>NW_011494892.1:1119343-1120365 GCF_000754665.1 Bison bison bison
CCCCACACTGGCGCTGCCACTCGAGAAAACCCCTAGACTCCCCCGTCATTGCAAGATGAGGGCTGTCGTTTCCTGCATGGCCTAGACAGCAATCCCGAGTCCTGTCTCCAAACTCCACAGGAGGCTTGACTCCCTTTAGGCGACTCAGTGGGCTCCATGAGATACCCGTCGCGACTCGAGAGGAGAGCGGAGTTCTTTGCTTCCCCTGGAGGCGAGGCCTGACTCCCCGGGTGAATCTGGAATGCAACCCCGAGATCCCTGTTGCCCGTGGAGAGAAACATTAGCTTCTGGACACAAGCCTAGATGAGGTCGATGTGCCCTGCAGTGACTCGAGAGCAATCCCCAGCTCTCCTTCGAAACTCGAATGGAAGATTGGACTTCCCTGGGCCAACACAAGAGGCATCCAGAGTTCCCTGTTGTAACTCGAGAATCCCGTTGCAACTCGAGAAAAAACCAGTGGTTCCCCCGCCATCGCAAGATGAAGCCCTTTTCCGAGAAGGCGGCTCAAGTGAAGTCCCACGTTCTGTCTTGAAGTTTGAAACGGTACTTGGCAGCCTTGATGCAACCCAAAAAGCTTCCCGACATACCGGTCTCCCTAGAGGAACACAGAGGTTTCCCAGCACCACTTCCTCTGAGCCCCTTGTCCCCTCCTGATCTCGACACGAGGGTCGATTCCCCTGCATTGTCTGGAAGGGATTCCCGACCTTCCAGTCGCACCTCAGGATGAGGCCAGTCTCACGAAGAAATTCGAGACGTGACCTCGTGGGTGGTGCCACATTCCGGAGGACCAAGATGTCCCGGTCCGCTCTTGATAAGAACCTGATGCCCGGACACCTCTTCGAATGCAACCCTGTGGATGATATCCCAACACGAAGGGGCACTGACACCCTCATGTGCCGGGGACCAGCCCCAGCTGATCCAGGGTATTCGAAGGAGAGACGGCCTAGGCGACTATTTATATGCTAATTAGAGATATAGAGAACAATAGAATGAGGATAGCTCAGTAGGAAAATTCAGTGGAG
>NW_011494892.1:1120465-1145618 GCF_000754665.1 Bison bison bison
TTTACGCGGGAGACCAATAAAACTTCAAGACAAGAAGTTTGCACCACTTACGTAGGCCGCAGGCGCCCTCTCGAATAGCGGAAGGTGTCTCACCCTAGACTCCTTCTCGAGTGGGTCTTAGAAGCCCGGGCATAATTAGTAAGCGTGGTGGGTTCTGCGCTCCAGATGGAGACTCAGCTGGAAGTTAAAGGGAAGAATGACATGGGGAGACCAAGCGTTGGTGAGCAAGGCCCCTAGCTTTATTTTTAACAGGGGCTTTTATACCCTAAGTTACACATAGAGGATAATAGGGGATGCAAAGTCAGCAGTCTTTGGTTCTTATCAAAAACCAAGGTTTCTTTCCTGCAAATGTATCGTATACAAATGGTTTAGGTGATTTACATCATCTTCTGGCCAGAAGGCCTACTAACATTTTATGACTCTTGACAAGGACTTATCAACAAAGACTTATTTTCTCTAAGAGTAATTATTTCAAGGTTTGGCACCATCTTCCAAAGATAAAATTGCATTCCTATAGGGCGGATGTGTAATGGGTTTACAACAAAGAAAGAATTTATTACCTTAAGGGTCTAAAGTTACTAACACCAAGGCCACTACTTATTTTTTCTACATACCCACTATTAATTGATACATATTCAAGGATACAATTCAGGGGATGTGAAAACTTGGCAACAAGCATTGACTCATCAATGAAATCCTTTACTAGTTTATTCTGACAGTTTTTAACTCTCTGAGAGGCTCTAAGCTATTTGAATATCTTAAGCTTCCCGTGCCTCTGGAGGCTAGGAGACTGTAAACAATCGTATGCATAGCTGCAGGAGTCCGGGTAAACTTGTCAGGCGAGTTAGAGAGCCATCAGAGGGGTTTGGATTTAAACACTCCTAATTGCCCAGGAACTTTATTAATTGGAGCTGTAAGTTAACTCTTTGACAGAGAGAGAGCGAGATGGTGGTAGGGGACAGCCCCCAGTAAAGTCAGAGGTGAGAGCACAAAGCAATAAAGTAGGCAGACTCTGGTTTTTTGGGGGAAAATGCTCGAGAATATCCGGGGGGACTCCTGAGGCTCGATCCCGCCTTTGCGTATGCCGAGCCTCCTTCCTCATGACCTTTGTCACGAGTGGAATGCCTCACCGGCTCCCCGCACTCATGCATCGTCTGGAAAAACCCGCAGGTTTCAAATACAGCTCGACAAGTGGCTTGTCACCCTGTGAACACCTCGAGACGCAAGCACAGTTCCATGCCTCAACCCGAGAAGAGGCCTGACTCTCCTGTCCCAAGTCTGCAGGGACCCTGTGATTGGAGTCTGAAATGGAGAGGAACCCTGAGGTTCCTGCCTCAATTGGAGATGAGGCCCTCTTCCATTGCACCAAACCCAGTGGAGTCCCAGGAAGCGCCCCCCCCACCACAGTATCCCTGACTTCTCAGACGCACCCTGAGAAGCTCCCTGACGTAACACCGGCAGAACTCGAGGGAACCCAGAGTTTCCTGCTGCAACCTGAGAAAGACCTCGAGAGTCCTTCTTCAACGCGTTCCCCTACCATAACTCGAGAGCAATGACGCACTCACCTCGCCCCTCGCATAGTGACCCGACTTCCCTGCAGCCCCACCAGAGGCTCCCTGAGCTCGCCGTCGTACCTCATGAGAAAGCCCAAACGGGAGCCGCTGCTCGAGAAAAACCCCAAGACTGCCCCGTCATCTCGAGATGAGGGCCTTCGTTTCCTGGATGTCCTAGAGAGCAATCCCGAGTCCTCTCTCCAAACACCACAGGAGGCTTAACTCCCTTTAGGCCACTCAGTGGGCTCTAAGAGATACCCGTCGCGACTCGACAGGAGAGCGGAACTTTTTGCTTCCACTCGAGATGAGGCCTGAGTCCCCGGGTGAGTCTGGAATGCAACCCCGAGATCCTGGTCGCCCCTGGAGAGGAACATTAGCTTCCAGACACAAGCCTAGATGAGGTCTATTTGCCCTGCAGTGACTCGAGAGCAATCCCCAGCTCTCCTTCCCAACTCGAATGGAAGATTGGACTTCCCTGGGCCAACACAAGAGGCATCCTGAATTTCCCGTTGCAACTCGAGAATCCCACCGCAACTCGAGAAAAACTACGTGGTTCCCCCGTCATCCCAAGATGAAGCCCTTTCCCTCTACAGCGTCTCCAGAAAAGTACCACGTTCCGTCTTGATGGTCGAAACGGTACTTTGCACCCTTGATGGGACCCAAAAAGTTCTCCAACATACCGGTCTCACTCGAGAGGATGACCGAGGTTCTCGGCACCACTTTGTCTGAGCCACTGCTCCCCTCCTGATCTCGAAAGGAGGGTCCATTTCCTTACTTTGTCTGGAAGGTGTTCCCGACTTTCCCGTCCCACCTCAGGATTAGGCCGGTCTCACGAGGGAATTGGAGACGGAGCCTCATGGGCGGTGCCACCTTCCAAAAGACCCCGATTTCCCGGTACGCTCTTGACAGGAACCCGATGCCCAGACACCTCTTCGAACGCAACCCTGTGGATGAAGTCGCTACACGAAGGGGCACTGACACCCCCGTGAATCATCCAGAAAAACCCGCAGGTTCCAAATAAAGCGAGGCAAGTGGCCTGTCACCCCGTGAACACCTCGAGAGGCAAACGGAGCTCCATGCCTCAACCCGAGATGAGGCCTGACTCTCCCGTCCTAACTCTGCAGGGACCTGCGATCCGAGTCTGAAATGGAGAGGAACCCTGAGGTTTCTACCTCAACTGGAGATGAGGCCCTCTTCCATTGCACCGAACCCAGTGGAGTCCCCAGAGGCCCCTCCAAACACCACAGTATCCCTGAATTCACAGAAACACCCTGAGAAACTCCCTGAGGTCCCCGGCACAAGTCGAGGGAACCCAGGGTTTCCTGCCCCAACCCGAGAAAGATCTCCAGAGTCCTTCTTCAACGCGTCTCGAGGCCCGATTCCCCTACCGTGACTCGAGAGCAATGACGTGCTCCCCCTCGCCCCTCGCATGAAGACCCGACTTCCCTGGCGCCCCAAGAGAGGCTCCCTGAGCTCGCAGTTGTACCTCGTGAGAAACCCCACACTGGCACTGCCACTGGAGAAAAACCCCGAGACTCCCCCGACATCCCGAGATGAGGGCCGTCATTTCCTGCATGGCCTAGACAGCAATCCCTAGTCTTGTCTCCAAACTCCACAGGAGGCTTGACTCCCTTTAGGCCACTCAGTGGGCTCCATGAGATACCCGTCGCGATTCGAGAGGAGAACGGAGTTCTTTGCTTCCCCTGGAGGCGAGGCCTGACTCCCCGGGTGAGTCTGGAATGCAACCCCGAGATCCCTGTCGCCCCTGGAGAGAAACATTAGCTTCTTGACACAAACCTAGATGAGGTCGATGTGCCCTGCAGTGACTCGAGAGCAATCCCCAGCTCTCCTTCGCAACTCGAATGGAAGATTGGCCTTCCCTGGGCCAACACAAGAGGCATCCTGAATTCCCTGTTGTAACTCGAGAATCCTGCCGCAACTCGAGAAAAAACCAGTGGTTCCCCCGCCATCGCAAGATGAAGCCCTTTTCCGTGACGGCGTCTCAACTGAAGTCCCAACTTCCGTCTTGAAGTTTGAAACGGTACCTGGCAGCCTTGATGCAACCCAAAAAGTTTCCCGACATACCGGTCTCCCTAGAGGAACACAGAGGTTTCCCAGCACCACTTCCTCTGAGCCCCTTGTCCCCTCCTGATCTCGACACGAGGGTCGATTCCCCTGCATTGTCTGGAAGGGATTCCCGACCTTCCAGTCGCACCTCAGGATGAGGCCAGTCTCACGAAGAAATTCGAGACGTGACCTCGTGGGTGGTGCCACATTCCGAAGGACCAAGATGTCCCGGTCCACTCTTGATAAGAACCCGATGCCCAGACACTTCTTCGAATGCAACCCTGTGGATGAAGTCGCAACACGAAGGGGGCACTGACACCCCCGTGCACCGTCCGGAAAAACCCGCAGGTTCCAAATACAGCTCGAGAAGTGGCATGTCACCCATTGAAAAACTCGGGCGGCAAGCGGAGTTCCATTCTTCAACACAAGGCGAGGCCTGCCTCTCCTGTCCTATCTCTGCAGGGACCTTGCAATCGGAGTCAGAAATGGAGAGGAACCCTGAGGTTCCTGCATCAACTCGGGACGAGGCCCTCTTCCATTTCACCAAACCCAGTGGAGTCCGGAGAGGCCCCTCCCAACTTCAGAGTATCCCTGACTTCTCAGAGACACCCTGAGAAGCTACTTGAAGTCACCGGCACAAGTCGAGGGAACACAGGGATTCCTGCCTCAACCCGAGAATGACATTGATAGTCCTTCTTCAACGCGCCTTGAGGCCCGATGCACCTACGGTGACTCGAGAGCAATGACGCGCTCCCCCTCACCACTCGCATGGGAGACATGACTTCCCTGGCTCCACACGAGAGGCCCCCTGAGCTCCCCGTCGTACCTCGTGAGAAACCCCACACAGACGCTGCAGATCGAGATAAAGCCCCAGACTCCCCCATCATCGCGAGATGAGGGTCTTCGTTTCCTGCATGGCCTAGAGAGCAATCCTGAGTTCTCTCTCCAAACTTCACAGGAGGCTTGACTCCCATTAGGCCACACAGTGGGCTCCAAGGGATACCTGTCGCGACTCGAGAGGAGCGTGTAGTTCTTTGCTTCCAATCTAGACGAGGCCTGACTCCGCAGGCGAGTCTGGAAGGAAACCCTGAGATCCCTGTCGTCCCTGGAGAGAAACATTAGCTTCTGGACACAAGCCTAGATATGGTCTATGTGCCCTGCGGTGACTCGAGAGCAATACCCAGCTCTCCTTCGCAACTGGAATGTAAGATTGGCCTTCTCTGGGCCAACAAAAGAGGCATCCTAAATTCCTCATCTTAACTCGAGAATCCCGTCCCAGCTTGAATAAAATCACGGGGTTCCCCTGTCATTGCAATATGAAGCCCTTTCCAGCTACAGAGTCTCAAGAGAAGTCCCACGTTCCATCTTGAAGGTCGTAATGGTACTTGGCACCATTGATGCGACCCAAAAAGTTCCGTGACATACCGATCTCACTCGAGAAGAACCCCGAAGTTCCAGGCACCACTTCATCCGATCCCATTCTCCCCTCCTGATCTAGGCAGGAGTGTCGATTCCCCTGCTTTGTGTGGAATGGGTTCCTGCCCTTCCCTTCCCACCTCAGGATGAGGCCGGGCTCACGAGGGAATTCGAGACGTAGCCTCGTGTGTTGTGCCGCATTCCAAAAGACCCCGATTTCCCGTTCAGCTCTTGAGAAGAACCCGATGCCCGGACCCTTCGAATGCAACCCTGTGGATCAAGTCACAACACGAAGGGGCAGTGACATCCACGTGTATCTTCGGGAAAAAGCCGCAGGTTCCAAATACAACTCGACAAGTGGCCTGTCACCCCATGAACAACTCGAGAGGCAAGCCGATTTCCATGCCTCAACCCAAGACCAGGCCTGTTTCCCTGTCCCAACTCTGTAGGGACCCTTCGATCGGAGTCAGAAATGGAGAGGAACCCTGAGGTTCCTGCCTCAACTGGAGATGTGGCCCTCTTCCATTGCACCAAACCCAGTGGAGTTCCGAGAGACCCCTCCCAACTCCACAGTACCCCTGACTTGTCAGAGGCACCCTGAGAAGCTCCCTGAGGTCACCGGCACAAGTCGAGGGAACCCAGGGTTTCCTGCCAAAACCCGAGAAAGATCTCGAGAGTCCTTCTTCAACTCGTCTCAAAGCCCGATTCCCCACCATGACTCGAGAGCAATGATGCGCTCCCCCTCGCCCCTCGCATGGAGACCAGACTTCCCTGGTACCCCACGAGAGCCTCCCTGAGCTCACCGTCGTACCTCGTGAGAATCCCCACACTGACGCCGCCGATCGAGAAAATCCCCGAGACTGCCCTGTCCTCCCGAGATGAGGGCCTTCGTCGTTTCCTGCATGACCTGGAGAGCCATCCAGACTCTTCTCTCCAAACTCCATAGAGGCTTGACTCCCTTTAGGCCACTCGGGGGGTTCCAAGAGATACCCTTCTCGACTCGAGAGGAGAACGGAGTTCTTTGCTTCCACTCGGGACGAGACCTGACTCCCCGGGTGAGTCTGGAATGCAACCCCGAGATCCCTGTTGCCCATGGAGAGGAACATTAGTTTCTGGACACGAGCCTAGATGAGGTCTATTTGCCCTGCAGTGACTCGAGAGCAGTCCCCAGCTGTCCCTCACACCTGAAATGGAAGATTGGACTTCCCTGGGACAACACAAGAGGCATCCTGAATTCTCCATCGTAACTCGAGTATCCTGCCACAACTCAAGAACAACCACGTGGTTCTCCACCATTGCAAGATGAAGCCCTTTCCTGTGACGGCGTCTCAGGAGAAATCCCACGTTCCGACTGGAAGGTCGAAACGGTACTTGGCACCCTTGATCCGACCCAAAAAGTTCCCCGACATATCGGTCTCACTCGAGAGGAACACCGAGTTTCCCGGCACCACTTCATCTGTTCCCCTGCTCCCCTCCTGATCTCGACAGGAGGGTCCATTTCCCTGCTTTGTCTGGAAGGGGTTCCCGAACTTCCTGTCGCACCTCAGGATGAGGCCGGTCTAACGAGGGAATTCGAGACGGAGCCTCTTGGGCGGTGCCACCTTCCGAAGGACCCCGATTTCCTGGTCCGCTCTTGATAAGAACCCGATGCCCGGACACCTCTTCGAATGCAACCCTGTGGATGAAGTCGCAACACGAAGGGGCACTGACACCCCCGTGAGTCGTCCTTAAAACCCGTAGGTTCCAAATACAGCTCGACAAGTGGTCTGTCACCCTGTGAACACCTCGAGAGGCAAGCGGAGTTCCATGTCTCAACACAAGACAAGGCCTGCCTCTCCTGTCCCAACTCTGCAGGGACACTGCGATCGAGTCAGAAATGGAGAGGAACTCTGAGGTTCCTGCCTCAACTCGGGATGAGGCCCTCTTCCATTGCACCAAACCCAGTGGAATCCCGAGAGCCCCCTCCCAACTCCACAGTATCCCTGACTTCTCAGAGGCACCCTGAGATACTCCCTGAGGTCACCGGCACAACTCGAGGGAACCCAGGGTTTCCTGCCGCAACCCGAGAAAGACCTGGAGAATCCTTCTTCAACGCGTCTTGAGGCACGATGCCCCTACCGTGACTCGAGTACAATGACGCGCTCCCCCTCGCCACTCGCATGGGAGACCTGACTTCCCTGGCGCCACACGAGAGGCTCCCTGAGCTCCCCGTCGAACATCGGGGGAAAACCCACCCTGGTGCCTCAGCTCGAGAAAAACCAAGAGACGATCCCGTCATCGCGAGATGACGGCCTTCGTCTCCTGCATGGCCTGGAGAGCAATCCCGAGTCTTCTCTCAAAACTCCACAGGAGGCTTGATTCCCTTTCAACCACTCACGAGGCTCCAAGAGATACCCGTCGCGACTCGAGATGAGAGCGGAGTTCTTTGCTTCCACACGAGACCAGGCCTGACTCCCCGGGTGAGTCTGGCATGCAACCCCGATATCCCTGTCGCCCCTGGAGAGGAACATGAGTTTCTGGACACAAGCCTAGATATGGTTTATGTGCCCTGCGATGACTCGAGAGCAATACCCAGCTCTCCTTCGCAACTCGCATGGAAGATTGTACTTCCCTGGGCCAACAAAAGAGGCATCCTAAATTCCCCTTCGTAACTCAAGAATCCCATCGCAACTTGAAGAAAACCACCGGATTCCCCCGTCATTGCAATATGAAGCCCTTTCCCGCTACAGAGTCTCAAGAGACGTCCCACGTTCCGTCTTGAAGGTCGTAATGGTACTTGGCACCCTTGATGCGACCCAAAACATTCCCAACATACCGGTTTCACTCGAGAGGAACCCCGAAGTTCCTGGCACCACTTCATCTGATCCCATTCTCCCCTCCTGATTTCGACAGGAGAGTTGATTCCCTTGCTTTGTCTGGAAGGGGTTCCCGACCTTCCCGTCGCATCTCAGGATGAGGCTGGTCTCACGAGGGAATTCTAGACGGAGCCTCGTGGGCGGTGCCACCTTCCGAAATACCCCGGTTTCCCGGTACGCTCTTGACAAGAAACCCATGCCCGGACACCTCTTTGAACGCAACCCTGTGGATTAAGTCACAACAAGAAGGGGCACTGACACCCCCGCGCATCGTCTGGTAAAACCCGCAGGTTCCAAATACAGCTTGACAAGTGGCCTCTCACCCCGTGAACACCTCGAGAGGCAAGCGGAGTTCCATGCCTCAACCCAAGACGGGGACTGACTCTCCTCTCCCAACTCTGCAGGGACCCTGCGATCGGAGTCTGAAATGGAGAGGAACCCTGAGGTTCCTGCTTCAGCTGGAGATTAGGCCCTCTTCCATTGCACCAAACCCAGTGGAGTCCCGAGAGGCCCCTCCCAACTCCACAGTATCCCTGACTTCTCAGAGGCACGCTGAGAAGCTCAATGAACTCCGGGGCACAAGTCGAGGGAACCCAGGGTTTCCTGCCGCAACCCGAGAAAGACCTCCAGAGTCCTTCTTCAATGCGTCTTGAGGCCCGATACCCCTACCGTGAGTCGAGAGCAATGACGCGCTCCCCGTCGCCACTCGAATGGGAGACCTGACTTCCCTGGGGCAACACGAGCTCCCTCAACTCCCCGTCGTATGTCGGGAGAAACCTCACACTGGCGCCGCAGGTTGAGAAAAACCACGAGACGCCCCCGTCATCTCCAGATGAGGGCCTTCGTTTCCTGCGTAGCCTGGAGACCCATCCCGAGTCTTCTCTCTAAATTACAGGGGAGGCTTGACTCCCTTTAGGCCACTCAGGGGGCTCCAAGAGAAACCCCTCGGGACTCAAGAGTGGAGCGGAGTTCTTTGCTTCTACTCAAGACGAGGCCTGACTCCCCGGGTGAGTCTTGAATGCAACCCCGAGATCCCTGTCACCCCTGGAGAGGAACATTAGTTTCTGGACACAAGCCTAGATGAGGTCTATTTGCCCTGCAGTGACTCGAGAGTAATTCCTAGCTCTCCTTCGCTACTCGAATGGAAGATTGGACTTCCTTGGGCCAACACAAGAGGCATCCTGAATTCCCCGTCGTAACTCGAGAATCCCGCCACAATTCGAGAATAATCACGTGGTTCCCCCGCCATCGCAGGATGCAACCCTGTCCCCCGACGGCATCTCAAGAGAAGTCCCACATTCCGTCTTGAAGGTCGAAATGATACTTGGCAGCCTTGATGTGAGCCACAAAGTTCCCCGACATACCTGTCTCCCTCAAGAGGAACACCGAAATTCCCGGCATCACTTCCTCCGAGCCACTTCTCCCCTCCTGATCTCGACAGGAGAGTCCATTCCCCTGCTTTGTCTCGAAGGGGTTCCCGACCTTCCCGTCGCACCTCAGGATGACACCGGTCTCACAAAGAAATTCAAGACTTGGCCTCGTGGGTGGTGCCACAATCCGAAGGACCCCGATTTCCCGGTCCGCTCTAGACAAGAACCCCATGCCCGGACACCTCTTCAAATGCAACCCTGTGGATGAATTCACAACACGAAGTGGCACTGACACTCCCGTGCATCGTCCAGAAAAACACGTAGGTTCCAAACACAGCTCGACAAGTGGCCTGTCACCCCGTGAACAACTCGAGCGGCAAGCGGAGTTCCATGCTTCAACCCAAGACGAGGCCTGCCTCTCCTGTCCCAACTCTGCAGGGACCCTGCGATCAGAGTCAGAAATGGAGAGGCACCCTGAGGTTCCTGCCTCAACTCGGGACGAGGCCCTCTTCCATTGCACCAAACCCAGTGGAGTCCCAAGAGGCCCCTCCCAACTCCACAGTATCCCTGAATTCTCAGAGGCACCCTGAGAAGCTCCCTGAAGTCAACAGCACAAGTCTAGGGAAGCCAGGGTTTCCTGCCACAACCCGAGAAAGACCTCGAGAGTCCTTCTTCAACACGACTGGAGACCCAGTTCCGCTACCATGACTCGAGTGCAATGACGCACTCCCGTCACCCCTCGCATGGAGACCCGACTTCCCTGGCGCCCCACGAGAGGCTCCCTGAGCTCTCTGTTGTACCTCGTGAGAAACCCCACACAGGCGCTGCCGCTCGAGAAAAATCCCGAGACTCCCCCGTCATCGCGTATGAGGGCCTTCTTTTCCTGCGTGGCCTAGAGAGCAATCCCGAGTCCTCTCTCCAAACGCCACAGGAGGCTTGACTCCATTTAGGCCACTCAGTGGGCTCCAAGAGATACCCGTCACGACTTGAAAGGAGAGCGGAGTTCTTTGCTTCCACTCGAGACGAAGTCTGACTCACTGAGTGAGTCTGGAATGCAACCCCAAGATCCCTATTGCCCCTGGAGAGGAACATTAGCTTCTGGACACAAGCCTAGATGAGGTCTATTTGCCCTGCAGTGACTCGAGAGCAATCCCCAGCTCTCCTTCGCAACTAGAATGGAAGATTTGACTTCCCTGCGCCAACACAAGAGGCATCCTGAATTCCCTGTCATACTCGAGAATCCCACCGAAACTCGAGAAAAACCACGTGGTTCCCCCACGATCGGAAGATGAAGCCCTTTCCCGCAACGGCAGCTCCAGAGAAGTCCCACGTGCAGTCTTAAAGTTCGAAACCTTACTTGGCAGCCTTGATGCGACCCACAAAGGTTGCCGACATACGGGTCTCCCTCGAGAGGAACACCGAGGTTTCCTGGTACCACTTCTTCTTCTGGCCTCGTGGGTGGTGCCACATTCTGAAGGACCTCGATGTCCAGGTCTGCTCTTGATAAGAACCCAATGCCCGACAACTCTTCGAATGCCACCCTGTTGATGAAGTCGCAACACGAAGGGGCACTGACACCCTCGTGCATCTTCTGGAAAAACATGTAGGTTCCAAATACAGCTCAACAAGTGGCCTGTCACCCCGTGAACAACTCGAGCGGCAAGCAGAGTTCCATGCCTAAACACGAGATGAGGCCTGCCTTTCCTGTCCCAACTCTGCAGGGACCCTGCAATCAGAGTCAGAAATGGAGAGGAACCCTGAGGTTCCTGCCTCAACACGGGACGAGGCCCTCTTCCATTGCACCAAACCCAGAGGAGTTCCGAGAGGCGCCTCCCAACACCGCAGTATCCCTGACTTCTCAGAGGCACCATGAGAGGCTCCCTGAGCTAACCGGCACAAGTCGAGGGAACCTAGGGTTTCCTGCTGCAACCCAAGAAAGACCTCGAGAATACTTCTTCAACGTGTTTTGAGGCCGGATTCCCCTACAGTGACTCAAGAACAATGAAGCCCTTCCCCTTGCCATTCGCATGGGAGACCCGACTTCCCTGGCGCCACACGAGAGGCTTCCTGAGCTCGCCATCGTACCTCGTGAGAAACCCCACACTGGCACCACAGCTCGAGAAAAACCCCGAGAGTCTCTCGACATCGAGAGATGCGGGCCTTCGTTTCCTGCAAGGCCAGGAGAGCCATCCAGAGTCTTCTCTCCAAACTCCACAGGAGGCTTGACTCCCTTTAGGCCCCTCAGGGGGCTACAAGACACCCATCAAGACTCGATAGAGAGCGGAGTTCTTTGCTTCCACTCGAGACGAGGCCTAACTCCCCGGGTGAGTCTGGAATGCAACCCCGAGATCCCTGTTGCCCCTGGCCAGGAACATTAGCTTCTGGACAGAAGCCTAGATGAGGTCTATTTGCCCTGCAGTGACTCGAGAGGAATCCCCAGCTCTCCCTCGCAACTCGAATGGAATATTGGACTTCCCTGGGCCAACACAAGAGGCATCCAGAATTCCACGTCGTAACTCGAGAATCCCACCGCAACTTGAGAAAACCACATGGTTCCTCCGCCATCGCAAAATGAAGGCCTTTCCCCTGACGGCATCTCAAGGGAAGTCCCAGGCTCCCTCATGAAGTTCCAAACGGTACTTGGCAGCCGTCATGCGACCCACAAAGTTCCCCGACATACTGGTCTCCCTCGAAAGGAACACCGAGGTTTTCCGGCATCACTTCCTCTGAGCCCCTTGTCCCCTCTTGATCTCGACAGGAGGGTCGATTCCCCTGCTTTGTCTGGAAGGGGTTCCCGACCTTTCCGTCCCACCTCAGGAAGAGGCCGGTGTCAAGAGGGAATTCGAGCCAAAACCTCGTGGGCGGTGCCACCTTCCCAAAGACCCCCATTTCCCGGTCCACTCTAGACAAGAATCCAATGCCCGGGCACATCGTCGGACGCAATCCTGTGCATGAAGTCGCAACACGAAGGGCACTGACACCCCCGTGCATCGTCTGGAAAAGCCCGCAGTTTCCAAATACAGCTCGACAAGTGGCCCGTCACCCCGTGAACACCTCGAGAGGGAAACGGAGTTCCATGCCTCAACCCAAGATGAGGCCTGACTCTCCTGTCCCAACTCTGCAGGGACCCTGCGATCAGAGTCTGAAATGGAGAGGAACCCTGAGGTTCCTGCCTCAACTGGAGATGAGGACCTCTTCCATTGCACCAAACCCAGTGGAGTCCCGAGAGGCTTCTCCCAACTCCACAGAGCCCCTGACTTCTCAGAAGCACCCTGAAAAGCTCCCTGAGGTCACCGGCACAAGTCGAGGGAACCGAGGGTTTCCTGCTGCAACCTGAGAAAGACCTCCAGAGTCCTTCTTCAACGAGTCTCGAGGCCAGATACCCCTACCGTGAGTCGAGAGCAATGACGCGCTCCCCCTCGCCCCTCGCATGGAGACCCGACTTCCCTGGCGCCCCACCAGAGGCTCCCTGACCTCGCCGTCATACCTCGTGAGAAACCAAACACTGGCACTGTCGCTCGAGAAAAACCCCGAGCCTCCCCTGTCATTTCGAGAAGAGGGCCTTCATTTCCTGCATGGCCTAGAGAGCAATCCCGAATCCTCTATCCAAATGCCACAGAAGTCTTGACTCACTTTAGGCCACTCAGTGGGTTTGAAGATATACCGTCGCGACACGAGAGGAGAGGGGAGTTCTTTGCTTCCACTCGATACGAGGCCTGACTCCACGGGTGAGTCTGGAATGCAACCCCGATATCCCTGTCGCCCCTGGAGAGGAACATTAGTTTCTGGACACAAGACTAGATGAGGTCTATTTGCCCTGCAGTGACTCGAGAACAATCCCCAGCTCTCCCTCGCACCTCGATTGGAAGATTGGACTTCCCTGGGCCAACACAAGAGGCATCCTGAATTTTCATCGTAACTCGAGAATCCCACCACAACTCGAGAAAAACAACGTGGTTCCCCCGTTATGGCAAGGTTAAGCCTTTTCCGGCGATGGCGTCTCAAGAGAATTCCCACGTGCCGTCTTGAAGTTGGAAACGGTACTTGGCAGCCGTGATGCGACCCACAAATTTCCCTGACATACCGGTCTCCTTCGAGAGGAACACTGAGGTTTCCCGGCACCATTTCCTCTGAGCCCCTTCTCCACTGCTGATCTCAACAGGAGGGTCGATTCCCCAGCTTTGTCGGGAAGGTGTTCCCGACTTTCCCGTCCCACCTCAGGATGAGGCCCGTCTCACGAGGCAATTCGAGACTCAGCTTTGTGGGCCGTGCCACTTTCCGAAAGACCCTGATTTCCCGGTCTGCTCTTGACAAGAATCTGATGCCCGGACACCTCTTCGAACACAACCCTGTGGAAGAAGTCAAAACATTAAGAGGCACTGACACCCCCGTGCATCGTCCGGAAAAACCGAAGGTTCCAAATACAGCTCGACAAGTGTCCTGTCACCGTGTGAACACCTCGAGAGGCAAGCGGATTTCCATGCCTCAACCCAAGAGGAGGCCTGCCTCTCCTGTCCCAAGTCTGCAGGGACCCTGCGATCGGAGTCTGAAATGGAGAGGAACCCTGAGGTTCCTGCCTCAACTGGAGATGAGGCCATCTTCCATTGCACCAAACCCAGTGGAGTCCCGAGAGGCCCCTCCCAACTCCACAGTATCCCTAAATTCTCAGAGGCACCCTGAGAAGTTCCCTGAGGTCACCAGCACAAGTGGAGGAAACCCAGGGTTTACTGCTGCAACCCGAGAAAGACCTCGAGAATTCTTCTTCAACGCGTCTCTAAGCCCAATTCCCCTACCATGATTGGAGAGCAATGACGCGCTCCCCCTCGCCCCTCACATGGAGACCCGACTTCACTGGCGCCACAGGAGAGGCTCCCTGAGCTCACCGTCCTACCTCATGAGAAAGCCCACACTGGTGCCGCAGCTCGAGAAAAACCCCGAGACTCCCCCTTCATTGCGAGATGACAGCCTTCGTTTCTTGTATGGCCTAGAAAGCAATCCCGAGTCCTCTCTCCAAACGTCACAGGAGGCTTGACTCCCTTTAGGACACTCAGTGGGATCCAACAGATACCGGTCACGACTCCAGAGGAGAGTGGAGTTCTTTGTTTCCAGTCGAGAGGAGGCTTGACTCCTCTGGTGAGTCTGGAATGCAACCCCGAGATCCCTGACGCCCTGGAGAGGAACATTAGCTTCTGGACACAAGCCTAGATGAGGTCTATTTGCCCTGCAGTGACTCGAGAGCAATCCCCAGCTCTCCTTCGTAACTCGAATGGAAGATTGGACTTCCCTGGGCCAACACAAGAGGCATCCTGAATTCCCCGTTGTAACTCCAGAATCCCGCCGCAACTCGAGAAAAACCACGTGGTTCCCCAGTCATCGCAAGATGAAGCCCTTTCCGGCTACAGCGTCTCAGGAGAAGTCACACGTTCCGTCTTGAAGGTCGAAACGGTACTTGGCACCATTGATGCGACCCAAAAAGTTCCCCAACGTACTGGTCTTACTCGAGAGGAACACCAAGGTTCCTGGCACCACATCATCTGAGTCCCTTCTACCCTCCTGATTTCGACAGGAGGGTCGATTCCCCTGCTTTGTCTGGAAGGGGATCACAGCTTTCTCGTCACACCTCAGGATAAGGCCGGTCTCACGAAGAAATTTGAGACGGGGACTCGTGAGTGGTGCCACATTCCGAAGGACCCCGATTTCCCAGACCACTCTTGATAAGAACCCGATGCCGGGACACCTCTTTGAATGCAAACCTATCGATGAAGTTGCAATAGGAAGGGGCACTGACACTCCCGTCCATTGTCCAGAAAAACCCGTAGGTTCCTAAAACAGCTCGACAAGGGCCTGTCACCCGTGAACAAATCCATCGGCAAGCGGAGTTCCTTGCCTCAATACAAGACGAGGCCTGCTTCTCCTGTCCCAACTCTGCAGGGACCCTGCAATCGGAGTCAGAAATGGAGAGGCACCCTGAGGTTCCTGCCTCAACTCGGGACCAGGCCCTCTTTCATTGCACCAAACCCGGTAGAGTCCCGAGAGGCCCCTCCCAACTCCACAGTACCTCTGACTTCTCAGAGGCACACTGAGAAGCTCACTGAAGTCACCGGCACAAGTGGTGGGAACCCAGGGTTTCCTACCGCAACCCGAGAAAGACCTCGAGACTCCTTCTTCAATGCGTCTGGAGGCCCGATGCCCCTACCATGACGCTAGAGCAATGATTCGCTCCCCCTCGCCCCTCGCATGGGATACTTGACTTCCCTGACACCACACGAGAGGCTCCGTGAGCTCCCCATAGTACCTCGTGAGAAACCCAACACTGGCGCCACAGCTCGAGAAAAACCAAGAGGAGCCGCAGTCATCAGGAGATGAGGGCCTTCGTTTCCAGCATGGACTGGAGAGCCATCCCGAGTCTTCTCTCCAAACTCCACAGGAGGCTTGACTCCCTTTCGGCCACTCAGGGGGCTCCAAGAGATACCCGTCGAGACTCGAGAGGAGAGCGGAGTTCTTTGCTTCCACTCGAGACGAGGCCTGACTCCCTGGTGAGTCTGGAATGCAACCCCGAGATCCCTGTCGCCCCTGGAGAGGAACATTAGCTTCTGGGCATAAGCCTAGATGAGGTCTATTTGCCCTGCAGTGACTAGAGAGCAATCTGCAGCTCTCCCTCGCAACTACAATGGAAGATTGGACTTCCTGGGCCAACACAAGAGGCATCCTGAATTCCGAGTCCTAACTCGAGAATCCCGCCGCAACTCGAGAAAAACCACGTGGTTCCCCCGTCATGGCAAGATGAAGCCCTTTCCCGCTAAAGCGTCTCAGGAGAAGTCCCAAGTTCCATCTTGAAGGTCGAAACCGTACTTGGAACCCTTGATGCAACGCAAAAAGTTCCCCAACATACCGGTCTCACTCGAGAGGAACACCGAGGTTCCCGGAACCACTTCATCCGAGCCCCTGCTCCCCTCCTGATCTCGACAGGAGGGTCCATTCCCCTGCTTTGTCTGGAAGAGGTTCCCGACCTTCCCGTCGCACCTCAGGATGAGGCCCGTCTCACGAGGGAATTCGAGACGGAGCCTCGTGGGCGGTGCCACCTTCCAAAAACCCTGATTTCCCGGTCCGCTCTTGACAAGAACCCCATGCCTGGACACCTCTTCGAACGCCAACCTGTGGATGAAGTCGCAACACGAAGGGGCACTGACACCCCTGTGCATCGTCCGGAAAAAACCACAGGTTCCAAATACAGCTCGACTAGTGGCCTGTCACCCCGTGAACAACTCGAGCAGCAAGCGGAGTTCCATGCCACAACCCAAGATGAGGCCTGACTCCCCTTTCCCAACTCTGCAGGGACCCTGCAATCGGAGTCTGAAATATAGAGGAACCCTGAGGTTCCTGCCTAAACTGGAGATGAGGCCCTCTTCCATTGGACCAAACCCAGTGGAGTTCCGACAGGCCTCTCCCAACTCCACCATATCCCTGACTTCTCAGAGGGACCATGAGAAGCCCCCTTAGGTCACCAGCACAAGTCGAGGGAACCCAGGGTTTCCTGCCACAACCTGAGAAAGACCTCGAGAGTCCTTATTCAACGTGTCTCGAGGGACGATTTCCCTACCATGACTCTAGAGCAATGACGCACTCCCCCTCGCCCCTCGCATGGAGACCCGACTTCCCTGGAACCCCACGAGAGGCTCCCTGAGCTTGCCGTCGTACCTCGTGAGAATCCCCACACTGGCGCAGTCGCTCGAGAAAAACCCGAAACCTCCCCCTTCATAGAGAGATGAGGGCCTTCGTTTCCCACATGGCCTAGAGAGCAATCCCGAGCCCTCTATCCAAATGCCACAGGAGGCTTGAATCCCTTTAGGTCACTCAGTGGGCTCCAAGATATACCATTGCTACATGAGAGAAGAGTGGAATTCTTTGCTTCCACTCGAGTCGAGGCCTGACTCCCCGGGTGAGTCTGGAATGCAACCCCGAGATCCCTGTCGCCCCTGGAGAGGAACATTAGCTTCTCGACACAAGCCTAGATGAGGTCTATTTGCCCTGCAGTGACTCGGGAGCAATCCCCATCTCTCCTGGGCAACTCGAATGGAAGATTGGATTTCCCTGGGCCAACACAAGAGGCATCCTGCATTCCCTGTCGTAACTCGAGAAAAACCACGCGGTTCCCCCGTTGTGGCAAGACGAAGCCCTTTCCCGCCACAGCATCTCAGGAGAAGTCCCACGTTCCGACTTGAAGGTCGAAACGGAACTTGGCACCCTTGAGGCGACCTAAAAAGTTCCGCGACATACCGGTCTCACTGGAGAGGAACTCCGAGGTTTCCCCGCACCACTTCCTCGGAGCACCTTCTCCCCTCCTGATCTTGACAGAAGGATCAAATCCACTGCTTTGTCTGGAAGGGGTTCCCGACCTTCCCGTCGCACCTCAGGATGAGGACAGTGTCACGAAGAAATTTGAGCCGTGGCCTCCTGGGTGGTGCCACATTCCAAAAGACTCATATTTTCCCGGTCCGCTCTTGAGAAGAACCCGATGCTCGGACCCCTCTTCGAATGCAACACTGTGAATGAATTCACAACACGAAGGGGCACTGACACCCCCGTGCATCGTACTTAAAACCTGCAGGTTCCAAATACAGCTCGACATGTGGCCAGTCACAACGTGAGCAACTCTAGAGCCAAGCGGATTTCCAGCGTCAACCCAAGACCAGGCCTTACACTCCTGTCCCAACTATGCTGGGACCCTTGGATTGGAGTCAGAAATGGAGAGGAACACTGAGGTTCCTGCCTGAACTCGAGATGAGGCCCTCTTCCATTGCACCAAACCCAGAGGAGTCCAGAGAGTCCCCTCCCAACTCCACAGTATCCCTGACTTCTCAGAGGCACTCTGAAAAGCTTCCTGAGGTCTGGTACAAGTCAATGGAACCAAGCGTTTCCTGCCACAACCTGAGAAAGACCTCGAGAGTCCTTCTTTAATGCGTCTTGAAGCCCGATTCCCCTACCATGACTCGAGAGCAATGACGCACTCCCCCTCGCCACTCCCATGGAGACCTGACTTCCCTGGCTCCACCAGGGAGGCTTTCTGAGCTCCCCATCTTACTTGGTGAGAAACCCCACACTGGCGCCGAAGCTCGAGATAAACCCCCATACTCCCCTGTCATGGCGAGATGAGGGCCTTCGTTTCCTGCATGGCCTTGAGAGCAATCCTGAGTCCTCTCTCCAAACCACAGGAGGCTTGGCTCCCTTTAGGCCCCTCAGTGGGCTCCAAGAGATACCAGTCGCGACTTGAGAGGAGAGAGGAGTTCTTTGCTTCCACTCGAGACGAGGCCTGACACCCCGGGTGAGTCTGAAATTCAACCCCGAGATCCCTGTCGCCACTGGAGAGTAACATTATCTTCTGGACACAAGCCTAGATGAGGTCTATGTGCCCTGCAGTGACTCGAGAGCAATCGTCAGCTCACCTTCGCAACTCCATGGAAGATTGGACTTCCCTGGGCCAAAACAAGAAGCATCCTGAATTCCCATCGTAACTCGAGAATCCCGCCGCAACTCGAGAAAAACCGCGTGGTTCCCCCGTCATCGCAAGATGAAGCCCTTTCCTGCGACGGCTTCTCAAGAGAAGTCCCACGTTCCGTCTTGAAGGTCAAAACGCTACTTGGCACCCTTGATGCCACCCAAAAAGTTCCTCGACATACCGGTCTCACTCGAGAGGAACACTGAGGTTCCTGGCACCACTTCATCTGAGCCCCTGCTCCCCTCCTGATCTCGACAGGAGGGTCCACTTCCCTGCTTTGTCTGGAAGGGTTTCCCGAACTTCCCGTCGCACCTCAGAATGAGGCTGGTCTAACGAGGGAATTCGAGACGGAGCCTCCTGGGCGGTGCCACATTCAGAAGGACCCCGATTACCCCGTCCGCTGTTGATAAGAACCCGATGCCTGGACACCTCTTTAAATGCAACCCTGTGGATGAAGTCGCAACACAAAGGGGCACTGACACCCCCGTGCATCCCGGAAAAACCCGTAGGTTCCAAATATGGCTCGACATGTGGCCTGTCACCCCGTGAACAACTCGAGTGGCAAGTGGAGTTCCATGCCTCGACACAAGACGAGGCCTGCCTCTCCTGTCCAAACTCTGCAGGGACACTGCGATCAGAGTCAGAAATGGAGAGGAACTCTGAGGTTCCTGCCTCAACTCGGGACGAGGTCCTCTTCCGTTGCACCAATCCCAGTGGCACCCCGAGAGGCCCTTCCCAACTTCACAGTATCCCTGACTTCTCAGAGGCACCCTGAGTTACTCCCTGAGGTCACTGGGCACAAGTGGTGGGAACCCAGGGTTTCCTGCCGCAACCGGAGAAAGACCTCGAGAGTCCTTCTTCAAAGCGTCTTGAGGCCCAATGCCCCTACCTTGACTCGAGAACAATTACACGCTCCCCCTCGCCACTCGCATGGGAGACCTGACTTCCCTGGCGCCACAGGAGAGGCTCCCTGAGCTCCCCGTTGACCCTCGTGGGAAACCCCATACTGGCCCCACAGCTCGAGAAAAACCACGAGACACCCCCGTCATCACAAGATGAGGGCCTTCCTTTCCTGCAATGCCTGGAGAGCCATCCCGAGTCTTCTCTCCAAACTCCACAGGAGGCTTGACTCCCTTTCGGCCACTCATGGGGCTCCAAGAGATACCCCTCGCGACTCAAGAGGAGAGCGAGTTCTTTGCTTCCACTCGAGATGAGGCCTGACTCCCCGGGTGAGTCTGGAATGCAACCCCGAGATCCCTGTGGCCCCTGGAGAGGGACATTAGCTTCTGCACACAAGCCTAGATGAGGTCTATTTGCCCTGCAGTGACTCGAGAGCAATCCCCAGCTCTCCCTCGCAACTCGAATGGAAGATTGGACTTCCCAGGGCCAACACAAGAGGCATCCGGAATTCCCCATCGTAACTCGAGAATCACGCCACAACTGGAGGAAAAACCACGTGGTTACCCCGTCATCGCAAGATGAAGCCCTTTCACGTACAGCGTCAAGTGAAGTCCCACGTTCCGTCTTGCAGGTCGAAAAGGTACTTGGCACCCTTAATGCGACCCAAAAAGTTCTCCGACTTACAGGTCTCAAACCAGAGGAACACTGAGGTTCCCGGCACCACTTCATCTGAGCCCCTTCTCCCTTCCTGATCTCTACAGGAGAGTCGATTCCCCACCATGAGTCTAAAGCAATGACGTGCTCCCCCTCGCCACTCGCATGGAGACCTGACTTCCCTGGTCCCAGAGGAGAGGCTCCCTGAGCTCCCCGATGTACCCCGTGAGAACCTCCACACTGGATCCGCAACTCCAAAAAAAAAAACGTGGTTCCTCGTCATCGCAAGATGAAGACCTTTCCCACTACAGCGTCTCAAGAGAAGTCCCACGTTCCGTCTTGAAGTTCGAAACGGTACTTGGCACCCTTGATGCGAACCAAAAAGTTCCCAGACATACCGGTCTCCACATATCTGTCGAGATCAGTAGGGGAGAATGGGCAGAGATGAAGTGGTGCCGGGAACTTTGGTGTTCCTTTCGAGTGAGCCCGGGTGCCTCTGCGAAGTCAGGATAACTGTGGTGTGGGGAGGGCCCTCTCGGGACTCCACTGGGTTTGGTGCAATGGAAGAGGGCCTCGTCCTGAGTTGAGGCAGGAACCACAGGTTTCCTCTCCATTTCTGACTCCGGTCGCAGGGTCCCTGCAGAGTTGGGACTGGAGAGGCAGGACTCGTCTTGTGTTGAGGACTGGAATGCCGCTTTCCGCTCGAGTTGTTCACGGGGTGACAGGCCACTTGTCGAGCTGTATTTGGAACCTACGGGTTTTTTCCTTACGATGCGCGGCGGTGTCAGTGCCGCTTCGTGTTGCGACTTCATCCAAAGGGTTGCATTCGAAGAGGTGTCCGGGCATCAGGTTCTTATCAAGAGCAGACTGGGGCATCAGGGTACTTCGGTATGTGACACCACCAATGAGGCCATGTCTCGAATTTCTTTGTGAGACCAGCCTCATCCTGAGGTGCGATGGGAAGGTCGGGAACCCCTTCCAGTCAAAGCAGGGAAATCAACCCTCCTGTCGAGCTCAGGAGGGGAGAAGGGGCTCAGAGGAAGTGAAGCCGGGAAACCTCGATGTTCCTCTCGAGGGAGACCAGTGTGTCGGGGAACTTTGTGGGTCACATCAAGGCTGCCAAGTACCGTTTCGAACTTCAAGACGGCATATGGACTTCTCTAGAGACGCCGTCGCGGGAAAGGGCTTCATCTTGCGATTGCGGGGGAACCACATGGTTTTTCTCGAGTGGCGGCAGGATTCTCAAGTTTTGACAGGGGATTCAGGATGCCTCTTGTGTTGACCCAGGGAAGTCCAATCTTCCGTTCGAGTTGCCCAGGAGAGCTGGGCATTGCTCGCGAGTCACTGCAGGGCAAATAGACCTCATCTAGGCTTGTGTCCAGAAACTAATGTTCCTCTACAGGGGCGGCAGGGATCTCGGGGTTGCATTCCAGACTCACTCGGGGAGTCAGGCCTCGTCTCGAGTGGAAGCAAAGAACTCCCCTCTCCTCTCGAGTCTTGACGGGTATCTCTTGGAGCCCACTGAGTGGCCTAAAGGGAGTCAAGCCTCCTGTGGCGTTTGGAGAGAGGACTCGGGATTGCTCTCTAGGCCATGCAGGAAATGAAGGCCCTCATCTCGCGATGACGGGCGAGTCTCAGGGTTGTTCTCGAGCGGAGGCCCCAGTGTGTGGTATCTCACGAGGTACGACGGCGAGCTCAGGGAGCCTCTCATGGGGCGCCAGGAAAGTCGGGTTTCCATGCGAGGGGCGAGGGGGAGCGTTTCATTGCTCTCTAGTCAAAGTAGGGGAATCGGACCTGGAGACGCGTTGAAGAAGGACTCTCGAGGTCTTTTCAGGTTGCGACAGGAAACCCTGGGTTCCCTCAACTTGTTCTGGTGACCTCAGGGAGCTTCTCAGGGTGCCTCTGAGAAGTCAGGGATACTGTGGAGTTGGGAGGGGCCTCTCAGGACTCCACCGTGTTTGGTGCAATGGAAGAGGGCCTCATCTTCAGTTGAGGCAGGAACCTCAGGGTTCCTCTCCATTTCAGACTCCGATCACAGGGTCCCTGCAGAGTTGGGACAGGAGAGTCAGGCTCGTCTTGGCTTGAGGCATGGAACGCCGCTTGCCTCTCGAGGTGTTCATGGGGTGACAGGCCACTTGTCGAACTCTATTTGTAACCTATGGGTTTTTCCAGACGATGCACCGGTGTCAGTGCCCCTTCGTGTGGCGACTTCATCCACAGGGTTGCATTCGAAGAGGTGTCCGGGCATCGGGGTTTTATCAAGAGCGGACCGGGAAATTGGGGTCCTTCGGAATGTGGCACCACCCAAGAGGCCACCTCTCGAATTACTTCGTGAGACCGACCTCATCCTGAGTTGCGACGGGAAGGTCGGGAACCCGTTCCAGACAAAGCAGGGGAATGGACCCTCCTATCTAGATCAGGAGGGGAGCAGGAGCTCAGATGAAGTGGTGCCAGGAACCTCAGTGTTCCTCTCGAGGGAGACTGGTATGTTGGGGAACTTTTTGGGTCACATCAAGGGTGCCAAATATTGTTTTGACCTTCAAGACAGAACGTGGGACTTCTCCTGAGATACTGTAGCGGGGAAGGGCTTCATCTTGCGATGACGAGGGAACCACGTGGTTTTTCTCAAGTTGTGGCGGGATTCTCGAGTTACGAAGGGGAATTCAGGATGCCTATCGTGTTTGCCCAGGGAAGTCCAATCTTCCATTCGAGTTGCGAGGGAGAGCTGGGGATTGCTCTCGAGTCACTGCAGGGCAAATAGACCTCATCTAGACTTGTCTCCAGAAACTAATGTTCCTCTCCAGGGGCGACAGGTATCTCAGGGTTGCATTCCAGACTCACCTGAGGAGTCAGGCCTTGTCTCGTGTGAAAGCAGAGAACTCCGCTCTCCTTTGGAGTCGCGACTGTATCTCTAGGAACCCACTGAATGGCATAAAGGGAGTCAGACCGCCTGTGACATTTGGAGAGAGGACTCGGGATGGCTCTCCAGGCCATGCAGCAAACGAAGGCACTCATCTCGCGATGACGGGGGAGTCTCGGGGTTTTTCTCAAGCGGCGGTGCCACTGTTGGGTTTCTCACGATGTACGACTGAGATATCACGGAGCCTCACGTGGGGCGCCATGGAAGTCGGGTTTCCATGCGAGGGGCGAAGGGGAGCGCTTCATTGCTCTCGAGTCATGGTAGGGGAATCGGGCCTCGAGACGCTTTGAAGGACTCTCGAGGTCTTTCTCGGGTTGTGGCAGGAAACCCTGGGTTCCCTCGACTTGTCCGGTGACCTCAGGGAGCTTCTCAGGGTGCCTCTGAGAAGTCAGGGATACTGTGGCGTTGGGAGGGGCCTCTCGGGACTCCACTGGATTTGGTGCAATGGAAGAGGGCCTCATCTTCAGTTGAGGCAGGAACCTCAGGGTTCCTCTCCATTTCAGACTCCGATCGCAGGATCCATGCAGAGTTGGGACAGGAGAGTCAGGCCTCTTCTTGGTTGAGGCATGGAACTCCGCTTGCCTCTCGAGGTGTTCACGGGGTGACAGTCCACTTGTCGAGCTGTATTTGGAACCCGCGGGTTTTTCTGGACAATGCACGGGGTGCCAGTGTCCCTTCGTGTTGCAACTTCATCCACAGGGTGGCGTTAGAAGAGGTGTCTGGGCATGGGGTTCTTGTCAATAGCGGAGCGGGAAATCGGGGTCTTTTGGAACGTGGCACCGCCCACGAGGCTCCGTCTCGAATTCCCTCTTGAGACCGGCCTCACGTGAGGTTGGACGGGAACGTCGGGACCCCTTCCAGACAAAGCAGAGGAATCGACCCTCCTGTCGAGATCAGGAGGAGAGCAGGGGCTCAGATGAAGTGGTGCGGGGAACCTCAGTGTTCCTCTCGAGTGAGACCGGTATGTCCCGGAACTTTCAGGGTCGCATCAAGGGTGCCAAGTACCGTTTCGACCTTCAAGACAGAAGGTGGGACTTCTCCTGAGACGCTGTAGCGGGAAAGGTCTTCATCTTGCGATGACGGGGGAACCACGTGGTTTTTCTCGTGTTGCGGTGGGAATCTCGAGTTACGATGGGGAATTCAGGATGCCTCTTGTGTTGGCCCAGGGAAGTCCAATCTTCCATTCGAGTTGCGAAGGAGAGCTGGGGATTGCTCTGGAGTCACTGCTGGGCAAATAGACCTCATCTAGGCTTGTGTCCAGAAGCTAATGTTCCTCTCCATGGGCGACAGGGATCTCGGGGTTGCATTTCATTCTCACCGGGGAGTCAGGCCTCGTCTTGAGTGGAAGCAAAGAACTCCGCTCTCCTCTCGAGTCGTGACGGGTATGTCTTGGAGCCCACTGAGTGTCCTAAAGGGAGTCAAGCCTCCTGTGGCGTTTGGAGAGAGGACTTGGGATTGCTCTCTAGGCCATGCAGGAAACGAAGGCCCTCATCTCAGGGTAACGGGGGAGTCTCGGGGTTTTACTCGAGCGGTGGCGCCAGTGTGGGATTTCTTACGAAGTATGACGGCGAGCTCAGGGAGCCTCTCGTGTGGGCGCCAGAGAAGTCGGCTCTCCATGGGAGGGGCGAGGGGGAGGGCGTCATTGCTCTCGAGTCATGGTAGGGGCATCGGACCTCAAGCCGTGTTGAAAAAGGACTCTCGAGGTCTTTCTCGGGTTGGAGCAGGAAACCCTGTGTTCCCACGACTTGTGCCGGTGACCTGAGGGAGCTTCTCAGGGTGCCTCTGAGAAGTCAGGGATGCTGTGGAGTTGGGAGGGGCCTCTGGGAACTCCACGGGGCTTGGTGCATGGAAGAGGGCCTCATCTCCAGTTGAGGCAGGAACCTCAGGGTTCCTCTCCATTTCAGACTCCGATCGCAGGGTCC
>NW_011494892.1:1145750-1152897 GCF_000754665.1 Bison bison bison
CATCTTGTGTTGAGGCATGGAACTCCGCTTGCCTCTCGAGGTGTTCACGGGGTGACAGTCCACTTGTCGAGCTGTATTTGGAACCTGCGGGTTTTTCTGGACGATGCACGGGGGTGTCAGTACCCCTTCGTGTTGCGACTTCATCCACAGGGTTGCGTTCCAAGAGGTGTCCAGGCATCAGATTCTTGTCAAGAGCAGACCGGGAAATCGGGGTCTTTTGGAAGGTGGCACTGCCCACGAGGCTCCGTCTCGAATTGCCTCGTGAGACTGGCCTCATCCTGAGGTGCGATGGGGAGGTCGGGAACCCCTTCCAGACAAAGCAGGGGAATGGACCCTCCTGTCGAGTTCAGGAGGAGAGAAGGGGCTCAGAGGAAGTGGTGTCGGAAAACTTGGTTTCCTCTCAGGGAGACCGGTATGTCAAGGAACTTTGTGGGTCGCATCAAGGCTTCCAAGTTCCATTTCGAACCTCAAGTCAAAACTTGGGACATCTCATGAGACCCCATCGCGGGAAAGGGCTTCATCTTGCGATAGAGGGGAACAACGTGGATTTTCTCGAGTTGCGGCGGGATTCTCGAGTTACGTCGGGGAAATCAGGATGCCTCATGTGTTGGCCCAGGGAAGTCCAATCTTCCGTTCGAGTTTCGAGGGAGAGCTGGGGATTGCTCTCCAGTCACTTCAGTGTAAATAGACCTCGTCTAGGCTTGTGTCCAGAAACTATTTTTCCTCTCCAGGGGCGACAGGGATCTCGGGGTTGCATTCCAGACTCAGCCGGGGAGTCAGGCCTCGTCTCGAGTGGAAGCAAAGAACTCCGCTCTCCTCTCGAGTCGCGACGGGTATCTCTTGGAGCCCCCTGAGTGGCCTAAAGGGAGCCAAGCCTCCTGTGGAGTTTGGAGGGAGAACTCGGGATTATTCCCTAGGGCATGCAGAAAGGAAGGCCCTCATCTCGAGATGACGGGGGAGTCTCGGTGCTTTTCTCGAGCGGCGGCGCCAGTGTGGGATTTCTCACGAGGTACGACGGCTAGCTCAGGGATCCTCTCCTGGGGCGCCAGGGATGTCGGGTCTCCATGCGAGGGTCGAGGGGGAGGGCGTCATTGCTCTCGAGTCATTGTAGGGGAATCGGGCCTGGAGGCGCGATGAAGAAGGTCTCTCGAGTACTTTCTCGGGTTTTGGCAGGAAACCCTGGGTTCTCTCGACTTGTGCCGGTGACCTCAGGGAGCTTCTCAGGGTGCCTCTGAGAAGTCAGGGATACTGTGCAGTTGGGAGGGGCCTCTCGGGACTCCACTGGGTTTGGTGCAATGGAAGAGGGCCTCATCCCGTGTTGAGGCAGGAACCTCAGGGTTCCTCTCCATTTCTGACTCCATTCGCAGGGTCCCTGCAGAGTTGGGACAGGAGAGGCAGACCTCGTCCTGTGTTGAGGCATGGAACTCCGCTTGCCGCTCGAGTTTTTGATGGGGTGACAGGCCACTTGTCGAGCTACATTTGGAACCTACAGGTTTTTCTGGACAATGCCCAGGGGTGTCAGTGCCCCTTCGTGTTGCGACTTCATCCACAGTGTTGCATTCGAAAAGGTGTCCGGGCATGAGGTACTTATCAAGAACGGACCTGGACCTCGGGGTCCTTCGGAATGTGGCACCACCCACGAGGCCACGTCCCGAATTACTTCGTGAGATGGGCCTCATCCTGAGGTGACGGGAAGGTTGGGAACCCCTTCCGGACAAAGTAGGGAAATAGACCCTCCTGTCGAGATCAGGAAGGGAGAAGGGGCTCAGAGAAAGTGGTGCCGGGAACCTCGGTGTTCCTCTCGAGGGAGACCGGTATGTCGGGGAACTTTGTGGGTTGCATCAGGGCTGCTAAGTACTATTTCGAATTTCAAGACCGAACTTTGGACTTCTCTTGAGACGCCGTCTCGGGAAAGGGCTTCATCTTGCAATGACACGGGAACCACATGGTTTTTGTCGAGTTTCGGCGGGATTCTCGGGTTACGTCGGGGAACACAGGATGCCTCTTTTGTTGGCCCAGGGAAGTCCAATCTTCCATTCGAGTTGCGAGGGAGAGGTGGGGATTGCTCTCGAGTCACTGCAGGGCAAATAGACCTCATCTAGGCTTGTTTACAGAAGCTAATGTTCCTCTCTAGGGGCGACAGGGATCTCGGGGTTGCATTCCAGACTCACCCAGGGAGTCAGGCCTTGTCTCGAGTGGAAGCAAATAACTCTGCTCTTCTCTCGAGTCGCGATGGAAATCTTTTGGATCCCCTGAGTGGCCTAAAGGGAGTCAAGCCTCCTGTGGAGTTTGCAGAGAAGACTCGGGATGTCTCTTCAGGCCATGAAGGAAACGAAGGCCCTCACCTTGCGATGAAGGGGGAGTCTCGGTGTTTTTCTCAAGCAGCCACGCCAGTGTGGGGTTTCTCACGAGGTAAGACGGCGAGCTCAGGGAGCCTCTCGGTTAGTGCCAGTGAAGTCGGGTCTCCATGCAAGGGGAGAGGGGAAGCGCGTCATTGCTCTCCAGTCAGGGTAGGGGAATCGGGCCTCAAGACGCGTTGAAGAGGACTCTCGAGGTCTTTCTTGGGTTGCGGCAGGAAACCCTGGTTCCTTCGACTTGTGCCAGGGAACTCTGGGAGCTTCTCAGGGTGCCTCCGAGTAGTCAGGGATACTGTGGAGTTGGGAGGGGCCTCTCGGGACTCCACTGGTTTTGGTGCAATGGAAGAGAGCCTCGTCCCGAGTTGAGGCAGGAACCTCAGGGTTCCTTTTCATTTCAGACTCCAATCACAGGGTCCATGCAGAGTTGGGACAGGAGAGGCAGGCCTCGTTTTGTGTGAGGCATGGAACTCCGCTTGCCTCTGGAGGTGTTCACGGGGTGACAGGCCACTTGTCGAGCTGTATTTGGAATCTGTGGGTTTTTCCTGACGATGCATGGGGGTGTCAGTGCCCTTTCGTGTTTCAACTTCATCCACAGGGCCGCTTTGGAAGAGGTGTCTGGGTATCGGGTTCTTGTCAAGAGAGGATCGGGAAATCGGGGTCTTTTGGAAGGTGGCCCAGCCCACGAGGCTCCGTCTCGAATTCTCTCGTGAGACCGGCCTCATCCTGAGGTGCGACGGGAAGGTCGGGAAACACTTCAAAACAACGCAGAGGAATGAACCCTCCTGTCGAGGTCAGGAGGGGAGCACGGGCTCAGATGAAGTACTGCTGGGAAACTCGGTGTTCCTCTCGAGTGAGACCGGTATGTCGGGAAACTTTTTGGGTTGCCTTAAGGGTGCCAAGTACCGTTTAGCCCTTCAAGACGGAACGTGGGACTTCTCCTTATATGCTGTAGCGGGAAAGGGCTTCATCTTTCGATGAGGGGGAACCACGTGGTTTTCTCTAGTTGCGGCGGGATTCTCGAGTTACGACGGGGAATTCAGGATGCCTCTTGTGTTGGCCCAGGGAAGTCCAATCTTCCATTCCAGGTGTGAAGGAGAGATGGGGATTGCTCTCGAGTCACTGCAGGGCAAATAGACCTCATTGAGGCTTGTGTCCAGAAGCTAATGTTTCTCTTTTGGGGCAACAGCGATCTCGGGGTTGCATTTCACACTCACCTGGGGAGTCAGGCCTCGTCTCGAGTGGAAGCAAAGAACTCCCCTCTCCTCTCGAGTCGGGATGGATGTCTCTTGGTGCCCACTGAGTGGCATAAAGGGAGTCAAGCCTTCTGTGGAGTTTGGAGAGAGGACTCAATTAGCTCTCTAAGCCATGCATGCAACGAAGTTCTCATCTCACCATGACGGGGGAGTCTCGTGGTTTTTCTGGAGCTGCAGCGCCAGTGTGGGTTTACTCACGAGGTAGGCCAGGGAGATCAGGGGGCCTTTTGTGTGGCGCCACGGAAGGCAGGTCTCCATGTGAGTGACGAGGGGGAGCGCGTCATTGCTCTCGAGTCATGTTAGGAGAATGGGGCCTTGAGATAGGTTGAAGAAGGACTCTCGAGGTCTTTCTCGGGTTGCGGCAGGAAACCCTGAGTTCCCTCGACTTGTGCCGGTGACCTCAGGGAGCTTCTCAGGGTGCCTCTGAGAAGTCAGGGATACTGTGGAGTTGGGAGGGGCCTCTCGGGACTCCACTGGGTTTGGTGCAATGGAAGAGGGCCTGATGTCTAGTTGAAGCAGGAACCTCAGGGTTCCTCTCCATTTCAGACTCCAATCCCAGGGTCCCTGCAGAGTTGGGACAGGAGAGTCAGGCCTTGTCTTGGGTTGAGGCATGGAACTCCGCTTGCTGCTCGAGTTGTTCACGGGGTGACAGGCCACTTGTCGAGCTGTATTTGGAACCTGCGGGTTTTTCCGGACGATGGACGGGGGTGTCAGTGCCCCTTCGTGTTGCGATTTCATCCACAGGTTTGCATGTGAAGAGGTGTCAGGGCATCGGGTTCTTATCAACAGCGGACCGGGACTTCAGGGTCATTTGGAATGTGGCACCACCCACGAGGCCACATCTCAAATTTCCTCATGAGACCGGCCTCATCCTGACGTGCGACGGGTACGTCGGGAAACCCTTCAAGACAAAGCAGGGGAATCGACCGTCCTATCGAGATGACGAGGAGAGAAGGGGCTCAGGTGAAGTGGTGCCGGGAACCTCTTTGTTCCTCTCGAGGGAGACCGGTATGTCGGGGGACTTTGTGGGTCGCATCAAGGCTGCCAAGAACGACTTAGAACTTCAAGAAGGAACGTGGGACTTCTCTTGAGATTCCGTCTCGGGAAAGGGCTTCATCTTGCGATGGCCGGGGAACAACGTGGTTTTTCTTGAGTTGTGGCGGGATTCTCGAGTTACGACGGGGAATTCAGGATGCCTCTTGTGTTGGCCCAGGGAAGTTCAATCTTCCATTCGAGGTGCGAGGGAGAGCTGGGGATTGCTCTCGAGTCACTGCAGGGCAAAGAGACCTCATCTAGGCTTGTGTCCAGAAACTAATGTTTCTCTCCAGAGGCGACAGGGATCTCGGGGTTGCATTCCAGACTCACCCGGGGAGTCAAGCCTCGACTCGTGTGGAAGCAAAGAACTCTGCTGTCCTCTCGAGTTGCGACGGGTATCTCTTGGAGCCCCCTGAGTGGCCTAAAGGGAGTCAAGCCTCCTGGGGAGTTTGGAGAGAAGACTCGGGATGGGTCTCCAGGCGAAGCAGGAAACCAAGGCCCTCATATCACGATGAAAGGGCGCCTCGTGGTTTTTCTCGAGCAGCGGCGCCCATGTTGGGTTTTTCACGAGGTACGACGGGGAGCTCATGGAGCCTCTCGTGCGGCGCCAGGGAAGTCAGTTCTCCCATGGGAGAGGCGAGGCGGAGCAGGTCATTGCTCTCGAGTCACAGTAGGGGAATCTAGCCTCAAGACCCGTTGAAGAAGGACTCACAAGGTCTTTCTTGGGTTGTGGCAGGAAAACCTGGATTCCCTCTACTTGTGCCGATGAGCTCAGGGAGCTTCTCAGGGTGCCTCTGAGAAGTCAGGAATACTGTGGAGTTGGGAGGGGCCTCTCGGGACTCCACTGGGTTTGGTGCAATGGAAAAGGGCCTCGTCCCTAGTTGAGGTAGGAAACTCAGGTTTCCTCTCCATTTCAGACTCCGGTTGCAGGGTCCCTGCAGAGTTGAGACAGGAGAGTCAGGCCTCATCTTATGTTGAGGCATGGAACTCCGCTTGCCGCTCGAGTTGTTCACGGGGTGACAGGCCACTTGTCGAGCTGTATTTGGAACCTACAGGTTTCTCCGAACGATGCACGGGGGTGTCAGTGCCCCTTTGTCTTGCGACTTCATCCACAGGGTTGCATTGGAAGAGGTGTTCTTATTGGCATAGGGTTCTTATTAAGAGCGGACCAGGACATCGGACTCCTTCGGAATGTGGCACCACCCACGAGGCCACGTCTCAAATTTTTTCGTGAGACCGGTCTCATCCTGAGGTGCGACGGGAAGGTCGGGAACCCCTTCCAGACAAAGCAGGGGAATCGACCCTCTGGCCGAGATCAGGAGGGGAGAAGGGGCTCAGAGGAATTGGTCCCGGGAAACCTCAGTGTTCCTCTCCAGGGAGACCGGTATGTCGGGGAAATTTGTCAGTCGCATCAAGGCTGCCAAGTACCGTTTCGAACTTCAAGACAGCACGTGGGACTTCTCTAGAGACGCGGTCGAGGGAAAGGGCTTCATCTTGCGATGGCCGGGGAACCACGTGGTTTTTCTCGAGTTGCGGCAGGATTCTCGAGTTACAACGAAGATTTCAGGATGCCTCTTGTGTTGACCCAGGGAAGTCCAATCTTCTATTCGAGGTGCGAGGGAGAGCTGGGGATTGCTCCCGAATCACTGCAGAGCAAATAGACCTCATCTAGGCTTGTGTCCAGAAGCTAATGTTCCTCTCCAGGGGCGACAGGGATCTCGGGGTTGCATTCCAGTCTCATCCGGGGAGTCAGGCCTCCTCTCGAGTGGAAGCAAAGAACTCTGCTGTCCTCTCGAGTCGCGACGGCTATCTCTTGGAGCCCCCTGAGTGGCCTAAAGGGAGTCAACCCTCCTGTGGAAACTGGAGAGAAGACTCAGGCTGGCACTCCAGGCCATGCAGGAAACGAAGGCCTTCATTTCGCGATGATGGGGGAGTCTCAGGGTTTTGCTCGAGCTGCGGCGCCAGTGTGGGGTTTCCCCCGAGGTACGACGGGGAGCTCAGGGAGCCTCTCGTGTGGTGCCAGGGAAGTCAGGTCTCCCATGAGAGTGGCAAGGGGGAGCGCGTCATTGCTTTCGAGTCACGGTAGGGGCATCTGGCCTCAAGACGCATTGAAGAAGGACTCTCTAGGTCTTTCTCGGGTTGCAGCAGGAAACCCTGGGTTCCCTCGACTTGTGCCGGTGACCTCAGGGAGCTTCTCAGGGTGCCTCTGAGAAGTCAGGGATACTGTGGAGATGGGAGGGGCCTCTCGGGACTCCACTGGGATTGGTGCAATGGAAGAGGGCCTCGTCCTGAGTTGAGGCAGGAACCTCAGTGTGCCTCTCCATTTCTGACTCTGATCTCAAGGTTCCTGCAAAGTTGGGACAGGAGAGGCAGGCCTCATCTTGTGTTGAGGCATAGAACTCCACTTGCCACTGGAGTTGTTCACGGCGTGACAGGCCACTTGCCATGCTGTATTTGGAGCCTTAGGGTTTTTCCGGACGATGCACGGGGGTGTCAGTGCCT
>NW_011494892.1:1152997-1158159 GCF_000754665.1 Bison bison bison
ACCTGGGGGTTTTTCCGGTCGATGCTCGGGGGTGTCACTGCCTCTTCGTGTTGCGACTTCATCCACAGGATTGCATTCGAAGAGATGTCCCGGCATCAGGTTCTTATCAAGAGTGGACGGAGACATCGGGGTCCTTCGGAATGTGGCACCAACCACAAGGCCATGTCTCGAATTTCTTCGTGAGACCGGCCTCATCCTGAGGTGCGACGGAAAGGGCGGAAACCCTTTTGACACAAAGCAGGGGAATGGACCCTCCTGTCGAGATCAGGAGGGGAGCAGGGGCTCAGATGAAGTGGTGCCGGAAACTCAGTGTTCCTCTTGAGTGAGACTGGTATGTCGGGGAAATTTTTGGGTCGCATCAAGGGTGCCAAGTACCGTTTCGACCTTCAAGGAGGAACGTGGGACTTCACCTGAGACTCCGTCGCGTGAAAGGGCTTCATCTTGGAATGGCGGGGAACCACGTGGTTTTTCTCGATTAGCGGCGGGATTCTCGAGTTACGACGGGAAATTCAGGATGCCTCCTGTGTTGGCCCAGGGAAGTCCAATCTTACATTCGAGGTGCAAGGGTGGGCTGGGGATTGCTCTCGAGTCACTTCAGGTCAAATAGACCTCATCGAGGCTTGTGTCCAGGAGCTAATGTTCCTCTCCAGGGGCGACAGGGCTCTTAGAGTTGTATTCCAGACTCACCCGGTGAGTCAGGCCTCGTCTCGAATGGAATAAAGAACTCCGCTCTCCTCTCGAGTCGAAACGGGTATCTTTTGGAGCCCCTGAGTGGCCTAAAGGGAGTCAAGCCTCCTGTGGAGTTTGGAGAGAAGACTCGGGATGGCTCTCCAGGTATTGCAGGAAAGGAAGGCCCTCATCTCGCGATGACGGCGGTGTCTCGTGGTTTTTCCCGAGTTCGGCGCCAGTGTGGGGTTTCCCACGAGGTACGACGGGGAGCTCAGGGAGCCTCTCGTGTTTCACTAGGGAAGTCACGTCTCCCTTGCGAGTGGCGAGGGGGATTGCGTCGTTGCTCTCGAGTCACGGTAGGGGCATCGGGCCACAATATGCATTGAAGAAGGACTCTCTAGGCCTTTCTCGGGTTGGGGCAGGAAACCCTAGGTTCCCTCGACTTGTGCCAGTGACCTCAGGGAGCTTCCCAGGGTGCCTCTGAGAAATAAGGGATACTGTGGTGTTGGGAGGGACCTCTCGGGACTCCACTGGGTTTGGTGCAATGGAAGAGGGCCTCATCTCGAGTTGAGCCAGGAACCTCAGGGTTCCTCTCCATTTCAGACTCCGATCGCAGGGCCCCTGCAGAGTTGGGACAGGAGAGTCAGGCCTCATCTTGGGTTGAGGCATGGAACTCCGCTTGCCACTCGAGATTTTCGTGGGTTGACAGGCCACTTGTTGAGCTGTATTTGGAACCTGCCAGTTTTTCCGGACGTTGCACAGGGGTGTCAGTACCCCTTCGTGTTGCTACTTCATCCACAGGGTTGTTTTCGAAGAGGTGTCTGAGCATCGGGTTCTTGTCAAGAGCCGAGCGGGAAATCGAGGTCTTTTGGAACGTGGCACCGCCCACGAGGCTCCGTCTCGAATTCCCTCGTGAGACCGGCCTCATCCGGAGGTGGGACGGGAAGGTCGGGAAGCCTTCCAGACAATGCAGGGGAATGGACCCTCCTGTCGAGATCAGGAGGGGAGCAGGTGCTCAGATGAAGTGGTGCCGGGAACCTCGGTGTTCTTCTCGAGGGAGACCGCTTTCTCGGGGAACTTTGTATGTCGCATCAAGGCTGCCAAGTACCATTTTGAACTTCAAGACGGAATGTGGGACTTCTCTTGAGACGCCTTCGCGGGAAAGGGATTCATCTTGCAATGACGGGGGAACCACGTGGTTTTTCTCGAGTTGCGGTTGGATTCTCGAGTTACGACAGGGAATTCAGGATGCCTCTTGTGTTGGCCCAGGGAAGTCCAATCTTCAATTCGAGTTGCGAGGGAGAGATGTGGATTGCTCTCGAGTCACTGCAGGGCCAATAGACCTCATCTAGGCTAGTGTCCAGAAGCTAAAGTTCCTCTCCAGGGGCAATAGGGATCTTGGGGTTGCATTCCAGACTCACCCGGGAGTCAGGCCTCATCTCGAGTGGAAGCAAAGAACTCCGCTCTCCTCGCGAGTCGTGACGGGTATCTCTTGGAACCCACTTGTGGCCTAAATGAAGTCAAGCCACCGGTGGCCTTTGGAGAGAGGACTAAGGATTCCTCTCTAGGCCATGCAGGAAATGAAGGCTGTCATCTCGCGATGAAGGGGGAGTCTCAGAGTTTTTCTGGAGTGGCGGCGCCAGTGTGGGGTTTCTCACGAGGTACGACGGCGAGTTCAGGGAGCCTCTCGTGGGGCCCCAGGGAAGTGGGGTCTCCATTCGAGGGGTGAATGGGAGCGCGTCATTGTACTTGAGTCATGGTAGGGGAATCGGGCCTCGAGACTTGTTGAAGAAGGAATCTCGAGGTCTTCCTTGGGTTGCGGCAGGAAACCCTGGGTTCCCTCGACTTGTGCCGGGGAACTCAGGGAGCTTCTCAGGGTGCCTCCGAGAAGTCAGGGATACTGTGGAGTTTGGAGGGGCTTCTCGGGACTCCACTGGGTTTGATGCAATGGAAGAGGGCCTCATCTCCAGTTGAGGCATGAACCACAGGGTTCCTATCCATTTCAGACTCCGATCGCAGGGTCCCTGCAGAGTTGGGACAGGAGAGGCAGGCCTCGTCTTGTGTTGAGGCATGGAACTCCAGTTGCCTCTCGAGGTGTTCAAAGGTTATCAGGCCACTTGTCGAGCTGTATTTGAAACCTGGGGGTTTTTCCGGACGATGCACGGGGGTGTCAGTGCCCCTTCCTGTTGTGACTTCATTAAGAGGTGTCCGGGCATGGGGTTCTTGTCAAGAACGGACTGGAAATCGGGGTCTTTCAGAAGGTGGCACCGCCCAGGAGGCTCCGCCTTGAATTCCCTCGTGAGACTGACCTCATCCTGAGATGCGACGGGAAGGTCGGGAACCCCTTCCAGACAAAGCAGGCGAATGGACCCTCCTTTCGAGATCAGGAGGGGAGCAGGGGCTCAGATGAAGTGGTGCCGGGAACCTCGGTGTTCCTCTCGAGTGAGACCGGTATGTTGGGGAACTTTTTGGGTCGCATCAAGGGTGCCAAGTATGGTTTCGACCTTCATGTCGGAATGTGGGACTTCTCCTGAGACTCTGTAGCGGGAAAGGGCTTCATCTTGCAATGACGGGGGAACCACGTGGTTTATCTCGTGTTGCGGCAGGATTCTCGAGTTACTACGGGGAATTCAGGATGCCTCTTGTGTTGGACCAGGGAAGTCCAATGTTCCATTCGAGTTGCCAAGGAGAGCTGGGGATTGCTCCCAAGTCACTGCAGGGCACGTAGACCTCATCTAGGCTTGTGTCCAGACACTAATGTTCCTCTCCAGAGGCTACAGTGATCTCGGGGTTGCATTCCAGACGCACCCGGGGAGTCAGGCCTCGTCTCAAGTGGAAGCAAAGAACTCCCCTCTCCTCTCGAGTCGCGACGGGTATCTCTTGGAGCCCCATGAGTGTCCTAAATGGAGTCAAGCCTCCTGTGGAGTTTGGAGAGAAGACTCGGGATGGCTCTCCAGGCCATGCAGGAAACGAAGGCCCTCATCTCTCGGTGACGGGGGAGTCTCGGGTTTTTCCTCAAGCGGTGGCGCCACTGTGGGGTTTCTCATGAGGTACGACGGTTAGCTCAGGGAGCCTCTCTTGTGGAACCAGGGAAGTCAGGTCTCCATGTGAGAGGCGAGGGGGAGCGCATCATTGCTCTGGAGTCATGGTAGGGGAATCAGGCCTGGAGACGCGTTGAAGAAGGACTCTTAAGGTCTTTCTCGGGTTGTGGCAGGAAACGCTGGGTTCCCTCGACTTGTGCTGGTGACCTCCGGGAGCTTCTCAGGGTGCCTCTGAGAAGTCAGGGATACTCTGCAGTTGGGAGGGGCCTCTCGGGACTCCTCTGGGTTTGGTGCAATGGAAGAGGACCTCATCTCCAGTTGAGCAGGAACCTCAGAGTTCCTCTCCATTTCAGACTCTGATCGCAGGGTGCCTGCAGAGTTGGGACCGGAGAGTCAGGCCTCGTCTTGGTTTGAGGCATGGAACTCCGCTTGCTGCTCGAGGTGTTCACGGGGTGACAGGCCACTTGTCGAGCTGTATTTGGAACCTGGGCGTTGTTCAGGACAATGCACGGGGGTGTCAGTGCCCCTTCGTGTTTCAACTTCATCCACAGGGTTGTGTTCGAAGAGGGGTCAAACTTCGGGTTCTTTCAAGAGCAGACCTGGAAATTGGGGTCTTTCGGAATGTGGCACCACCCATGAGGCTCCTTCTCGAATTCCCTCGTGAGACTAGCCTAATCCTGAGGTGGGACGGGAAGGTCGGGAACCCCTTCCAGACAAAGCAGGGGAATGGACCCTCCTGTCGAGATCAGAAGGGAATCAGGGGCTCAGATGATGTGGTTCCGGGAACCTCTGTGTTCCTCTCAATTGAGTCCGGTATGTCGGGGTACTTTTTGGGTCGCATCAAGGGTGCCAAGTACCGTTTTGGCCTTCAAGACGCAACGTGGGTCTTCTCCTGAGACGCTCTAGTGGGATAGAGCTTCATCTTGGGATGATGGGGTAAGCACGTGCTTTTCTCGAGTTGGGGCGGGATTCTCGAGTTACGACGGGGAATTCAGGATGCCTCTTGTGTTGGCCCAGGGAAGTACAATCTTCCATTCGAGGTGGGTGGGAGATTTGGGGATTGCTCTCGAGTCACTGCAGGGCAAATAGACCTCATCTAGGCTTGTGTCCAGAAACTAATGTTCCTCTCCAGGAGCGACAGGGATCTCGGGGTTTCATTCCAGACTCAGCCGGGAGTCAGGCCTCATCCCGAGTGGAAGCAAAGAACTCCGCTCTCCTCTCGTGCCGCGATGGGTATCTCTTGGAGCCCCCTGAGTGGTCTAAACGGAGTCAAGCCTCCTGTGGATTTTTTTTTTTTTTTTAACTTCTTTATTAAGGTGGATACACATTCTCATATTAACAATTCTTGTGAACAAAAGCAACCAAAATAAGACGATAGTAAGATGTGCTTCACATAAAAACAATCAAGTGGCTAAGAGGAGATCTGGCCCTGTACAACAGAAAGATTAGGAA
>NW_011494892.1:1159143-1159665 GCF_000754665.1 Bison bison bison
CAAAGACACATCTTAGGAATATGATCTGTACAAACTTACAGTAGTGTAAGACTGTTCTATACATCAGTGTCTCTTTTGCTATCTCGTATACAGGGTTATCGTTACCATCTTTCTAAATTCCATATACATGCGTTAGTATACTGTATTTATGTTTTTCCTTCTGGCTTACTTCACTCTGTATAATAGTCTCCAGATTCATCCACCTCATTAGAACTGATTCAAATGTATTCTTTTTAATGGCTGAGTAATACTCCATTGTGTATATGTACCACAGCTTTCTTATCCATTCATCTGCTGATGGACATCTAGGTTGCTTCCATGTCCTGGCTATTATAAACAGTGCTGCGATGAACATTGGGGTACACGTATCTCTTTCCCTTCTGGTTTCCTCAGTGTGTATGCCCAGCAGTGGGATTGCTGGATCATAAGACAGTTCTATTTCCAGTTTTTTAAGGAATCTCCACACTGTTCTCCATAGTGGCTGTACTAGTTTGCATTCCCACCAACAGTGTAAGAGGGTTC
>NW_011494892.1:1163740-1164343 GCF_000754665.1 Bison bison bison
CAATCCTTGTCTCCAAGCTATTTATCTGTGATTCCATTTTAATTTCAAGATTTTGGATCAATTTCACTATCATTATTCGGAATTCTTTATCAGGTAGATTCCCTATCTCTTCCTCTTTTGTTTGGTTTGGTGGGCATTTATCCTGTTCCTTTATCTGCTGGCTATTCCTCTGTCTCTTCATCTTGTTTAAATTGCTGAGTTTGGGGTGTCCTTTCTGTATTCTGGCAGTTTGTGGAGTTCTCTTTATTGTGTCTATTCCTCGCTGTGTGTGAGTTTGTACAGGTGGCTTGTCAAGGTTTCCTGGTTAGGGAAGCTTGTGTCAGTGTTCTGATGGGTGGAACTGTATTTCTTCTCTTTGTTCAGTCGCGCTGTGGGGAGGGAGGGAGGGATGTTGCAGCAAATAACACTGGCGTGCGCTCGCAGTGCCTCAGCCACACTGGGTCTGCCCCCGCTCACGGCGCGTGTAGCCTCCCTGCCCACACTGCTCGGGCTCTAGGTTGTTCTGCCGGGAACAATCCGAGGCTGGCCCTGGGCTGCATGTACCTCCCAGGTCCAAGCCGCTCAGGTTCAGGCACTCGGACAGTCCTCAGAGGCGCAGACTCA
>NW_011494892.1:1164443-1233300 GCF_000754665.1 Bison bison bison
TGTCTCTTTTTTTGTCTTTTATATCTTTTCCTACCTCCTTTCGAAGAGTTGGATTGCTTTTCTGGGTGCCTGATGTCCTCTGCCGGCATTCAGAAGTTGTTTTGTGGAATTTACTCGACGTTTAAATGCTCTTCTGATGAATTTGTGGGGGAGAAAATGTTCTCCCTGTCCTACTCCTCCGCCATCTTGGCTCCTCCTGTGGATTTTTGAGAAAACACTCGGGATGGCTCTCCAGGCCAGGCAGGAAACAAAAGTCCTCATCTCTCGATTATGGGGGAGTCTCAGGGTTTTTCTCGAGCGGCGGCCCAAGTTTGGGGTTTCTCACGAGGAATGATGGCGGGCTCAGCGGGCCTCTCGTGTGGCGCCAGGGAAGTCGGGTCTCCATGCGAGGGGCGAGGGGGAGTGCGGCATTGCTCTCGAGTCACGGTAGGGTAATCGGGTCTCGAGACGCGTTGAAGAAGGAATCTCGAGGTCTTTCGGGTTGCGGCAGGAAACGCTGGGTTCCCTCGACTTGTGCTGTTGACCTCCGGGAGCTTTTCAGGGTGCCTCTGAGAAGTCAGCGATACTGTGGAGTTGGGAGGGGCCTCTCGGGACTCCACTAGGTTTGTTGCAATGGAAGAGGGCCTCATTTCCAGTGAGGCAGGAACCTCTGGGTTCCTCTCCATTTCTGACTCCGATTACAGGGTCCCTGCAGAGTTGGGACAGGAGAGTCAGGCCTCATCTTGGGTTGAGGCATGGAATTCCGTTTGCCTCTTGAGGTGTTCACGGGTTGACAGGCCACATGTTGAGCTGTATTTGGAAGCTGTGAGTTTTTCTGGACGATGCAAGGGGGTGTCAGTGCCCCTTTGTTTTTCGACTTCATACACAGGGATGCGATCGAAGAGGTGTCCTGGCATCGGGTTCTTGTCAAGAGCGGACCGGGAAATCGGGGTCTTTCGGAAGGTGGCACCGCTCACGAGGCCACGTCTCGAATTCCCTCGTGAGACCAGCCTCATCGTGAGGTGCGATGGGAAGGTCGGAACCCCTTCCAGACAAAGCAGGGGAATGGACCCTTCTGTCGAGATCAGGAGGGGAGCAGGGTCTCAGATGAAGTGGTGCCGGGAACCTCGGTGTTCCTCTCGAGTGAGACCCATATGTCGGGGAACTTTTTGGGTCGCATCAAGGGTGCCAAGTACGGTTTCCACCTTCAAGACGGAACGTGGGACTTCTCCTGAGACGCTGTAGTGGGAAAGGACTTCATCTTACGATGACGGGTGAACCACGTGTTTTTTCTCGAATTGCGGTGGGATCTCGAGTTAGGACTCGGAATTCAGGATGCCTCTTGTGTTGGCCCAGGGAAGTCCAATCTTCCATTCGAGTTGCGAAGGAGAGCTGGGTATTGCTCTCGAGTCACTGCAGGGCAAATAGACCTCATCTAGGCTTGTGTGCAGAAGCTAATGTCCCTCTCCAGGGGCCACAGGGATCTCGGGGTTGCATTCCAGACTCACCTGGGGATTCAGGCCTCGTCTCGCCTGGACACAAAGAACTCCGCTCTCCTCTCGAGTCGCAAGGGGTATCTCTTGGAGCCCCCTGAGGGGCCTAAAGGGAGCCAAGCCTCCTTTGGAGTTTGCAGAGAGGACTCGGGATTGCTCTCTAGGCCATACAGGAAATGAAGGCCCCCATCTCGCGATGACGGTGGAGTCTCCAGGTTTTTCTTCAGCGGCGCCCCCAGTGTGAGGTTTCTCACGAGGTACAATGGCGAGCTCAGGGAGCCCCTCGTGTGCCGCCAGGGAATTCGGGTCTCCATGCGAGGGGCGAGGGGGAGAGCGTCATTGCTCTCGAGTCATGGTAGGGGAATCGGGCCTCGAGATGAATTGAAGAAGGACTCTCGAGGTCTTTCTCGGGTTGTGGCAGGAAACCTTGGGTTCCCTCGACTTCTGCCTGTGACCTGAGGGAGCTTCTCAGGCTGCCTCTGAGAAGTCAGGGTTACTGTAGTGTTGGAAGGGGCCTCTCGGGACTCCACTGGGTTTGGTGCAATGGAAGAGGGCCTCATCTCCAGTTGAGGCAGGAACCTCAGGGTTCCTCTCCATTTCAGACTCCGATCACAGGGTCCCTGCAGATTTGGGACAGGAGAGTCAGGCCTCATCTTGGGTTGAGGCATGGTACTCCAGTTGCCTCTGGAGGTGTTCACGGGGTGACAGGCCACTTGTCGAGCTGTATTTGAAACCTGCCAGGTTTTCCGGACGATGCACGGGGGTGTCAGTGCCCCTACGTGTTGCGACTTCATCCACAGGGTTGCATTCGAAGAGGTGTCCAGGCATCGGGGTTTTATCAAGAGCGGACCGGGAAATCGGGGTCTTTAGGAGGGTGGCACCACCCACGAGGCCACGTTTTGAATTCCCTCGTGAGACCAGCCTCATCGTGAGGTGCGACGGGAAGGTCGGGAACCCCTTCCAGACAAAGCAGGTGAATGGACCCTCCTGTCGAGATCAGGTGGCGAGCAGGAGCTCAGATGAAGTGGTGCTGGGAACCTAGGTGTTCCTCTCAAGTGAGACCGGTATGTCGGGGAACTTTTTGGGTCGCATCAAGGGTGCCAAGTACCGTTTCAAACTTAAAGACAGAACGTGGGACTTCTCTTGAGATGCCGTCACGGGAAAGGGCTTCATCTTGCGATGGCGGGTGAACCATGTGTTTTTTATCGATTTGCGGGGTGATTCTCGAGTTATGACGGGGAATTCAGGATGCCTCTTGTGTTGGCCCAGGCAAGTCCAATCTTCCAGTCGAGTTGGGAGGGAGAGCTTGGGATTGCTCTCCAGTCACTGCAGGGTATATAGTCCTCATCTAGGCTTGTGTCCAGAAACTAATGTTGCTCTCCAGGGGCGACAGGGATCTCGGGGTTGCATTCCAGACTCACCCTTGGATTCAGGCCTCGTCTCGACTGGAAGCAAAGAACTCTGCTCCTCTCTCGAGTCGCGACGGGTATCTCTTAGAACCCTCTGACTGGCCTAAAGCGAGTCAAGCCTCCTGTGGAGTTTGAAGAGAGGACTCGGCATTTCCCATTATGCCATGCAGGAAATGAAGGCCCTCATCTCGCGATCTGGGGTCTCCTCGTGGTTTTCCTCGAGCTGCAGCGCCAGTGTGGGGTTTCTCACGAGGTACGACGGCGAGCTCAGGGAGCCTCTCATGTGGTGCCAAGGAAGTCAGGTCTCCCATGCGAATGGCGAGGAGGAGGGCGTCATTGCTCTCGAGTCACGGTAGGGTAATCGGGCCTCAAGACACGTTGAAGAAGGACTCACGAGGTGTTTCTCGGGTTGGGACAGGAAACCCTGGATTCCCTCGACTCCTGCTGGTGACCTCAGTGAGCTTCTCACAGTGCCTCTGAGAAGTCATGGATACTGTGAAGTTGGGAGGGGCCTCTCCGGACTCCACTGGGTTTGGTGCAATGGAAGAGGGCCTCGTCACGAGTTCAGGCAGGAACCTCAGGGTTCCTCTCCATTTCTGACTCCTATTGCAGGGTCCCTGCAGAGTTGGGACAGGAGAGGCAGGCCTCGTCTTGTGTTGAGGCATGGAACTCCGCTTGCTGCTCGAGGTGTTCACGGGGTGACAGGCCAGTTGTCGAGCTGTATTTGGAACCTGCGGGTTTTTCCCGACCATGCACGGGGTTGTCAGTGCCCCTTCGTGTTCCGACTTCATCCACAGTGTTGCATTCAAAGAGGTGTCCGGGCATCTGGTTCTTATCAAGAGCGGACTGGGACATCGGGGACCTTCGGAATGTGGCACCACCCACGAGGCCACGTCTCGAATTCCCTCGTGAGAACGGCCTCATCCTGAGGTGCGACGGGAAGGTCGGGAACCACTTCCAGGCAAAGCAGGGGAATGGACCCTCCTGTCGAGATCAGGAGGGGAGCAGGGGCTCAGATGAAGTGGTGCCAGGAACCTCGGTGTTCCTCTCGAGTGAGACTACTATGTTGGGGAACTTTTTGGGTCACATCGAGGGTGCCAAGTACCATTTCGACCTTCAAATCGGACGTGGAACTTCTCCTGAGACGCTTTAGCGGGAAAGGGCTTCGTCTTGCGATGACAGGGGAACCACGTGGCTTTTCTCGAGTTGCGGCAGGATTCTCGAGTTACAATGAGCAATTCAAGATGCCTCTTGTGTTGGCCCAGGGAAGTCCAATCTTCCATTCGAGTTGCGAAGGAGAGCTGGGGATTGCTCTGGAGTCACTGCAGGGCAAATAGACCTCATCTAGGCTTGTGTCCAGAAGCAAATGTTCCTCTCTAAGGGCGACAGGGATCTCGGGGTTGCATTCTAGACACAACCGGGGAGTCAGGCCTCATCTCTCGTGAAAGCAAAGAACTCCGCTCTCCTCTAGAATCACGATGAATATCTCTTGGAGCCCCCTGAGTGGCTTCAATAGAGTCAAGCCTCCTGTGGAGTTTGGAGAATAGACTCGGGATGGCTCTCCAGGCCTTGCAGGAAACGAAAGCCCTCATCTCGCGATGACGGGGGCGCCTCGTGGTTTTTCTCGAGCTTCGGCGCCATTGTGGGTTTTCTCACGAGGTACGACGGGGAGCTCAGGGAGCCTCTCATGTGGCGCCAGGGAAGTCAGGTCTCCCATGGGAGTGGTGAGCAGGAGCGCGTCATTGCTCTCGAGTCATGGTAGGGGAATCTGGCCTCAAGACGCTTTGAAGAAGGACTCTCGAGGTCTTTCTCCGGTTGTGGCAGGAAACCCTGGGTTCCCTCCACCTGTGCTGGTGACCTCAGAGAGCTTCTCAGGGTGCCTCTGAGAAGTTAGGGATACTGTGGAGTTGGGAGGGGCCTCTCAGGACTCCACTGGGTTTGGTGCAATGGAAGAGGGCCTCATCTCCAGTTGAGGCAGGAACCTCAGGGTTCCTCTCCATTTCAGACTCCGATCGCAGGGTCCCTGCAGAGTTGGGACAGGAGAGGCAGGCCTCGTCTTGGGTTGAGGCATGGAACTCTTCTTGCCTCTCGAGATTTTCACGGGGTGACAGGCCACTTGTCTAGCTGTATTTGAAACCTGCGGGTTTCTCCAGATGATGCACAGGGGTGTCAGTGCCCCTACGTGTTGCGACTTCATCCACAGGGTGGCGTTTGAAGAGGTGTACTGGCATGGGGTTCTTGTCAAGAACGGACCGGGAAATAAGGGTGTTTCAGAAGGTGACACTGCACACGAGGCTCCGTCTCGAATTCCCTCGTGAGACCGGCCTCATCCTGAAGGGCGACGGGAAGGTCGGGAACCCCTTCCAGACAAAGCAGGGGAATCGACCCTCTTGTCGAAATCAGGAGGGGAGAAGTGGCTCAGAGGAAGTGGTGCCGGGAAACCTCGGTGTTCCTCTCGAGGGAGACCGGTATGTTGGGGAACTTTGTGGGTCGCATCAAGGCTGCCAAGTACCGTATCGAACTTTAAGACGGAACGTGGGACTTCCCTTGAGACTCCGTTGGGGGAAAAGCCTTCATCTTGCCATGACTAGGCGCCTCGTGGGTTTCCTCTAGCTGCGGCGCCAGTGTGGGGTTTCCCACGAGGTACGACGGGGAGTTCAGGAGCCTCTCGTGGGGCGCCAGGGAACTCGGGTCTCCATGCGAGGGGCAAGGGGAAGCGCGTCATTGCTCTCGAGTCATGGTAGGGGAATCGGGCGTCGAAACGGGTTGAAGAAGGACTCTCGAGGTCTTTCTCAGGTTGAGGCAGGAAACCCTGGGTTCCCTTGACTTGTGCCGGTGACCTCAGAGAGCTTCTCAGGGTGCCTCTGAGAAGTTAGGGATACTGTGAAGTTGGGAGGGGCCTCTCCGGACTCCACTGGGTTTGGTGCAATGGAAGAGGGCCTCGTCACGAGTTGAGGCAGGAACCTCAGGATTTCTCTGCATTTCTGACTCCGATGCCAGGGTCCCTGCAGAGTTGGGACAGGAGAGGCAGGCCTCGTCTTGTGTTGAGGCATGGAACTCCGCTTGCTGCTCGAGGTGTTCACGGGGTGACAGGCCAGTTGTCGAGCTGTATTTGGAACCTGCGGGTTTTTCCCGACCATGCACGGGGTTGTCAGTGCCCCTTCGTGTTCCGACTTCATCCACAGTGTTGCATTCAAAGAGGTGTCCGGGCATCTGGTTCTTATCAAGAGTGGACTGGGACATCGGGGACCTTCGGAATGTGGCACCACCCACGAGGCCACGTCTCGAATTCCCTCGTGAGAACGGCCTCATCCTGAGGTGCGACGGGAAGGTCGGGAACCACTTCCAGACAAAGCAGGGGAATGGACCCTCCTGTCGAGATCAGGAGGGGAGCAGGGGCTCAGATGAAGTGGTGCCGGGAACCTCGGTGTTCCTCTTGAGTGAGACTGGTATGTCGGGGAACTTTTTGGGTTGCATCAATGGTGCCAAGTACCGTTTCGACCTTCAAATCGGACGTGGGACTTCTCCTGAGACGCTTTAGCGGGAAAGGGCTTCGTCTTGCGATGACGGGGGAACCACGTGGCTTTTCTCGAGTTGCGGCAGGATTCTCGAGTTACGACGGGGAATGCAGGATGCCTCTTGTGTTGGCCCAGGGAAGTCCAATCTTCCATTCGAGTTGCAAAGGAGAGCTGGGGATTGCTCTGGAGTCACTGCAGGGCAAATAGACCTCATCTAGGCTTGTGTCCAGAAGCGAATGTTCCTCTCTAGGGGCGACAGGGATCTCGGGGTTGCATTTTAGACACAACAGCGGAGTCAGGCCTCGTCTCTAGTGAAAGCAAAGAACTCCACTCTCCTCTTGAGTCGCGACGGGTATATCTTGGAGCCCACTGAGTGGCCTAAAGGGATCCAAGCCTCCTGTGGAGTTTGGAGAGAGGACTCGGGATTGCTCTCTAGGCCATGCAGGAAACCAAGGCCCTCGTCTCGCGATCACGGGTGCTCCTCGTGGTTTTCTCAGCTGCGGCGCCAGTGTGGGGTTTCTAGCGAGGTATGACGCAGAGCTCAGGGAGCCCCTAGAGTGGCATCAGGGCAGTCAGGTCTCCCATGCGAGTGGCTAATGGGGGCGCATCATTGCTCTCGAGTCACGGTAGGGAAATGGGGCCTCAAAAGGCGTTGAAGAAGGACTCTCGAGGTCTTTCTCAGGTTGCAGCAGGAAACCCTGTGTTCCCTGGACTTGTGCCAGTGACTTCAGGGAGCTTCTCCGGGTGCCTCTGAGAAGTCAGGGATACTGTGCAGTTGGGAGGGGCCTCTCGTGACTCCACTGGGTTTGGTGCAATGGAAGAGGGCCTCATCCTGAGTTGAGGCAGGAACCTCAGGGTTCCTCTCCATTTCTGACTCCGATGCCAGGGTCCCTGCAGAGTTGGGACAGGAGAGGCAGGCCTCGTCTTGTGTTGAGGCATGGAACTCTGCTAGCTTCTCGAGTTGTTCACGGGGTGACAGGCCACATGTCGAACTGTATTTGGAACCTACGGGTTTTTATGGACGATGCACGGGGGTGTCAGTGCCCTTTTGTGTTGCGACTTCATCCACAGGGTTGCATTCGAAGAGGAGTCCGGGCATCGGGTTTTTATCAAGAGCAGACCGGGACATCGGGGTCCTTTGGAATGTGGTACCACCCACGAGGCCAGGTCTTGAATTTCTTCACCAGACCGGCCTCATCCTGAGGTGCGATGGGAAGGTCGGCATCCCCTTCCACACAAAGCAGGGGAATCGACCCTCCTGTCGAGATCAGGAAGGGAGAAGGTGCTCAGAGGAAGTGGTGCCGGGAACCTCGGTGTTTCTCTGGAGTGAGACCTGTATGTTGGGGACTTTTTGGGTCGCATAAAGGGTGCCAAGTACCATTTCGAACTTCAAGACGGAACGTAGGACTTCTCTTGAGACGCTGTAACGGGAAAGGGCTTCATCTTTCGATGACAGGGGAACCTCGTGGTTGTTCTCGAGTTTCGGCGGGATTCTCGAGTTATGACGGGGAACTCAGGATGCCTCTTGTGTTGCCCCAGGGAAGTGCAATCTTCCATTCTAGTTGCGAGGGAGAGCTGGGGATTACTCTCGAGTCACTGCAGGGCAAATAGACCTCATCTAGGCTTGTGTCCAGAAACTAATATTCCTCTCCAGGGACGACAGGGATCTCGGGGTTGCATTGCAGACTCACCGGGGAATCAGGCCTGGTCTCAAGTGGAAGCAAAGAATTCCACTCTCCTCTCAAGTCGTGACGGGTATCTCTTGGTGCCCACTGAGTGGCCTAAAGGGAGTCAAGCCTCTTGTGGAGTTTTGAGAGAGGACTCGGGATTGCCTCTAGGCCCTGCTGGAAAAAAAAAAGGCCCTATCTCGCGATCACGGGGGAATCTCGTGATTCTCTTCGACCTGTGGTGCCAGTGTGGGGTTTCTCACGAGGTACGACGGGGAAATCAGGGAGTCTCTTGTGTGGCCCCAGGGAATTCATGTCTCCATTCTAGTTGCCAGGGAGAGCCTGGCATTGCTCTCGAGTCATGGTAGGGGAATCAGGCCTCAAGACGCGTTGAAAGAAGGACTCTCGAGGTCTTACACGGGTTGCAGTAGGATACCCTGGTTTCCCTCGACTTTTGTGGGTGACTTCAGGGAGCTTCTCAGGGTGCCTCTGAGAAGTCAGGGATACTGTGGAGTTGGGAGGGACCTTTCGGGACTCCACTGTATTTAGTGCAATGGAAGAGGGCCTCATCTCGAGTTGAGGCATGAACCTCAGGGTTCCTCTCCATTTCTGACTTCGATCTCAGGGTCCCTGCAGAGTTGGAACAATAGAGTCAGGCCTCCTCTTGTGTTGAGGAATGGAACTCCCCTTGACTCTCGAGTTGTTCACGGGGTGACAGGCCACTTTTCGAACAGACTTGGAACCTGTGGGTTTTTCCAGCCGACGCACTTGGCTTTCAGTGCCCCTTCGTGTTATGACTTCATCCACAGGGTTGCATTCGAAGAGTGTCCAGGCATCGGATTCTTATCAAGAGTGGAACGGGAAATCAGGGTCTTTCGGAATGTAGCACAACCCACGAGGCTACGCCTCAAATTTTTTCATGAGACCGGCCTCATCCTGAGATGCAACGGGAAGGCTGGGATCCCCTTCCAGACAAAGCAGGGGAATCGACCCTCCTGTCGAGATCAGGAGGGGAGAAGGAGCTCAGATGAAGTGGCGCCGGGAACCTCAGTGTTCCTCTCGAGTGAGACCGGTATGTCGGGGAACATTTTGGGTCACATCAAGTGTGCCAAGTACCGATTCGGACTTCAAGATGGAACGTGGGACTTCTCCTGAGACGCTGTATTGGGAAAGGGCCTCATCTCGCGATGACGGGGGAGTCTCGTGGTTTTTCTCAAGCGGCGGCGCCAGTGTGGGGTTTCTCGCGAGGAACGATGAGGAAATCAGGGAGCCTCTCGTGTGGCGCCAGGGAACTCAGGTCTCCATTCGAGTTGCAAGGGGGAGTGCGGCATTGCTCTAGAGTCATGGTAGGGGAATCGGGCCTCAAGACGCATTGAAGAAGGACTCTCGAGTTCTTTCTCGGGTTGCGGCAGGAAACCCTGAGTTCCCTCGACTTGTGCCGGTGACCTCAGGGAGTTTCACAGGGTTCCTCTGAGAATCAGGGATACTGTGGAGTTGGGAGGGGCCTCTCGCAACTCCACTGGGTTTGGTGCAATGGAAGAGGGCCTCATCTCGAGTTGAGGCAGGAACCTCAGGGTCCTTCTCCATTTCTGACCTCAATCGCAGGGTCCCTGCAGAGTTGGAACAGGACAGTCAGGCCTCATCTTGTGTTGGGGAATGGAAATCCGCTTGCCTCTCGAGTTGTTCACGGGGTGACAGGCCACTTTTTGAGCTGTATTTGGAACCTGTAGATTTTTCCGGACGAGGCACTGGGGTATCAGTGCTCCTTCGTGTTGTGACTTCATCCACAAAGTTGCATTCAACAAGGAGTCTGGGCATTGGGTTCTTTTCAAGAGTGGATTGGGAGATTGCGGTCTTTCAGAATGTGGCACCACCCACTAGGCTATGACTCGAATTTCTTTGTGAGACCAGCCTCATCCTGAGGTGTGACGGGAAGGTCGGTATCCCCTTCCAGACAAAGTAGGGGACTTGATCCTCCTGTCGAGATCAGGAGGGGAAAAGGGGCTCAGATGATGTGGTGCCGGGAACCTCGGTGTTCCTCTTGAGTGAGACTGGTATGTCGGGGAACTTTTTGGGTCGAATCAAGGCTGTCAAGTATCGTTTCGAACTTCAAGACAGAACGTGGGACTTCTCTTGAGATGCTGTAGCGGGAAAGGGCTTCGTCTTGGGATTACGGGTGAACCTCAAGGTTTTTCACGAATTCCGGCAGGATTCTCGAGTTACGACAGGGAACTCAGGATGTCTCTCATCTTGGCCCAGGGAAGTCCAATTTTCCATTCGAGTTGCGAGGGAGAGCTGGGGATTTCTATCGAGTCACCACAAGACAAATAAAACTCATCTAGGCTTGTGTCCAGAAACTAGTTCCTCTCAGGGGTGACAGGGATCTCGGGGTTGCATTCCAGACTCACCCAGGGAGTCAGGCCTCGTCTCCAGTGGAAGCAAAGTACTCCGCTCTCTTCTTGAGTCGCCTCGGGGATCTCTTGGAGCCGACTAAGTGGCCTAAAGGGAGTCAAGCCTCCTGAGGAATTTTTAGAGAGGACTCGGGATTGCTCTCTAGGCCCTGCAGGAAAGAAGGGCCCCATCTCGCGATGACGGGGGAATCTCGAGGTCTTTCTCGAGTTGCGGCAGCAAACCCTGGGTTTCTTCGTCTTGTGACGGTGACCTCAGGGAGCTTCTCATTGTGCCTATCGGAAGTCAGGAGGACTGTGAATTTGAAAGGGGCCTCTCGGACTGCACTGGGTTTGTTGCAATGGAAGAGCACCTCATCTCGAGTTGAGGCGAAAACCTCAGATTTCCTCTCCTGTTTTGATGTGGGATTCGGGCTGTGTTTGTTGTTTCAAACAGGAAGGTAGGTCTCTTCACGTGTGTGAAGGCATGGAACTCTGATTTTCTCTCGAGTTGTCAAAGAGGTTTCAGGCCTCCAGCCGAGCTGAATTTGGTATCTGGGGCTCTTTTCATATTAACAACCAGGGCATCAGAACTCCTTCGTGTTCTGAGTGGATTCTCGGCTGACATTCAAATCGGTGCAAGGAAATCAGGCCTGATCTCGAGTGGATGGGGAAATCAGTGGCTTTCGAACTGTGACACGGCCTCCGTGTTCCCTACCAGTTCAAGTAGATACCAGCCTCCTCTTGAGGTGCGATGGGACGTCGACATTCCTTTCCAGTCGAAGCAGGGCAATCGACCCTCATCTCAATTTGAAGTGGAGAAAACAGTGCACTTCTTGATTTGTGGCAGAAATTTCAGCGTTCCTCTCGAGTGGGAACGAGTATCTCGGGAAACTTCTGGAGTTTCGTAATGCGTGTCTAGGACTTTTTGGGTTCCAAGGGAAACGTGGGCTTTCTTTGGAAACGTTGCAGCGTAAAAGGGCCTCCTCAAGCATGCAGGCGAGAATTTCGTAGTTTGCGTGGAGTTGTGGTGGGAAGATTAGGGTTCTTCTTGAGTTGTTTGTCGACCTGGGGGACTGCTCTTGTTTCCTCAGGGAACTCAGATCTTCTTTGGCATTGCGAGCGCCACCTCGGGATTCCTCATGCATCACTGTAAGGATAAATAGAGCCTCATCTCGAGATGAGGTGGGAACCTCAGTCTTCCTCTCCATTTCTGACTTGGATCGCAGGGTCTCTGCAGAGTTGGAACAGGAGAGTCAGGCCTCGTCTTGTGATGAGGTTGGAACTCCGCTGGACTTTAGAGTTGTTCACGGGATGACAGGCCCATGTAGAGTTGTATTTGGAACCTGCGGCTGTTTCCGGACGATGCAACTGGGGTGTCAGTGCCCCTTCCTTTTGTGACTTCATCCACAGAGTTACATTTGAAGAGGTGCCTGGGCATCGGGTTCTTATCAAGAGTGAATGGGGAAATTGGTGTCTATCGGAATGTGGCACGACCCATGAGGCTACCTCTCAAATTACTTTGTGAGACCAGCCTCCTCCTGATGTGCGACCAGAAGGTCAGGATCCCTTTCCAGACACAGCAGAGGAATAGACCCTCAGTTGAGATCAGGAGGGGAGAAGGGGCTCAGATTAAGTGGTACCAGGAAACTCTGTGTTCCTGTCAAGTGAGCCCAGTATGTCCCGGGAACTTTTTTGGTTGAATAAAAGGTGTCAAGTACCGTTTCGAATTTCAATAGGGAACGTCGGATTCCTCTTGAGAGGCTGCAGCGGGAAAGGGCTTCATCTCACGATGATGGGGGAACCTCGTGGTTTTTCTCAAGTTGCGACCGGATTCTCGACTTACGACAGGGAACTCAGGATGCCTCTCGTGTTGGCCCAGGGAAATCCAATCTCCATTCGAGTTGCAATGGAAGCTGGGGATTGTTCTCGTGTCACTGCAGGGCAAATAGACCTCATCTAGGCTTTTGTCCAGAAAATCCGTGTTCCTCTCCAATGGCAACAGGGATCTCCGTGTTACATTCGAGGTTTGCCCGGGGAGTCAGGCCTCGTCTCAAGAGGAAGCAAAGAATTCCGCTCTCGTCTCCAGTTGTGACGGGTATCTCTTGGAGCTCATAGAGTGGCCTAAAGGGAGTCAAGCCTCCTGTGGAGTTTTGAGAGAGGACTCGGGATTGCTCTCTAGGCCCTGCAGGAAAAGAAGGGCCTCATCTCACGAAAGGGGAGGAATCTCGTGGTTTTTTTTTTTTTTTTTTGAGCTGCTGTGCAAGTGTGTGGTTTCTCACGAGGTACGATGGAGAACTCAGGGAGCCTCTCGTGTGGCACGAGGGAAATCCAGTCTCCATTTGAGATGTGAGGGGGAGCGTGGCATTGCTCTCAAGTCACGGTAGTGGAATCCGGCCTCAAGACGCATTGAAGAAGGAATCTCAAGGTCATTCTTGAGTTGTGGCAGGAAACCCTGGGTTCCCTCCACTTGTGCCGGTGACCTCAGGGAGCTTCTCAGGGTGCCTCTGAGAAGTCAGGAATACTGTAGAGTTGGGAGGTGCCATTCGGGACTCCACTGGGTTTGGTGCAATGGAAGAGGGCCTCATCTCGAGTTGAGGCGGGAACCTCAGGGTTCCTCTCCATTTCTGACTTTGATCGCAGAGTCTCTGCAAAGTGGGAACAGGAGAGTCAGGCCTCGTCTTGTGTTGAAGAATGGAACTCCGCTTGCCGCTCGAGTTGTTCACGGGGTGACAGGCCACTTGTCGAGTTGTATTTGGAACTTGTTGGTTTTTCCGGACGATGCAACTGGGGTGTCAGTGCCCCTTGTGTTGTGACCTCATCCACAGGGTTACATTCAAGAGGTATCTGGGCATCGGGTTTTTATCAAGAGTGGAGGGGGAAACCGGTGTCTTTCGGAATGTGGCCTGACCCACGAGGCTACCTTGAATTTCTTTGTGAGACCGGCCTCTTCCTGAGGTGCAACAGGAAGGTCGGGATCCCTTTCCAGATGCAGCAGGGGAATCAACCCTCATTTTGAGATCAGGACGGGAGAAGGGGCTCAGATTAAGTGGTGCTGGGAAAATCGGTGTTTCTCTCGAGTGAGACCGGTTTGTTGGGGAACTTTTTGAATTGGATCAAGGGTGTCAAGTACTGTTTTGAATTTCAAGAGGGAATGTGGGATTTCTCTTGAGACGCTGTAGCAGGAAAGGGCTTCATCTCGCGATGACGGGCGAACCTTGTGGTTTTTCTCAAGTTGCGACCGGATTCTCGACTTACGACAGGGAACTCAGGATGCCTCTCGTGTTGGCCCAGGGAAATCCAATCTCCATTCGAGTTGCAATGGAAGCTGGGGATTGTTCTCGTGTCACTGCAGGGCAAATAGACCTCATCTAGGCTTTTGTCCAGAAAATCCGTGTTCCTCTCCAATGGCAACAGGGATCTTGGTGTTACATTCAAGGTTCACCCGGGGAGTCAGGCCTCGTCTCGAGTGGAAGCAAAGAATTCTGCTCTCTTCTCCAATTGCGACGGGTATCTCTTGGAGCCCATACAGTGGCCTGAAGGGTGTCAAGCCTCCTGTGGAGTTTTGAGAAAGGACTGGGGATTGCTCTATAGGCCCTGCAGGAAAATAGGGGCCTCATCTCACGAAAGTGGATTAATCTCATGGTAATTTTTCGAGCTGCTGTGCGAGTGTTTGGTTTCTCACGAGTTACGACGGAGAACTCTGGGAGCCTCTCGTGTGGCACCAGGGAAATCCAGTCTCCATTCGAATTGCGAGGGGTAGCACGGCATTGCTCTCGAGTCACGGTAGTGGAATCGGGCCTCAAGAGGCATTGAAATAGGAATCTCGAGGTCTTTCTTGAGTTGCTGCAGGAAACCCTGGGTTCCCTCGACTTGTGCTGGTGACCTCAGGGAACTTCTCAGGGTGGGTATGAGAAATCAGGGATACTGTGGAGTTGGGAGGTGCCATTCGGGACTCCACTGGGTTTGGTGCAATGGAAGATGGCTTCATCTGGACTTAAGGTGAGAACCTCAGGGTTCCTCTCCATTTCTGACTTGCAACGCAGGGTCTCTGCAGAGTTGGAACCGGAGAGTCAGGCCTCATCTTTTGTTGAGGAATGGAACTCCGCTTGCCTCTCGAGTTGTTCACTGGGTGACAACCCACTTGTTGAGTTGTATTGGGAACCTGCGGGTTTTTTCAGATGATGCAACTGGGGTGTCGGTGCCCCTTCGTGTTGTGACTTCATCCACAGGGTTACATTCAAAAAGGTGTCCGGGCATCTGGTTCTTATCAAGAATGGACAGGGAAATCGGTGTCTTTTGGAATGTGGCACGAACCACGAGGCTGCCTCTCGAATTTTTTTGTGAGACCGGCCTCCTCCTTCCTTTCCAGACAAAGCAGGGGAATCGACCCTCATGTCGAGATCAGGAGGGGAGAAGGGGTTCAGATTAAGTGGTCCTGGGAAATGCGGTGTTCCTCTCGAGTGAAATCGGTATGTTGTGTGGCTTTTTGGGTTGCATCAAGGGTGTCAAGTACTATTTCGAATTTCAAGAGGGAAAGTGGGATTTCTCTTCAGACACTGCAGCGGGAAGAGGCCTCATCTCATGATGACGGGGGAACCTCCTGGTTTTCTCAAGTTGCAGCAGGATTCTCAAGTTATGACGGGGAACTCAGGGAGCCTCTCGTGTTGCCCCAAGGATGTCCAATCTCCATTCGAGTTGCTAGGGGGAGCTGGGGATTGCTCTCCAGTCACTGCACGGCAAATAAACCTCATCTAGGCTTTTGTTTAGAAAATCCGTGTTCCTCTCCAATGGCAACAGGGATCTCGGTGTTACATTCAAGATTCACCCGAGGAGTCAGACCTCGTCTCGAGTGGAAGCAAAGAATTCCGCTCTCTTGTCCCGTTGCAATGGGTATCTCTTGGAGCCCATAGAGTGGCCTAAATGTTGTCAAGCCTCCTGTGGAGTTTTCAGAGAGGACTCGGGATTGCGCTCTAGGCCCTGCAGGAAAAGAAGGCCTCATCTCGCTATGACGGGCGAATTTCGTGGTTTTTCTTCGAGCTGTGGCTCAACGTGTGGGGTTTTCTTCCAGTTATGACAGGGAACTCAGGGAGCCTCTCGTGTTGCCCCAGGGAATTCCAGTCTCCATTCGAGTTGAGAGGGGGAGCTGGGGATTGCTCTCGAATCACTTCAGGGGAATCTGGCCTCAAGACGCATTAAAGGGGGAATTTCAAGGTCTTTCTCGAGTTGTGGCAGGAAAACCTGGGTTTCCTCGACTTGTGACGGTGACCTCAGGTAGCTTCTCGTGCCTATTGGAAATCAGGAATACTGTGGACTTGGGAGGGGCCTCTCGGACTCCACTGTGATTGGTGCAATGGAAGAGCGCCTCATTTCGAGTTTAGGCAGGAACCTCAGGTTTCCTCTCCTGTTTTGACATGGGTCTCGGGCTATGTATGCCTTTTCAAACAGGGAGGTGGGTCTCTATGTGTGTGAAGGCATGGAACTCTGCTTTCGTCTTTAGTTGTCAAAGGGGTTTCAGGCCTCCAGCCGAGTTGAATTTGGGACCTGGGGCTGTTTTTGGATTAACAACCACGGCATCAGAACTCCTTCGTGTTTGAGTTGACACTCGGCTGACATTCGAATCGGAGCAAGGAAATCAGGCCTGATCTCGAGTGGATGGGGAAATCAGTGGCTTTCGAATTGTGACAAAGCCCCCGGGTTCCCCTCCAGTGTCAAGTAGATACCAGCCTCCTCTCGAAGTGTGATGGTGACATCAGCATTCCTTTCCACGCAAAGCAGGGCAAACCACCCTCATCTCGACTTGAGGTGGGGAAAACGGGGCCCTTCTTGACTTGTGGCGGGAAACGCAGCATTCTTCTCGAGTGGTGACGGGTATCTTGGGAAACTTCTGGAGTTTTGTAAAGCGTGTCGAGGACCCTTTCGAGTTCCTAGGGAAACGTGGGCTTTCTTTGGAAACACTGCAGCATAAAAGGGCCTCCTTAAGCGTGCAGGCGAGAATTTCGTCGTTTGCATGGAGTTGTGGCGGGATGCTTAGTGTTCCTCTCGAGTTGCCTGTCGACCTGGGGTACCGCTTTTGTTTCCTCAGGGAAGTCAGATCTCCTTTGGCTTTGTGAGGGCCACCTCGGGATTCCTCGCGCATCGCTGCAGGGATGAATAGGGCCTCATCTGGAGATAAGGCGTGAACCTCAGTGTTCCTCCCCATTTCTGACTTGGACTTCAGGGTCTCTGAAGAGTTGGAACAGGAAAGTCAGGCCTGGTCCTGTGATGAGGTTGGAACTCCGCTGGCCTCTCGAGTTGTTTACGTGGTGACAGGCCACTTGTCGAGTTGTATTTGGAACTTGCTTGTTTTTCCGGATGATGCAACTGGAGTGTCAGTGACCTTCGTGTTGTGAGGTCATCCTCAGGGTTACATTTGAAGAAGTGCCCAGGTATTGTGACCTTTCTTGAGTGGACGAGGAAATCGGTGTCTTTTGAAATGTGGCACGACCCACGAGGCTACCTCTCGAGTTTCAGTGTGAGACCGGCCTCCTCCTGAGGTGGGACGTGAAGGTCGGGATCCCCTTCCAGACAAAGCAGGGGAATCGACCCTCTTGTCGAGATCAGGAGGGGAGAAGGGGCTCAGATTAAGTGGTGCCGGGAAACTCGGTGTTCCTCTCGAGAGAGACCGGTATGTCGGGGAACTTTTTGAGGTGCATCAAGGGTGTTAAGTACCGTTTTGAATTTCAAGAGGGAACGTGAGATTTCTCTCGAGACTCTACAGCAGGAAATGGCCTCATCTCCCGATAACGGGAGAACCCTTGTGGTATTTTTCGAGTTGCGGTGGGATTCAGAGGTTTCACGGGGAACTCCGGGAGCCTCACGTGTTGCCCCAGGGAAGTCCAATCTCCATTCGAGTCTCGAGGTGGAGCTGGGGATTGGTCTCGAAACACTGCAGGGCAAATAGGCCTCCTCTAAGGTTGTGTCCAGAAACTACATGTTCCTCCCAGTGATGACAGGGATCTCGGGGTTGCATTCAGGCTTCACTCAGGGAGTCAGTCCTCGTCTCCAGTGGAAGCAAAGAACTCCGCTCTCCTCGAGTTGCGATGGGTATTTCTTGGAGCCCATTGAGTGGCCTAAAGGATGTCAAGCCTCCTGTGGAGTTTTGAAAGAGGACTGAGGATTGCTGTCTATGACCTGCAGGAAAAGAAGGGCCTCATCTCACGATGACGGGCCAATATCGTGGTTTTTTTCAAGCTGCAGTGCGAGTGTGGGGTTTCTCTTGAGTTACAACAGGGACCTCAGGGAGCCTCTCTTGTGGCCCCAGGGAAGTCCAGTCTCAATTCCAGTTGCTATGGGGTGCACGACATTGCTCTTGAGTCACAGCAGGGAAATCGGGCCTCAAGACACGTTGAAGAAGGAATCTCGAGGTCTTTTTCGAGTTGCAGCAGGAAACCCTGGGTTTCCTAGACTTGTGACGGTGACCTCAGGGGGCTTCTCAGGGTGCCTATGGGAAGTCTGGAATACTGTGGTGTTGGGAGGGGCCTCTTGGTACTCCACTGGGTTTGGTGCAATGGAAGAGGGCCTCATCTCGAGTTGATGGGGGAATCTCAGTTTTCCTCGCCTGTTCCGATGTGGCTTTCGGGCTGTGTATGCCACTTCAAACAGTGAGTCAGGTCTCGACATGTGTGGAGGCATGGAACTCTGCTTTCATTTTTGGTAAAGTGTGCCAAGGACCCTTTCAAGTTCCAAGGGAAACGTGGGCTTTCTTCGGAAACACTGCAGTGTAAAATGGACTCCTCAAGGAGGAGGGGAGAATTTCTTAGTTAGTGTGGAGTTGGGGCAGGGAGCTGAGGGTTCCTCTAGAGTTGTGTGTCGACCTGGGGGACCACTCGTGTCTCCTCAGGGAAGTCAGATCTCCTTAGGCATTGCGACGGGCATCTCTGGATTCCTTGCCCATCGCTGCAGGGTTGAATAGGGCCTCATCTCGACTGAGGTGGGAACCTCAGGGTTCCTCTGCATTTCTTACTTTGATAGCACGGTCTCTGCAGAGTTGGAACAGGAGAGTCAGGCCTCGTTTTGTGTTGAGGAATGGGGCTCCGCTTGCCTCTGGAGTTGATCACGGGGTGACAGGCCACTTGTCGAGTTGTATTTAGAACCCGAGGCTTTTTCGGGACGATGCAACTTGGGTGTCAGTGCCCCTTCATGTTGTGACTTCATCCTCAGGGTTACATTCGAATAGGTGCCCAGGCATCAGGACTTATCTTGAGTGGATGGGGAAATCGGTGTCTTTCGGAATGTGGTATGACCCCCGAGTCTTCCTCTCGCGTTTCAGTATGAGACCGGCCTCTTCCTGAGGTGCGACGGGAAGGTCGGGATCCCTTTCCAGACAAAGCAGAGGAATGGACCCTCATGTCGAGATCAGGAGGGGAAAAGGGGCTCAGATTAAGTTGTGCCGGGAAACTCTGTGTTCCTCTCGAGGGAGAATGGTATGTTGGGGAACTTCTTGAGTTGATTCAAAAGTGTCAAATACCGTTTCGATTTTCAAGAGAGAACGTGGGATTTATCTAGAGACGCTGCACTGGGAAAGGGCATCATCTCGCAATGACAGGGGAACCTCGTGGTTTTCCTCGAGTTGGGGCGGGATTCCTGAGTTACGACGGGTAACCCCGGGAACCTCTTGTGTGGCCTCAGGGATGTCCAGTCTCCATTCGAGTTGCGAGGGGGAGCTGTGGATTGCTCTCGAGTCAATACAGGGCAAATAGACGTCATCTCGGCTTGTGTCCAGAAACTCCTTGTTCCTCTCTAGTGGCGACAGGGATCTCGGGTTGAATTCAAGGTTCACCCGGCGAGTCAGGCCTTGTCTCGAGTGGAATAAAGAACTCCGTGCTCCTCTCGAGTTGCGACGGGTATCTCTTGGAGCCCATTGAGTGGCCTAAAGGGAGTCAAGCCTCTTGTGGAGTTTTGAGAGAGGACTCGGGATTGCTCTCTAGGCACTGCAGGAAAAGAAGGGCCTCATCTCGCGATGATGGGGGAAGCTTGTTGTTTTTCTTCAGCTGTGGCACAACATGTGGTGTTTCTCTCGAGTTAAGATGAGGAACTCAGGGAGCCTCTCGTGTAGCCCCAGGGATGTCCAGTCTCCATTTGATTTGTGACGCAGAGGGCGGCATTGTTCTCGAGTCATGACAGTGGAATCGGGCCTCAAGACACATTGAAGGTGGAATCTTGAGGTCTTTCTTGAGTTGCGGCAAGAAACCCTGGGTTCCCTCAACTTGTGACGGTAACCTAGGGAGCTTCTCAGGGTGCCTATGGGAAGTCAGGAATACTGTTGGGTTGGGAGGGGTCTCTTGGGATTCCACTGGGTTTGGTGCAATGGAAGAGGGCCTCATCTCGAGTTGAGGCAGGAACCTCAGGTTTCCTCTCCTGTTCTTACGTGGGTCTCGGGCTGTGTATGCCGTTTCAAACAGGGAGTCAGGTCTGGACATGTGTGGAGGAATGGAACTCTGCTTTCCTCTCGAGTTGTCAAAGGGATTTCAGGCCTCCAGCAGACTTGAATTTGGGACCTGGGGCTCTTTTCGGATTAGCAACTGGGGCATCAGAACTCCCTTCATGTTGAGTTGATTCTCGGCTGACATTCGAATCGGTGTAAGGAAATCAGTCCTGATCTCGAGTAGATGATGAAATACGTGGCTTTCAAATTGTGACAAGGCCCCCAGGTTGCCCTCTGGTGTCAAGTAGATACCAGCCTCCTCTCGAGGTGAGATGGGGACGTCGGCATTCCTAACCAGGAGAAACAGGGGAATCGACCCTCATCTCAACTTGAGGCGGGGAAAACGGGGCTCTTCCTGACTTGTGACGGGAAACTCAGCATTCCTCTCGAATGGGGATGGGTATCTTGTGAAACTTCTGGAATTTTGTAAAGCATTTCAAGGACCCTTTCGATTCCAAGGGAAACTTGGTCTTTCTCTGGAAATGCTGCAGCATAAAAGGATCTGCTTAAGTGTGCAGGGGAGAATTTCGTAGTTTTCTAGGAGTTTTGGTGGGAAGCTTAGGGTTCCTCTGGAATTGCGTGTTCACCAGGAGGACCGCTCGTATCTCCTCAGGGAAGTCAGATCTCCTTTGGCATTGTGAGGGGCACCTCGGGATTCCTCAAGCATCGCTGCAGGGATGAATAGGGCCTCATATAGAGTTGAGGCGGGAACCTCAGGGTTCCTCTCCATTTCTGACTTCGATCACAGGGTCTCTGCAGTGTTGGAACAGGAGATTCAGGCCTTGTCCTGTGTTGAGCAATGGAACTCTGCTTGCCTCTCGAGTTGTTCACGTGGTGACAGGCCACTTGCGAGTTTTATTTGAAACCTGTGGCTTTTTCCAGACAATGAAATGGGGGTGTCAGTGCCCTTTCGTGTTTTGACTTCATCTTCAGGGTTACATTTGAAGAGGTGCCCCGGTAGCGGGACTTATCTTGAGTGGATGGGGAAATGAGTGTCTTTCGGAAAGTGGCACGACCCATGAGGCTTCCTCTCAAGTTTCAAGGTGAGACCGGCCTCCTCCTAAGGTGCGACAGAAAGGTCGGGATCCCTTTCCAGACAAAGCAGGGGAATCAACCCTCATGTCGAGATCAGAAGGGGAGAAGGGGCTCAGATTAAGTGGTGCCGGGAAACTCGGTGTTCCTCTTGAGTGAGACCGGTATGTCGGGGGACTTTTTGGGTTGCATCAAGAGTGTCAAGTACTGTTTCAAATTTCAAGAGGGAACGTGGTATTTCTCTTGAGACGCTGCAGCGGGAAGGGGTCTCATCTCACAATGATGGGGGAAACTCATGGTTTTTCTCGAGTTGCGGTGGGATTCTCGAGTTACGACGGGGAACTCAGGGAGCCTGTCGTGTTGCCCCAGGGAAGTCCAATCTCCATTCGAGTTGCAAGGGGGAGCTGGGGATTGCTCTTGAGTCTCTGTAGGGCAAATAGATCTCATGTACAGTTGTGTCCAGAAACTCTGTGTTCATCTCCAGTGGCGTTATCGATCTTGGGGTTGCATTCAAGGTTCACCCGGGGAGTCAGGCCTCGCTCGAGTGGAAGCAAAAAACTCCGCTCTCCTCTCGAGTTGTGACGGGTATCTCTTGGAGCCAATTGAGTGGCCTAAAGGGAGTCAAGCCTTTTGTGGAGTTTTGAGAGAGCACTCGGGATTTCTATCTAGGCCCTGCAGGAAATGAAGTGCCTCATCTCGTGATGACGGGGGAATCTCGTGGTTTTTTTCGAGCTGCTGCTCGACGTGTGGGGTTTCTCTCCAGTTATGATGAGGAACTCAGGGAGCCTCTCGTGTGGCTCCAGGGAAGTCCTGTCTCCATTCGTGTTGCGAGGGAGAGCGCGGCATTGCTCTCGAGTCACGGCAGGGGAATCTGGCTCAAGACTCGTTGAAAGGAGTATCTCCAGGTCTTTCTCAAGTTGCAATAGGAAACCCTGGATTCCCTTGGCATGTGACGGTGACCTCAGGGAGCTTTTCAGGGTGCCTATGGGAAGTCAGGAATACTATGAAGTTGGAAGGAGCCACTAGGTACTCCACTGGCTTTGGTGCAATGGAAGAGGGCCTCAATTCTAGTTAAGGCGGGAACCTCAGGGTTCCTCTCCATTTCTGACGTTGATCCCAGGGTCTCTGCAGAGTTGGAACAGGAGAGTCAGGCCTCGTCTTGTGTTGAGGAATGGAACTCCGCTTGCCTCTCCAGTTGTTCTCTGGTTGACAGGACACTTGTCGAGTTGTATTTGGAACCTGCGGGTTTTTCTGGACGATGCAACTGGGGTGTCAGTGCCCCTTCGTGTTGTGACTTCATCCTCAGGGTTACATTGGAAGAAGTGCCCGGGCATCGGGACTTATCTTGAGTCAACAGGGAAATCAGTATCTTTTGGAATGTGTAACGACCACGAGGCTTCCTCTCCAGTTTCAATGTGAGAGCAGTCTCCCTCTGAGGTGCGACGGGAACGTCAGGATCCCTTTCCAGACAAAGCAGGGGAAGAGACGCTCAGATCGAGATCAGTGGGGAGAAAGGACTCAGATTAAGCTGTGCCAGGAAATTTGCTGTTCCTCTCGAGTGAGACCATTGTGTCGGGGAACATTTGGAGTTGAATCAAGGTTGTAAAGTACCCTTTCGAAATACAAGAGGGAACGGGGGAATTCTCTTCAGACGCTGCCGCGTGAAAGGATCTCATCTTGCGATGCCAGGGGAACCTCATGGTTTTTCTAGAGTTGGCCGGAATTCTCCAGTTACGACAGTGACCTCAGGGAGCCTGTCGTGTTGCCCCAGGGAAGTCCAATCTCCATTCGAGTTGTGAGGGGGAGCTGGGGTTTGCTCTCGCATGACTGCAGGGCAAATAGACCTCATCTAGGCTTTTGTCCAGAAACTCCGTGTTCCTCTCCAGTGGCGACAGGCATCTCGGGGTTGCATTCAAGTTTCACCCATTAGTCACGCCTCGTCTCGAGCAGAAGCAAACAACACAGCTGTCCTCTCGAGTTGCGACGAGTATCTCTTGGAGCTCATTGAGTTGCCTAAAGGGAGTCAAGCCTCCTGTGGAGTTTTGAGAGAGGACTCGCGATTGCTCTCTAGGCCCTGCAGGAAAAGAAGGGCCTCATCTCACAATGACGGGGGAATCTCGTAGTTTTTTTCGAGCTGCCACGCAACGTGTGTGGTTTCTCTCGAGTAACGACTTCAATATCAGGGAGCCTCTCCTGTGGCACCATGGAAGTCCAGTCTCCATTCGAGTTGCGAAGGGGATAGTGGCATTGCTCTCGAGTCGCGGCAGGGGAATCAGGGCTCAAGACGCTTTGAAGGGGGAATCTCGAGGTCTTTCTCGAGTTTTGGCAGGAAACCCTGTGTTCCCTGGACTTGTGACAGTGACCTCAGTGAGCTTCTCAGGGTGCCTATTGGAAGTCTGGAATACTGTGGAGTTGGGAGGGGCTCTCGGGACTCCACTGGGTTTGGTGCAATGGACGAGGGCCTCATCTCGAGTTGAGGCGGGAACCTCAGGTTTCCTCACCATTTCTGACTTCGATTGCAGGGTCTCTGTAGAGTTGGAACAGGAGAGTCAGGCATCATCTTGTGTTGAGGAATGGAACTCCCCTTGCCTCTCAAGTTGTTCTCGGGGTGACGGGCCACTTGTCGAGTTGTATTTGGAACCTGCAAATTTTCCTGGACTATGCAACTGGGGTGTCAGTGCCTCTTCGTGTTGTGACTTCATCCACAAGGTTACATTCAAAGAGGTTTCTGGGAATCGGGTTCTTATCAAGAGTGGATGGGGAAATTGGTGTCTTTCGGAATGTGACATGAGCCACGAGGCTACCTCTCGAATTTCTTCGTGAGGCCATCCTCCTCCTGAGGTGCAACTGGAAGGTCGGGATCCCTTTCCAGACAAAGCAGGGGAATCAACCCTCATATCGAGATCAGGAGGGGAGAAGGGGCTCAGATTAAGTGGTGCAGGGAAATTCGGTGTTCCTCTCGAGTGAGACCGGTAAGTCAAGGAAGTTATTGAATTGGATCAAGGGTGTCAAGTACTGTTTCGTATTTCAAGAGGGAACGTGGGATTTCTCTTGAGACTCTACAGTGGGAAGGGGCCTAATCCCAGGATGACGGGGGAACCTCGTGGTTTTTCTCGAGGTGCGGTGGGATTCTCAAGTTAGGACGGGGAACTCAAGGAGCCTCTCGTGTTGCCAAAGGGAAGTCCAATCTCCATTCGAGTTGCGAGGGAGTGCTGGGGATATCACTGCAGGGCAAATAGACCTCATCTAGGCTTTTGTCCAGAATATACGTGTTCGTCTTCAATGGCAACACGATCTCGGTGTTACATTCAAGGTTCAACTGGGGAGTCAGGCCTCGTCTCGAGTGCAAGGAAAGAAATCCGCTCTCCTCTCCAGTTGCAACGTGTATCTCTTGGAGCCCATAGAGTGGCCTAAAGAGAGTCCAGCCTCCTTGGGAGTTTTAAGAGAGGACTCAGGATTGCTGTCTTGGCCCTGCAGGAAAAGAAGGGCCTCATCTTGTGATGACAGGCAAATCTCGTGGTTTTTTTTCAAGCTGCTGCGCAACGTTTGGGGTTTTCCTCGAGTTACCATGGGGAACTAAGGGAGACTCTCGTGTGGTCCCAGGGAAGTCCAGTCTCCATTCGAGTTGCAAGGGGGAGCGCGGCTTTGCTCTTGATTCACTGCAGGGGAATCCGGCCTCAAGATGCACTGAAGGGGGAATTTTGAGGTCTTTCTCGAATTACGGCAGGAAACCCTGGGTTTCCTCAACTTGTAACGGTGACCTCAGGGAGCTTCTCATTGTGCCTATTGGAAGTCAGGAATACAGTGGACTTGGAGGGGCCTCTCGGACTCCCCTGGTTTTGGTGCAATGGAAGGGCGCCTCATCGCGAGTTGAGGCAGGAACCTCAGGGTTCCTCTCCTGTTTTGACATGGGTCTCGGGCTGTGGATGCCGTTTCAAACAGGGAGGTAGGTCTCGACGTGTGTGAAGGCATGGAACTCTGCTCTCCCCTCGAGTTGTCAAAGGGATTTCAGGCCTCCAGCCGAGTTGAATTTGGGACCTGGGGCTGTTTTCAGATTAACAACCAGGGCATCAGAACTCCTTCGTGTTGTGAGAGACTCTCAGCTGACATTCGAACCGGTGCAAGGAAATCAGGCCTGATCTCGAGTGGAATGGGGATATCAGTGGCTTTCGAATTGTGACAAGGCCCCCGGGTTCCCCGCCAGTGTCAAGTAGATACCAGCCTCTTCTCGAGGTGCGACAGGGATGTTGGCATTCCTTTCTAGGGGAAGCAGGGCAATCGACTCTCATCTCGCCTTGAGGCAGGTACAACGGGGCTCTTCTTGACTTGCAGCGGGAATTTCAGCGTTCCTCTCGAGTGGGGACGGGTATCTCGGGAAACTTCTGGAGTTTCGTAAAGCGTGTCGAGGACCCTTATGAGTTCCAAGGGAAACGTGGTCTTTCTTTGGAAACGCTGCAGTGTAAAAGGGCCTCCTCAAGCATGCAAGCAAGAATTTTGTCGTTTGCCTGGAGTTGTGGCGGAAAGCTTAAGGTTCCTCTAGAGTTGCCGGTCGACCTGGGGGAACGCTTGTGTTTCCTGAGGGAAGTCAGATCTGCTTTGACATTGCGAGGGCCACCTCGGGATTCCTTGTGCATCGCTGCAGGGATGAATAGGGCCTCTTCTCAAGTTGAGGCCAGAACCTCAGGCTTCCTCTACATTTCTGACTTCAATCCCAGGGTCTCTGCAGATTGGAACACGAGAGTCAGGCTTTGTCTTGTGATGAGGTTGGAACCCCGCTTGCCTCTCGAGTTGTTCACGACGTAACAGGCCACTTGTTGTGTTGTATTTGGAACCTGCAGCTGTTTACGGACCATGCAACTGGGGTGTCAGTGTCCCTTCGTGTTGTGACTTCATCCTCAGGGTTACATTCGAAGAGGTGCCCGGGCATTGGGACCTTTCTTGAGTGGACAGGGAAATCGGTGTCTTTCGGAGTGTGGCATGACACACGAGTTTCAGTGGGAGACTGGCCTCCTCCTGAGGTGGGACGTGAAGGTTGGGATCCCCTTCCAGACAAAGCAGGGGAATCGACCCTCATGTTGTGATCAGGAGGTGAGAAGGGGCTCAGATTAAGTTGTGCTGGGAAACTCGTTGTTCCTCTCGAATGAGAACGGTATGTTGGGGTACTTTTGGAGGTGCATCAAGGGTATCAAGTACCTTTTAAAATTTAAAGAGGGAACGTGGGATTTCTCTTGAGATGCTGAAGGGGGAAAGGGCTTCATCTCGCGATGACGGGGGAACCTCAAGGTTTTTCTCCGTATCTGGCGGGATTCTCGAGTAACGACGGAGAACTCAGGATGCCTCTTGATTTGGCGCAGCAAAGTCCAATCTCCATTCGAGTTACGAGTGGGAGCCGGGGATGGCTCTCGAGTCACTGCAGGGCAAATAGACCTCATCTAGGCATGTGTCCACAAATTCTGTGTTCCTTTCCAGTGGCGACAGGGATCTCAGGGTTGCATTCAAGGTTCACCCGGGGAGTCAGGCCTTGTTCGAGTGGAAGCAAAGAACTCCGCTGTCCTCTCGAGTTGCAACGGGTATCTCTTGGAGCCAATTGAGTGGCCTAAAAAGGGTCAAGCCTCCTGTGGAGTTTTGAGAGAGGACTCGGGATTGCTCTCTAGGCCCTGCAGGAAAAGAAGGGCATCATATTGTGATGATGGGGGAATCTCATGGTTTTTTTTTAGCTGCAGCGGGACTTGTGTGGTTTCTCTTGAGTAACAACTCAGGGAGCCTCTTGTGTGGCCCCAGGGAAGTTCAGTCTCCATTCGAGTTGTGAGGGGGAGCACGGCATTGCTCTCGAGTCACGGCAGGGGAATCGGGCCTCAATATGCGTTCAAGGGGGAATATCGAGGTCTTTCTGGAGTTGCAGCAGGAAACCCTGGCTTCCCTCAATATGTGACAGTGACCTCAGGGAGGTTCTCAGGGTGTTTATGGGAAGTCAGGAATATTGTCCAGTTGGAGGAGCCTCTTGGGACTCCACTGGGGTCAGTGCAAAGGAAGAGGGCTTCATCTCAAGTTGAGGCTGGGAAAGGGGGGCTCTTCTTGACTTGTGGAGGGAAACTCAGCATTCTTCTCGAGTTGGGACGGGTATCTCTTGAAACTTCTGGAGTTTCCTAAGGCATGTAGAGGACCCTTTCTAGTTCCAAGGCAAACCTTCTCTTTCTTTGGAAAGGCTGCAGCGTAAAATGGCCTCCTCAAGCATGAAGGGGATAATTTCGTAGTTTGCCTTGAGTTGTGGCGGGAAGAGTAGGGTTCCTCTCGAATTGCGTGTCACCCTGGGGGACCGCTCATGTCTCCTCAGGGAAGTCAGATCTCCTTTGTCGTTGCAAGGGGCACCTTGGGATTCCTCACGTATCACTGCAGGGATGAATAGGGCCTCATCTCGAGTTGAGGCCGGAACCTCAGGCTTCCTCTCCATTTCTGACTTCGATCCCAGGGTCTCTGCAGATTGGAACACGAGAGTCAGGCCTCGTATTGTGTTGAGGAATGGAACTCCGCTTGCCTCTGGAGTTCTTCCCCGGGTGACAGGCCACTTGTTGAGTTTTATTTGGAACCTGCACCTTTTTCCGGACAATGCAACGAGGGTGTCATTCCCCTTGGTGTTGTGACTTCATCCTCAGGGTTACATTCGAAGAGGTGCCCGGGCATCGGGACTTATCTTGAGTGGACAGGGAGATCGTTGACTTTCTTAAAGTGGCACTACCCACGAGGCTTCCTCTCGAATTTCAACATGAGACCTGCCTCTTCCTGAGGTGCGACGGTAAGGTCTGGATCCCTTTTCAGACATAGCAGGCGAGTCGACCCTCGTATCGAGATCAGGAAGGGAGAAGGGGCTCAGATTAAGTTGTGCGGGGAAGCTTGGTGTTCCTCTCGAATGAGAACGGTATGTCGGAGACCTTTTTGAGTTGCATAGAGGGTTTCAAGTACCTTTTCGAATTTATGAGGGAACATGGGATTTCTCTTGAGACGCTGCAGCAGGAAAGGGCCTCATCTCGCGATGATGGGAGAACCTCGTGATATTTCTCTAGTTACGGCAGGATTCTCGAGTTACGAGAGGAGCCTCTCAGGGAGCTCTGGATTTGGCGCAGGGAAGTCCAATCCCCTTTCGAGCTACAAGTGGGAGCCGGGGATGGCTCTCGAGTCACTGCAGGGCAAATAGACCTCATCTAGGCATGTGTCCACAAATTCCGTGTTCCTTTCCAGTGGCGACACGTATCTCCAGGTTGCCTTCAAGGTTCACCCGGGGAGTCAGGCCTCGCTTAAGTGGAAGCAAAGAACTCCGCTCTCCTCTCGAGTTGTGACGGGTATCTCTTGGAGCCAATTGAGTGGCCAAAAGGGAGTCAAGCCTCCTGTGGAGTTTTGAGAGAGGACTCGGGATTGCTCTCTAGGCCCTGCAGGAAAAGAAGGGCCCAATCTTGGGATGACGGGGGAATCTCGTGGTTTTTTTTTCTTTTCTTTTTTTTTTTTTTTTGAGCTTCAGTGGACGTGTGGGGTTTCTCTCGAATAACGATGGGGAACTCAGGGAGCCTCTCGTGGGACCCCAGGGAAGTTCAGTGTCCCTTCGAGTTGGGAGGGGCAGCACGGCATTGCTCTCGAGTCTCAGCAGTTGAATTGGGCCTCAAGATGCATTGAAGGGCAAATCGCGGGGTCTTTCTCGAGGTGCGGCAGGAAACCCTGTGTTCCCTCGACTTGTGACAGTGACCTCTGGGAGCTTCTCAGGGTGCCTGTGAAAATCAGGAATACTCTGGAGTTGGGAGGGGCTTCTCGGGCCTCCACTGGGTTTGGTATAATGGAAAAGGGCCTCATCTCGAGTTGAGGCGGGAACCTCAGGGTTCCTCTCCTGTTGTGACGTGGGTCTAGGGCTGTGTATGCCATTTATAACAAGGAGTCAGGTCTCGACATGTGTCGAGGCATGGAACTCTGCTTTCCTTTCGAGTTGTCAAAGGGGTTTCAGGCTTCTAACTGAGTTGAATTTGGAACCTGGGGCTCTTTTTGAAATAGCAACTGGGGCATCAGAACTCCCTTCGTGTTGTGAGTTGATTCCTGGCTGACATTTGAATTGGTGCAAGGAAATCAGGCCTGATCTCGTGTAGATGGGGAAATACGTGGCTTTCGAATTGTGACAGAGCCCCCAGGTTCCCCTCTAGTGTCAAGTAGATACCAGCCTCCACTCGAGGTGCAATGGGGATGTCAGCATTCATTTCCAGGCGAAGCAGGGCAATCGACCCTCATCTCGACTTGAGGCAGGGAAAAAGGGGTCATTCTTGACTTGTGGAGGGAAACTCAGCGTTCAGCTCGAGTGGGGACGGGTATCTTGGGATACTTCTGGATTTTCGCAAAGCGAGTCCAGGACCGTTCCCAGTTCCAAGGGAAACGTGGATTTTCTTTAGAAATGCTGAGCATAAAAGGTCCTCCTCAAGCGTGCAGGGGAGAATATCATAGTTTGCGTGGAATTGTGGCGGGAAGCTTAGGGTTCCTCTCGAGTTGCGTGTCATCCTGGGTGATCTCTCATGTCTCCTCAGGGAAGTCAGATCTCCTTTGGAATTGCGAGGGTCCTCTCGGGATTCCTCATGCATCGCTGCAGGGATGAATACGGCCTCATCTCGAATTGAGGCGGGAACCTCAGGGTTCCTCTCCATTACTGACTTAGATGGCAGGGTCTCTGCAGATTGGAACAGGAAAGTCAGGCCTCATCTTGTGTTGAGGAATTGAACTTACTTGCCTTTTAAGTAGTTCACGGGGTGACAGGCTACTTGTCGAGTATATTTGGAACCTGCGTCTTTTTCCAGAAGATGCAACTGGGGTGTCAGTGCCCCTTCGTGTTTGACTTCATCCTCAGGGTTACATTCGAAGAGGTGCCTGGGCATCACGACTTATCTTGAGTGGACGGGGAAATCGGTATCTTTCAGAATGTGGCACGACCCACGAGTCTTCTGCTCGAGTTTCAGTGTGAGACCGGCCTCTTCCTGAGGTGCGACGGGAAGGTCGGGATCCCTTTCCAGACAAAGCAGGGGAATTGACCCTCATGTCGAGATCAGAAGGGGAGAAGGGGATCAGATTAAGATGTGCCGGGAAACTTGGTGTTCCTCTCGAGTGAGAAATGTATTTCGGGAACTTTATGAGTTGCAACAAGTGTGTCAAGTACCGTTTCGAATTTGAAGAGGGAACATGGGATTTCCCTTGATACGCTGCAGCCGGAAAGGGCCTCATCTCACAATGACGGGGGAACCCCGTGGTTTTTCTTGAGTTGTGCCGGGATTCTCGAGTTACAACAGGGAACTCAGGGAAACTCTCGTGTTTCCTCAGGGAAGTCCAATCTCCATTCGAGTTGCGATGGGGAGCTGGGGATTGCTCTCAAGTCACTACAAGGCAAATACACCTTAGGAAGACTTGTGTCCAGAAACTCCGTGTTCCTCTCCAATGGCGACAGGGATCTCAGTGTTGCATTCAAACTTCAGCCAGGGAGTCAGGCCTTGTTTCGGGTGGAAGCAAAGAACTCCGCTCTCCTCTCCAGTTGTAACGGGTATCTCTTGGAGACCATTGAGTGGCCTAAAGGGAGTCAAACCTCCTGTGGAGTTTTGAGAGACAACTCGGGATTGCTCTCTAGGCCCTGCAGGAAAAGAAGGGCCTCATCTCGTGATGACTGGGGAATCTCGTTGTTTTTTTCGAGCTGTGGCACGACGTGTGGGTTTTCTCTCGAGTTACGATGGGGAACTCAGGGATACTCTCGTGTGGCCCCAGGGAATTCCAGTCTCCATTAGATTTGAGATGGGGAGCATGGGATTGCCCTCGAGTCACGGTAGGGGAATTGGGCCTCAATTTGCGTGAAGGGGGAATCTCGAGGTCTTTCTCAAGTTGCGGCAGGAAACCCTGGGTTCCCTTGACTTGTGATGATGACCTCAGGGAGCTTCTCAGGGTCCCTATGGGAAGTCAGGAATACTGTAGAGTTGGGATGGGCCTCTTGGGACTCCACTGGGTTCGGTGAAATGGAAGAGGGCCTCATCTCGAATTGAGGCAGAAACCTCATGGTTCCTCTCTTGTTCTGATGTGGGTCTCGAGCTGTGTATGCCGTTTCAAATAGTGGGTCAGGTCTGGACGTGTGTGGAGGCCTGGAAATCTGCTTTCGTCTCGAGTTGTCAAAGGGGTTTCAGGCCTCCAGCCTAGTTGAATTTGGGACCTGGGGCTCTTTTCAGATTAGCAACCAGAGCATCAGAACTCCCTTCGTGTTGTTAGTTGATTCTTGGCTGTCATTCAATTCGGTGCAAGGGAATCAGGCCTGATCTCGAGTGGATGGGGAAATACGTGGATTTCGAATTGGGACGAGGCCCCCTTGTTCCCCTCCAGTGTCAGTTATATCCAAGCCTCCTCTCGAGGTGCGACAGGGATGACGGCATTCCTTTCCAGGCGAGCAGGGCAATCGACACTCATCTTGACTTGAGGCGGGGAAAACGGGGCTCTTCTTCACTTGTGGCGGGAAATTCAGCATTCCTCTCGAGTGGGGACGGGTATCTCAGGAAAATTCTGGAGTTTCCTAAAGCGTGTCGAGGACCATTTCAAGTTCCAAGGGAAACGTGGGCTTTCTTTGGAAATACTACAGCATAATAGGGCCACCTCAAGCAGGCAGGGGCAAATTTCGTAGTTTGCGTGGAGTTGTGGCAGGAAGCTTAGGGGTCCGTCTCGAGTTGTGTGTCGACCAGGGGGACTGCTAGTGTCTCCTCAGGGAAGTCAGATATCCTTTGGCGTTGGTAAGGGCTCCTCGGGATTCCTTGCGCATCGCTGCAGGGATGAATATGTCCTCATCTAGAGTTCAGGTGGGAACCTGAGGGTTCCTCTCTGTTTAAGACTTCGATCAAAGGGTCTCTGCAGAGTTGGAACAGGAGAGTCATGCCTTCTCTTGTGTTGAGGAATGGAACTCCGCTTGCCTCTCGTGTTGTTTTCGGGGTGACAGGCCCCTTGTCGAGTTGTATATGGAACCTGTGGCTTTTCCATACTATGCAAGAGGGGTTTCAGTGCCCCTTCGTGTTGTGACTCATCCACAGGGTTACATATGAAGAAGTGCCCGGGCATCGGGACTTATCTTGAGTGGAAGGGAAACCGGTGTCTTTCAGAATGTGACCCGACCCACGAGGGTTCCTCTCGAGTTTCATGTGAGATAGGATCCTCCTGAGGTGCGACAGGAAGGTCGGGATCCCTTTCCAGACAAATCAGGGGAATCGACCCTCATGTCAAGATCAGGAGTGGAGAAGGGGCTCAGATTAAGTTGTGCCGGGAAACTCCGTGTTCCTCTTGAGTGAGACCGGTATGTCAGGGAACTTTTTGATTTGAATCAAGGGTGTCAACTACGGTTTTGAATTTCAGGAGGGAACGTGGGATTTCTCTAGAGACGTTGCAAGGAGAAAGGGCCTCATCTCCCAATAACGGGGGAACCTCGTGGTTTTTCTCGAGTTGTGGCGGGATTCTCGAGTTACAACGGGGAACTCAGGGAGCCTCTTGTGTTGGCCCAGGGAAGATCAATCTCCTTTGAGTTGTGAGGTGAACTGGGGAATGCTCCCCAGTCAATGTAGGGCAAAAAGACCTCATCTAGGCTTGTGTCCAGAAACTCCGTGTTCCCCTCCCTCTCCTGTGGTGACAGGGATCTCAGGGTTGAATTCAAGATTCACCCGGGGAGTCATCCTCGTCTCTAGAGGAAGCAAAGAACTCCGCTCTCCTCTCGAGTTGTGACAGGTATCTCTTGGAGCCCATTGAGTGGCCTAAAGGGAGTCAAACCTCCTGTGGAATTTTGAGAGAGGACTCGGGATTGCTCTCTAGGCCCTGCAGGAAAAGAAGTGCCTCATCTCTCAATGACGGGAGAATCTTGTGGTTTCTTTCGAGGTGCAGCGCGAATGTGGGGTTTCTCACCAGTTACTATGGGGAACTCAGGGAGCCTCTCATGTGGCGCCAGGGAAGTCAGGTCTCCATTTGAGTTGCGAGGGGGAGCGCGGCATTGCTCTCAAGTCACGGTAGGGGAATCGGGCCTCAAGACGCGGTGAAGAAGGAATCTCGATGTCTTTCTCAAGTTGTGGCAGGAAACCCTGGGTTCACTCGACTTGTGCCGATGACCTCAGGGAGCTTCTCAGGGTGCCTATGAGAAGTCAGGGATACTGTGGAGTTGGTAGGGGCCTCTCGGAACTCTACTGGGTTTGGTGCAGTGGAAGAGCGCCTCATCTCGAGTTGAGGCGGGAACCCCAGGATTCCTCTCCATTTCTGATTTCAATCACAGGGTTTCTGTACAGTTGGAACAGGAGAGTCAGGCCTCGTCTTGTGTTGAGGAAAGGAACTCCTCTTGCCTCTCGAGTTGTTCACAGGGTGACAGGCCACTTGTCGCATTGTATTTGGAACCTGCGGGTTTTTCAGGACGATGCAACTGGGGTGTCAATGCCCCTTCGTGCTGTGACTTCATCCACAGGGTTACATTCGAAGAGGTGTCCGGGCATCGGGTTCTTATCAAGAGTGGACGGGGAAATTGGTTTCTTTCGGAATGTGGCATGACCCATGACGCTACCTTTCGAATTTCTTTCTGAGACCGGCCTCCTCCTGAGGTGCGACGGGAAGGTCGGGATCCCTTTCCAGACAAAGCAGGGAAATCAACCCTCATGTCGAGATCAGGAGGGGAGAAGGGGCTCAGATTAAATGGTGCCAGAAATCTCGTGTTCCTCTCGAGTGAGACAGGTATGTCGGGGAACTTTTTGGGTTGCATCAAGGGTGTCAAGTTCCGTTTCGAATTTAAAGAGGGAACAGGGGATTTCTCTTGAGACGCTGCAGCGGGAAGGGGCGTCATCTCACGATGATCCAGGAACCTCGTGGTTTTTCTTGAGTTGCAGCAGGATTCTCGAGTTATGACAAGGCTCTCAGGGAGCCTGTCGTGTTGGCCCAGGGAAGTCCAATCTCCAGTCGAGTTGCGAGGGAGAACTGGGGATTGCTCTCGAGTCACTGCAGGGCAAATAGACCTCATGTAGGCTTTTGTCCAGAAAATCCGTGTTCCTCTCCAACGGCAACAGGGATCTTGGTGTTACATTCATGATTCACCTGGGGATTCAGGCCTCGTCTCGAGTGGAAGCAAATAATTTCGCTCTCCTCTCGAGTTGCGACGGGTTTCTCTTGGAGCCCATAGAGTGGCCAAAGGGAGTCATGCCTCCTGTGGAGTTTGGAGAGAGGACTCAGGATTGGTCTCTAGGCCCTGCAGGAAAAGAAGGCCCTCATCTCGCGATGACGGGGGCGTCTCGTGGTTTTATTCCAGCTGCAGTGCAACGTGTGAGGTTTTTCTCGAGTTACGACGGGGAACTAAGGGAACCTTTCATGTGCCCCAGGGAAGTCCAGTCTCCATTCGAGTTGCAAGGGGGAGCGCAGCATTGCTCTCGATTAACTGCAGGGGAATCTGGCCTCAAGACACGGTGAAGAGGGAATTTCGAGGTCTTTCTCAAGTTGCAGCAGGAAACCCTGGGTTTCCTGGACTTGTGACGGTGACCTAAGGGAGCTTCTCATTGTGCCTATTGGAAGTCAGGAATCCTGTGGACTTGGGAGGGCCCTTCGGTCTCCATTGGGTTTGGTGCAATGGAAGAGGGCTTCATCTCGAGTTGAGGCAGGAACCTCAGGTTTCCTCTCCTGTTTTGATGTGGGTATCAGGCTGTGTACGCCTTTTCAAACAGTGTGTGAAGGCATGGAACTCTGCTTTCCTCTCGAGTTGTCAAAGGGGTTTCAGACTTCCAGCCCAGTTGAATTTGGAACTGGGGTTCTTTTCAGATTAACAACCAGGGCATCAGAACTCCTTCGTGTTGTGAGTTGATTCTCGGCTGACATTCGAATCCATGCAAGGAAATGAGGCCTGATCTTGAGGGGGGAATCAGTGGCTTTTGATTTGTGACAAGGCCCCCTTCCCCTCCAGTGTCAAGTAGATACCAACCTCCTCTCGAGGTGCACCAGGGATGTTGGCATTTCTTTTCAGGTGAAGCAGGGGAATCAATGCTCATCTCTGCTTGAGGAGGGGAAAATAGGGCTCTTCTTGACTTGTGGTGGGAATTTCAGCATTCCTCTCGAGTGGGAACGGGTATCTCGGGAAACCTCTGGAGCTTCGTAAAGTGTGTTGAGGACCCTTTAGAGTTCCAAGGGAAACGTGGGCTTTATTTGGAAATGCTGCAGCGTTAAAGGGCCTTCTCAAGCGTCCAGGCTAGAATTTTGTCATTTGCGTGCAGTTGTGACGGGAAGCTTAGGGTTCCTCTAGAGTTGCCAGTTGACCTGGGGGACCACTCCTGTTTCCTGAAGGAAGTTAGATCTCCTTTGGCGTTCCAAGGGCCACCTCAGGATTCCTCGCACATAGCCGCAGGGATGAATAGGGCCTCATCTCTAGATGAGGCGGGAACCTCAGTGTTCCTCTCGATTTCTGACTTCAATTGCAGGCTCTCTGAAGAGTTGGAACAGGAGAGTCAGGCCTCGTCTTGGGTTGAGGAATGGAACTCCGCTTGCCTCTCAAGTTTCACCGGGTGACAGGCCACTTGTTGAGTTGTATTTGGAACCTATGGCTATTTACAGACGATGCAACTGGGGTGTCAGTGCCCCTTCATGTTGTGACTTCATCCTCAAGGTTATATTCGAAGAGGTGCCTGGGCATCGGGAGCTTTCTTGAGTGGGTGGGGAAATCGGTGTCTTTCGGAATGTGGCACGACACACGAGGCTTCCTCTCGAGTTTCCGTGTGAGACCGGCCTCCTCCTGAGTTGGGACGTGAAGGTTGGCATCCCCTTCCAGACACAGCAGGGGAATCGACCCTCCTGTCGAGATTAGCAGGGTAGAAGGGGCTCAGATTAAGTGGTGCCAGGAAACTCGGTATTCCTCTCAAGTGAGACCTGTGTGTCGGGGAACTTTTTGAGTTGCATTAAGGGTGTCAAGTACCGTTTCGTATTTCAAGAGGAAACTTGGGATTTCTCTTGATACGCTGCGCCAGGAAAGGGCTCCATCTCGCGATGACAGGGGAACCTCGTGGTTTTTCTCGAGTTGCAGCGGGATTCTCGAGTTACAACAGGGAACTCCGCATGCCTCTCGTGTTGGTCCAGGGGTCCAATCTCCATTCGAGTTGCAAGGGAGAGCTGGGGATTGCCCTCGGGTCACTGCAGGGCAAATAGACCTCATCTAGGCTTGTGTCCAGAAAGTACGTGTTCCTTTCCAGTGGTGACAGGCATCTCGGGCTTTCATTCTATATTCACCCAGGGAGTCATGCCTCATCTCTAGTGGAAGCAAAGAACTCCGCTCTCCTCTCAAATTGCGACGGGTATCTCTTGAAGCCCATTGAGTGGCCTAAAGGGAGTCAAGCCTCCTGTGGAGTTTTGAGAGAGGACTCGGGATTGCTGTTAGGCACTGCAGCAAAAGAAGGGCCTCATCTCGAGACAACGGGCGAATCTCGTGGTTTTTTTCGAGCTGCGGCACAACGTGTGGGGTTTTCCTCGAGTTACTATGGGGAACTTAGGGAGCCTGTTGAGTGGCCCCAGGGAAGTCCAGTCTCCATTCGAGTTGCGAGGTGGGAGCGTGGCATTGCTCTTGAGTCACGGTAGGGGAATCAGGCCTTAAGAGGCGTTGAAGAAGGAATCTCGTGGTCTTTCTCAGTTGTGGCAGTAAACCCTGGGTTCCCTCGACTTGGGCCGGTGACCTCAAGGAGCTTCTCAGGGTGCCTATGAGAAGTCAGGGATACTGTGGAGTTGGGAGGGGCCTCTCGGGACTCCACTGGGTTTGGGGCAATGGAAGAGGGCCTCATCTCGAGTTGAGGAGGGAATCTCAGGGTTCCTCTCCATTTCTGACTTCAATCGCAGGGTCTCTGCAGAGTTGGAACAGGAAGTCAGGCCTCGTCTTGGGTTGAGGAATGGAACTCCACTTTCCTCTCGAGTTGTTCATGGGGTGACAGGACACTTGTCGAGTTGTATTTGGAACCTTCGGGGTTTTCTGGATGATGCAACCAGGATGTCAGTGCCCCTTCGTGTTGTGACTTCATCCACAAGGTTACATTCGAAGAGGTGTCCGGGCATCGGGTTCTTATCAAGAGTGGATGGCGAAATCGGTGTCCTTCGGAATGTGACATGACCCACGAGGCTACCTGTATAATTTCTTTGTGAGACCTACCTCCTCCTGAGGTGTGATGGGAAGATCGGGATCCCTTTCCAAACAAAGCAGGGGAATCGACCTTCATGTCGAGATCAGGAGGGGAGAAGGGGCTCAGATTATGTGGTGCCAGGAAACTCGGTGTTCCTCTCGAGTGAGACCGGTATGTCAGGGAAATTTTTGGGTTTCATCAAAGGTGTCAAGTACCGTTTTGAATTTCAAGAGGGAACGTGGGATTTCTCTTGAGACTCTACGGCGGGAACGGTCCTCATATCATGATGATGAGGGAACCTCGTGGTTTTTCTCGAGGTGCGGCAGAATTCTCAAGTTAGGACGGGGAACTCAAGGAGCCTCTCGTGTTGCCAAAGGGAAGTCCAATCTCCATTCGAGTTGTGAGGGGAAGCTGGGGATATCACTGCAGGGCAAATAGACCTCATCTAGTCTTTTGTCCAGAATATCCGTGTTCGTCTCCAATGGCAAAAGGGATCTCAGTGTCACATTCAAGGTTCAACCGGGGAGTCAGGCCTCGTCTTGAGTGCAAGCAAAGAAATCCGCTCTCCTCTCCAGTTGCGATGGGTATCTCTTGGGGCCCGTAGAGAGGCCTAAAGGGAGTCAAGCCTCCTGTGGAGTTTTGAGAGAGGACTTGGTATTGCTGTCTCGGCCCTGGAGGAAAAGAAGGGCCTCATCTCACGATGATGGGCAAATCTCGTGGTTTTTTTTCCAGCTGCTGTGCAACGTGTGGGGGTTTTCCTCGAGTTACGACGGGGAACTAAGTGAGAATCTCGTGTGGCCCCAGGGAAGTCCAGTCTCCATTCGAGTTGTGAGGGGGAGCTCAGCCTTGCTCTGGATTCACTGCAGGGGAATCCGGCCTCAAGATGCACTGAAGGGGGAATTTTGAGGTCTTTCTTGAGTTGCAGCAGGAAACCCTGGGTTTACTCAAATTGTGACGGTGACCTCATGGAGCTTCTTATTGTGCCTATTGGAAGTCAGGAATACTGTGGACTTGGGAGAGGCCTCTCGGAATCCCCTGGGTTTGGTGCAATGGAAGAGTGCCTTATCTCGAGTGGAGGCGGGAACCTCAGGTTTCTTCTCCTGTTCTAACGTGGGTCTCGGGCTGTGTATGCCATTTCAAACAGGGAGGTAGGTCTCGACATGTGTGAAAGCATGGAACTCTGCTTTCCTCTCGAGTTGTCAAAGGGGTTTCAGGCTTCCAGCCGAGGTGAATTTGGGACCTGGGGCTCCTTTCAGATTAACAACCAGGGCATCAGAACTCCTTCGTGTTGTGAGTTGATTCTCGGCTGACATTCGAATTGGTACAAGGAAATCAGGCCTGTTCTCAAGTGGAATAGGGAAATCAGTGGCTTTCGAATTGTGACAAGGCCCCCGGGTTCCCCTCCAGTGTCAAGTAGATACCAGGCTCTTCTCAAGGTGCGCCAGGGATGTCGGCATTCCTTTCCAGGCGAAGCACAGCAATCGACCCTCATCTCGACTTGAGGTGGGGATAATGGGGCTCTTCTTGACTTGTGGTGGAAATTTCAGCGTTCCTCTCGAGTGGGGACGGGTATCTCTGGAAACTTCTGGAGTTTTGTAAAGTGTGTCAAGAACCCTTTCGAGTTCCAAGGGAAACGTGGGCTTTCTTTGGAAATGCGGCAGCATAAAATGGCCTCCTCAAGCGTGCAGGCGAGAACTTCGTTGTTTGCGTGGAGTTGTGGCGGGAAGCTTAGGGTTCCTCTCGAGTTGCCTGTCGACCTGGGGGACCGCTTGTGTTTCCTCAGGGAATTCAGATCTGCTTTGGCATTGCAAGGGCCACCTAGGGATTCCTCGAGCATCACTTCAGGGATGAATAGGGCCTCATCTCAAGATGAGGCGGGAACCTCAGCGTTCCTCTCCATTTCTGACTTCGATCGCAGGGTTTCTGCAGAGTTGGAACAGGAGAGTCAGGCTTCGTCTTGTGATGTGTTTGGAACTCTGCTGGCCTCTCGAGTTGTTCACGGGGTGACAGGCCACTTGTCGAGTTGTATTTAGAACCTTAGGCTGTTTCTGGACGATGCAACTGGGGTGTAAGTGCCTCTTCGTGTTGTGACTTCATCCTCAGGGTTACATACTAAGAGGTGCCCGGGCATCGGGACCTTTCTTGAGTGGACAGGGAAATCGGTGTCTTTCGGAATGTGGCATGACACACGAGGCTTCCTCTCGAGTTTCAGTGTGAGACCGGCATCCTCCTGAGGTGGGACGTGATGGTTGAGATCCCCTTCCAGACAAAGCAGGGGAATTGACCCTCATGTCGAGATCAAGAGGGGAGAAGGGACTCAGATTAAGTGGTGCCGGGAAACTCGGTGTTCCTCGCGAGTGAGACCAGTATGTCGGGGAACTTTTGGTGGTGCATCAAGGCTATCAAGTACCTTTTAAAATTTCAAGAGAGAACATGGGATTTCACTTTAGACACTGCAGCGGGAAAGGGCCTCATCTTGCGATAACGGGGGAACCTCATGGTTTTTCTCGAGTTGCAGTGGGATTCTCGAGTTAAGACGGGGAACTCAGGTTGCCTCTTGTGTTCGATCAGGGAAGTCCAATCTCCATTCGAGTTTCGAAGGAGAGCTGGGGATTGCTCTCGAGTCATGGCAGTGCAAATAGACCTCATCTAGGCTTGTGTCCATAAACTACATGTTCCTCTCCAGTGGCGACAGGGTTCTCCGGGTTGCATTCAAGATTCACCTGGGGAGTCAGGCCTCATCTCAAGTGCAAGCAAAGAACTCCACTCTCCTTTCGAGTTGCAACGGGTATCTCTTGGAGCCCATTGAGTGCCCTAAACGGAGTCAAGCCTCCTGTGGAGTTTTGAGAGTGAACTCGGGATTGCTCTCTAGGCCCTGTAGGAAAAGAAGGGCCTCATCTCATGATGACGGGGGAATCTTGTGGGTTTTTTTCGAGCTGCGGCAGGAGTGTGGGGTTCTCACACGTTACGACAGGGAACTCAGGGAACCTCTCGTGTGGTGCCAGGGAAGTCCAGTCTCCATTTGAGTTTTGAGGGGGAGTGCGGCATTGCTCTTGAGTCATGGAAGTGGAATCGGGCCTTAAGATGTGTTGAAGAAGGAATCTCGAGGTCTTTCTCGAGTTGCGGCAGGAAACCCTCGGTTCCCTTTACTTGTGCCATGACCTCAGGGAGCTTCTCAGGGTGCCTATGAGAAGTCAGGGATACTGTGGAGTTGGTAGGGGCCTCTCGGGACTCCACTGGGTTTGGTGCAATGGAGGAGGGCCTCATCTCGAGTTTAGGCGGGAACTTCAGCGTTCCTCTCCATTTCTGACTTTGATCGCAGGGTCTCTGCAGAGTTGGAACAGGAGAGTCAGGCCTCGTCTTATGTTGAGGAATGGAACTCTACTTGCCTCTTAGTTGTTGACGGGGTGACAGGCCACTTGTCGAGTTGTATTTGGAACCTGCGGGTTTTCCCAGACGATGCAACTGGGGTGTCAATGCCCCTTGGTGTTGTGACCTCATCCACAGGGTTACATTCGAAGAGGTGTCCGGGCATCGGGTTCTTATCAAGAGTGGACGGGTAAATTGGTGTCTTTCAGAATGTGGCATGACCCACGGGGTTACCTCTTGAATTTCTTTATGAGACCAGCCTCCTCCTGAGGTGAGACGGGAAGGTTGGGATACCTTTCCAGACAAAGCAGGGGAATCAACGCTCATGTCGAGGTCAGGAGGGGAGAAGCGGCTCAGATTAAGTGGTGCCAGGGACTCCGTGTTCCTCTCGAGTGAGGCCGCTATGTTGGGGGACTTTTTGGGTGCATCAAGGGTGTCAAGTACAGTTTCGAATTTCAAGAGGGAATGTAGGATTTCACTTGAGACGCTGCAGAAGGAAAGGGCCTCATCTCGCGATGACGGGAGAACCTCGTGGTTTTTCTCGAGTTATGGCGGGATTCTCGAATTACGACGTGGATGGGGGAGTCTCGTGGGTTTTTCTGAGCTGCAGCGGGACGTGTGGGGTTTCTCTCGAGTAACAATGGGGAACTCAGGGAGCCTCTTGTGTGGCCCCAGGGAAGTTCAGTCTCCATTCAAAGTTGCGAGGGGGAGCACGGCATTGCTGTTGAGTCACGGCAGGGGAATTGGGCCTCAAGATGTGTTCAAGGGGGAATATCGAGGTCTTTCTGGAGTTGCAGCAGGAAACCCTGGCTTCCCTCGACATGTGAAATGACCTCATGGAGCTTCTCAGGGAGTTTATGGGCAGGCAGAAATATTGTGGAGTTGGAGGGGTCTCTTGAGACTCCACTGGTGTCGGTGCAAAGGAAGAGGGCCTCATCCCGAGTTGAGGCATGGAAATAGGGGATCTTCTTGACTTGTGGTGGGAAACTCAGTGTTACTCTCGTTTGGGACGGGTATCTCTTGAAACTTCTGGAGTTTCCTAAAGCATAGCGAGGACCCTTTCGAGTTCCAAGGGAAACGTTGTCTTCCTTTGGAAACGCTGCAGCGTGAAAGGGCCTCCTCAAGCGTGCAGGGAAGAATTTCGTAGTTTGCCTTGAGTTGTGGCGGGAAGAGTAGGGTTCCTCTCGAGTTGCGTTTCGACTTGGGGGACCGCTCATGTCTTCTCACGAAAGCCAGATCTCCTTTGTCATTGCGAGGGGCACCTCGGGATTCCTCACGCATCGCTGCACGGATAAATAGGGCCTCATCTCGAGTTGAGGCTGGAACCTCAGGCTTCCTCTCCATTTCTGACTTCGATCCCAGGGTCTCTGCACATTGGAACAAGAGAGTCAGGCCTCGTATTGTGTTGAGGAATGGAACTCCGCTTGCCTCTGGAGTTCTTCCCCGGGTGACAGGCCACTTGTTGAGTTTTATTTGGAACCTGCACCTTTTTCCGGACAATGCAATGGGGGTGTCATTCCCCTTGGTGTTGTGACTTCATCCTCAGGGTTACATTCGAAGAGTGCCCGGGCATCGGGACTTATCTTGAGCGGACAGGGAGATCGTTGTCTTTCTTAAAGTGGCATGACCCACGAGGCTTCCTCTCGAATTGCAGTATGAGACCTGCCTCTTCCTGAGGTGCGACGGTAAGGTCTGGATCCCTTTGCAGACATAGCAGGTGAGTTGACTCTCGTATGGAGATCAGGAGGGGAGAAGGGCTCAGATTAAGTTGTGCTGGGAAACTCGGTGTTCCTCTCAAATGAGAACAGTATGTTGGGAAACTTTTTGAGTTGCATCGAGGGTTTCAAGTACCGTTTCGAATTTACAAGGGAACGTGGGATTTCTCTTGAGACGCTGCAGCGGGAAAGGGCCTCATCTCACGATTACAGGGGAACCTCGTGGTTTTTCTCCAGTTACTGAGGGATTCTCGAGTTATGATGGGGAACTCAGGGAGCCTCTTGATTTGGTGCAGGGAAGTCCAATATCCATTCAAGTTACAAGTGGGAGCCGGGGATTGCTCTCGAGTCACTGCAGGGCAAATGGACCTCATCTAGGCATGTGTTCACAAATTCCGTGTTCCTTTCCAGCGGCCACAGGGATCTCAGAGTTGCATTCAAGGTTCACCTGGGGAGTCAGGCCCCACTCGAGTGGAAGCTAGGAACTCCGCTCTCCTCTCGAGTTGCAACGGGTATCTCTTGGAGCCAATTGAGTGGCCTAAAGGGAGTCAAGCCTCCTGTGGGGTTTTGAGAGAGGACTCGGGATTGCTCTCCAGGCCTTGCAGGAAAAGAAGGGCCTCATCTCGCGATGACGGGGGAATCTCGTGGTTTTTTCTTTTGAGCTGCAGCGGGACGTGTGGGGTTTCTCTCGAATAACGACGGGGAACTCAGGGAGCCTCTCGTGTGGCCCCGGGGATGTTCAGTCTCCATTTGAGTTGCGAGGGGAAGCACAGCATTTCTCTCGAGTCATGGCAGGAGAATCGGGCCTCAAAATGCGTTGAAGGGGGAATATTGAGGTCTTTCTTGGGTTGCATCAGGAAACCCTGGCTTCCCTCGATTTGTGAAGGTGACCTCAGGGAGCTTCTCATTGTGCCTATTGGAAGTCAGGCATACTGGCGACTTGGGAGGAGCCTTTCAGACTCCACTGGGTTTGGTGCAACGGATGAGTGCCTTATCTCAAGTTGAGGCAGGATCCTCAGGTTTCCTCTCCTGTTTTAACGTGGGTCTCGTGCTGTGTATGCCATTCCAAACAGGGAGGTAGATCTTTACGTGTATGAAGGTAGGAACTCTGCTTTCCTCTCGAATTGTCAAAGGGGTTTCAGGCCTCCAGCTGTGTTGAATTTGGGACCTGGGGCTCTTTTTGGATTAACAACCAGGGCATCAGAACTCCTTCATGTTGTGAGTTGATTCTTGGCTGAGATTCGATTTGGTGCAAGGAAATCAGGCCTGATCTCGAGTGGATGGGGAAATCAGTGGCTTTTGAATTGTGACAAGGCCCCCGGGTTCCCCTCCAGTGTCAAGTAGATACCAGCCTCCTCTTGAGGCACAAAAGGGATGTCGGCATTCCTTTCCAAGTGAAGCAGGACAATCGACCCTCATCTCGACTTGATGTGGGGAAAACGGGGCTCTTCTTGACTTGAAGCAGGAGTTTCAGCATTCCTCTCGAGTGGGGACGGGTATCTTGGGAAAATTCTGGAGTTTCGTAAAACGTGTCGGGGACCCTTTCGAGTTCCAAGTGAAAGGTGGGCTTTCTTTGGAAACGCTGCAGCATAAAAGGGCCTCCTCAAGTGGGCAGGCGAGAATTTCGTCGTTTGCAAGGAGTTGTGGCCGGAAGCTTAGGGTTCCTCTCAAGTTGCCTGTCGACCTGGGGGATCGCTCGTGTTTCCTTAGGGAAGTCAGATCTATTTTGGCATTGCGAGGGCCACCTTGGGATTCCTGCCCATAGCTGCAGGGATGAATAGGGCCTCATTCTGAGATGAGGCGGGAAACTCAGTGTTCCTCTCCATTTCTGGCTTCGATCACAGGGTCTCTTCAGAGTTGGAACAGGAGAGTCAGGCCTCGTCTTGTGATGAGGTTGGAATTTCGCTGGCCTCTCGAGTTGTTCACGGGGTGACAGGCCATTTGTCGAGTTGTATTTGGAACCTGCGGCTGTTTCCGTACGATGTAACTAGGGTGTCAGTGCCCCTTTGTTTTGTGACTTCATCCTCAGGGTTACATTCAAAGAGGTGCCCGGGCATCGGGACCTTTGTTGAGTGGACAGGGAAATCGGTGTCTTTCGGAATGTGGCATGACACATGAGGCTTCCTCTCGAGTTTCAGTGTGAGACCAGCCTACTCCTGAGGTGAGACGTGAAGGTCGGGATCCCCTTCCAGACCAAGCAGGGGAATCGACCCTCATGTTGAGATTAGGAGGGGAGAAGGGGCTCAGAGGAAGTGGTGCTGGGAAACTCGGTGTTCTTCTTGAGTGAGACCGGTATGTCAGGGAACTGTTTGAGTTGCATCAGGGGTGTCAAGTACAGTTTCGAATTTCAAGAGGGAACGTGGGATTTCTCTTGAGACGCTGCAGCGGGAAAGGGCTTCATCTTACGATGACTGGGGAACCTCGTGGTTTTTCTCGAGTTGCGGTGGGATTCTCGAGTTATGACGGGGAACTCAGGGAGCCTGTCTTGTTGCCCCAGGGAAGTCGAATCTCCATTCGAGTTGCGAGGGAGAGCTGGGGATTGCTCTCGAGTCACAGCAGGGCAAATAGACCTCATCTAGGCTTGTGTCCAGAAACTACGTGTTCCTCTCCAGTGGGGACAGGAAACTCGGGGTTGCATTCAAGATTCACCCAGGGAGTCAGGCCTCATTTCGTGTGGAAGCAAAGAACTCCGCTCTCCTCTCAAGCTGCGACGGGTAACTCTCGGAGCCCACTGAGTGGCCTAAAGGGATTCAAGCCTCCTGTGGAGTTTTGAGAGGGGACTTGGGATTGCTCTCTAGGCCCTGCAGGAAAAGAAGGGCCTCCTCTCACGATGACGGGCGAATCTCATGTTTTTCGAGCTGCAGCGCAACGTGTGGGGTTTTCCTCAAGTTACAATGGGGAACTAAGGGAGCCTCTCGTGTGGCCCCAGGGAAGTCCAGTCTCCATTCGAGTTGAGAGGGGGAATGAGGCATTTCCCTTGAGTCACGGCAGGGTTATCGGGCCTCAAGACACGTTGAAGGGGGAATTTCAAGGTCTTTCTCGAGTTGCGTCAGGAAACCCTGGGTTCCTTAAACTTGTGACGGTTACCTCAGGGAGCTTCTCATGGTGCCTATGGGAACTCAGGAATACTGTGGAGTTGGGAGTGGCCTCTCGTGACTCCACTTGGGTCGGTGCAACGGAAATTGGCCTCATATCAAGTTAAGGCAGGAACCTCAGTTTTCCTCTCCTGTTCTGAATTGGTCTCCTGGTGTGTATGCCATTTCAAACAGGGAGTCAGGTGTGGACTTGTGTGGAGCCATGGAACTCTGCTTTCCACTCGAATTGTCAAAGGGGTTTCAGGCCTCCAGGCGAGTTGAATTTGGGACAGGGGGCTTTTTTTGAATTAGCATCAGGGCATCAAAACTCCCTTCATGTTGTGAGTTGATATTCAGCTGACATTCGAATCGGTGCAAGGGAATCAGGCTTGATCTCGAATGGATGGGGAAATATGTGGCTTTCGAATTGTGACAAGACCCCCGCGTTCCCCTCCAGTGTCAAATAGATACCAGCCTCATCTAGAGGTGTGACAGGTATGTTGGCATTCCTTTCCAGGCCAAGCAGGGCAATCAACCCTCATCTCGACTTGAGGAGGGGAAAACAGGGCTCTTCTTGACTTGTGGTGGGAAACTCAGTGTTCCTCTTGAGTGGGGAAGGGTATCTGGGGAAACTTCTGGAGTTTCATAAAGAGTCTCAAGTACCCTTTCGAATTCCAAGAGGGAACGTGGGCTTTCTTGGCAACGCTGAAGCATTAAAGGGCATCCTTAAGGGTGCAGGGGAGAATTTCGTGGGTTGCGTGGAGTTGTGGCGGGAAACTTAGGGTTCTTCTCGAATTGCGTGTCGACCTGGAGGACCCACACGTGTCTCCTCAGGGAAGTCAGATCTCCTTTTGTGTTGCGAGGGGGACCTCGGTATTCTTCATGCTTCGCTGCATGGATGAATAGGGCCTCATCTCCAGTTGAGGCGGGAATCTCATGGTTCCTCTCCTGTTCTGACGTGGGTCTCAGGTTGTGTATTCCATTTCAAACAGGGAGTCAGGTCTCGACTTGTGTGGAGGCATGGAACTCTGCTTTCCTCTCGAGTTGTCAAAGGGGTTTCAGGCTTCCAGTCGAGTTGAATTTGGGACCTCGGGCTCTTTTCCAATTAGCAACCGGGGCAACAGAACTCCCTTCATGTTCTGAGTTGATTCTCAGCTGACATTCGAATCGGTGCAAGGGAATCAGGCCTGATCTCGAGTAGATGGGGAAATACATGGCTTTTGAATTGTGACAAGACCCCCGGGTTCCCCTCATGTGTCAAGTAGATACCAGCCCCTTCTCGAGGTGCGACAGGAATGTCAGCATTCCGTTTCAGGCAAAGCAGGGCAATCGACCCTCATCTCGACTTGAGGAGGATAAAACAGGGTTCTTCTTTACTTGTGGCAGGTAACTCAGCGTTCCTCTCATTGGGGACAGGTATCTGGAGAAACTTCTGGAGTTTCATAACGTGTGTCAAGTACCCTTTCGAGTTCCAAGAGGGAACGTGGGCTTTCTTTGGAAACGCTGCAGTGTCTAAGGGCCTCCTCAAGCGTGCAGGGGAGAATTTCGTGGATTGCGTGGAGTTGTGGCTGGAAGCTTAGGGTTCCCTTCAAGTTGCGTGTTGACCTGGGGGACCCGCTCGTGTCTCGTCAGGGGAGACAGATGTCCTTTGGCATTGAGATGGGCACCTCAGGCAGGATTCCTCGAGCTTCGCTGCAGGGATAAATAGAGCCTAATGTCCAGCTGAGGTGGAAACCTCAGGGTTCCTCTCCATTTCTGATATCAATCTCGTGGTCTCTGTGGAGTTGGAACAGGGGTGTCAGGCTTCATCTTGTGTAGAGGCACGGAACTCACCTTGCCTCTCAAGTTGTTCATGGGGTGTCATGCCACTTGTCGCGCTGTATTTGGAATCTGCATCTTTTTCCGGAGGATGCAACCAGGGTGACAGTGCCCCTTCGTGTTGTGACTTCATCCTCAGGGTAACACTCGAAGAGGTGCCCTGGCATCGGGACTTAACTTGAGTGGAGGGGGAAATCGGTGTCTTTTGGAATGTGGCAAAACCCTTGAGGCTTCCTCTCGAGTTACAATGTGAGACCAGACTCCTCCTGAGGTGCGACAGGAAGATCGGGATCCCTTTCCAGACAAATAAGGGGAATCACCCTCATGTCGAGGTAAGGAGGGGAGAAGCGGCTCAGATTAAGTTGTGCCGGGAGACTCAGTGTTCCTCTCTAGTGAGACCGGTATGTCGGGTAACTTTTTGAGTTGCATCAAGGGTGTCAAGTACCATTTCGAATTTCAAAGGTGAACGTGGGATTTCTCTCGAGTTGCTACAGTGGGAAAGGGCCTCATCTAGTGATGATGGGGAACCTCATGGTTTTTCTCAGTTGCGTCACGATGCTCGAGTCATGACGGGGAACTCAGGGAGCCTCTTGTGTTGCCCCAGAGAAGTGCAATCTCAATTCGAGTTGGGAGGGGGAGGTGAGAATTGCTCTTGAGACACCGCAGGGCAAATAGACCTCATCTAAACGTGTGTTGAGAAAGTCCGTATTCTTCTCCTTTAGTGAAAGGGATCTCTGGGTTGCATTCAAGGTTCACCTAGGGAATGAGGCCTTGTCTCAAGATGAAGCAAAGAACTCCGCTATCCCTTGAGTTGCAACGGGTATCTATTGGAGCCCACTGATTGGCCTAAAGGGAGTTAAGCCTCCTGAGGAGTTTTGAGAGGGGACTCGGGATTGCTCTCTAGGCCCTGCAGGAAAAGACGGGCCTCATCTCTCCATGACGGGGAAATCACGAGGTTTTTCTTGAGTTGCAGTGCGACATGTGGGGTTTCTCTTGAGTTAAGACGGGGAACTCAAGGTGCCTCTCGTGTGTAACCAGGGAATTCCAGTCTCCATTCGAGTTGGAAGGGGGAGGCGGAATTGCTCTCGAGTCACGGGAGGGGAATCGGGCCTCAAGACGCGTTGAAAGGGGAATCTCGAGGTCTTTCTCAATTTGTGGCAGGAAACCCTGGGTTCCCTCGACTTGTGATGATGACCTCAGGGAACTTCTCATGGTGCCTATGGAAAGTAAGGAATACTGTGGATTTGCGAGTGGCCTCTCCGAATCCACTGGGGTTGGTGCAATGGAAGAGGGCCTCATCTCGAGTTGAAGTGGGAACCTCAGGCTTCCTCTCCTGTTCTGACATGGGTCTCGGGGTGTGTATGCCATTTCAAACAGGAAGTCAGGTCTCGACTTGTGTGGAGGCATGGAACTCTGCTTTCCTCTCGAGTTGTCAAAGGGGTTTCAGGCCTCTGGGAGAGTTGAATTTTGGACTTGGGCTCTTTTTGAAATAGCAAGTGGAGCATCAGAACTCCCTTTATGTTTTGAGTTGATTCTCGGCTGACATTCGAAACGGTGCAAGGGATTCAGGCCTAATGTCTAGTGGATGGGGAAATAAGTAGCTTTCGAATTGTGACAAGATCCCAGGGTTCATCTCCAGTGTCATGTAGATATCAGCCTCCTCTCAAGGTGTGACGGGGACGTCCACATTCCTTTCCAGGCGAAGCACGGAAATCGACACTCATCTCGACTTGAAGACGGGAAAACAGGGCTCTTCTTAACTTGTGGCGGGAAGCTCAACGTTCCTCTGGAGTGGGGACGATATTTGGGGAAACGTCTGGAGTTTCATAAAGCGTGTCAAGTACCCTTTTGAGTTCCAAGAGGGAACGTGAGTTTTCTTTGGAAACGCTGCAGCGTAAAAGGGCCTCCTCAAGCGTGCAGGGGAGAATTTCCTGGGTTGTGTGGAGTTGTGGCGGGAAGCTTAGGGTTCCTCTCGAGTTGCGTGTCAACCTGGTGGACCCGCTCGTGTCTCCTCAGCGAAGTCAGATTTCCTTTGGCGTTGAGAGGGGCACCTCAGGATTCCTCGTGCAGCTACAGGAATGAATAGGGCCTCATCTCCAGTTGAGTTGGGAACCTGAGGGTTCCTCTCCATATCTGACATCAGTCTCAGGGTCTCTGTGCTTTTGGAACATGGGAGTCAGGCCTCGTCTTGTGTTGAGGCACAGAACTCCGCTTGCCTCTCGAGTTGTTCATGGGGTGTCAGGCAACTTGTCAAGTTGCATTTGGAATCTGCGGCTCTTTCTGGAGGATGCAACCGTGGTGTCAGTGCCCCTTCGTGTTGTGACTTCATCCTCGGGGTTACATTCAGAGGTGCATGGGCATCGGTACTTACCTTGAGTGGATGGGGAAATCAGTGTCTTTCTGAATGTGGCATGACCCACGAGGCATCCTCTCGACTTTCAATGTGAGACTGGCCTCCTCCTGAGGTGCAATGGGAAGGTCGGGATCCCTTTCCATACAAAGCAGGGGAATCGACCTTCATGTAGAGATCAGGAGGGGAGAAGGGGCTCAGATTAAGCTGTGCCAGGAAACTTGCTGTGCCTCTCGAGTGAGACCAGTATGTAAGGGAACGTTTTGAGTTGCATCAAGGGTGTCACATACCGTTTCGAATTTCAAGAGGAAACGAGGGATTTCTCTCAAGATGCTGCAGCGAGAAAGGGCCTCATCTCGCGATCACGAGGAAACCTGTGGTTTTTCTCGAGTTGCAGTGGGATTCTCTAGTTACGACGGGGACCTCAGGGACCCTCTCGTGTTGCCCCAGGGAAATCCAATCTCCATTCGAGTTGCAAAGAGGAGCTGGGGGTTGCTCTCGAGTCTCTGCAGGGCAAATAGACTTCATCTAGACTTGTGTTCAGAAACTCTGTGTTCCTCTCCAGTGGCGACAGAGACCTCAGGGTTGCATTCAAGGTTCACCTGGGGAGTCACATCTCATCTCAAGTTGAGGCAAAGAACTCTGCACTACTCTCGAGATACGCCGGGTATCTCTTGGAGCCCATTTACTGGCCTAAAGGGAGTCAAGCCTCCTGTGGATTTTTGAGAGGGGACTCGGGATTGCTCTCTAGGCCCTGCAGGAAAAGAAGGGCCTCATCTCGCAATGACGGGAGAATTACCTGGATTCTCTTGAGGTGCGGCACAACGTGTGGAGTTTCTCTGGAGTTACGAAGAGAAAATCAGGAGCCTCCTGTGTGGCCCCAGGGAAGTCCAGTCTCCATTCGAGTTGCGAGGGAGAGTGTGGCATTGCTCTCGAGCCACAGCAGGGGAACCAGGCCTCAAGACACGTAAAAGGGGGAATCTGGAGGTCTTTCTCGAGTTGCAGCAGGAAATCCTGGGTTCCCTTGACTTGTGACGGTGACTTCAGCGAGCTTCTCATGATGCCTGTGGGAACTCAGGAATACTGTGGATTTGCGAGTGGCCTCTCGGGACTCCACTGGGGTCGGTGCAATGAAAGAGGGCTTCATCTCGAGTTGAGGCGGGAACCTCAGGATTCCTTTCCTGTTCTGACGTGGGTCTTGGGCTGTGTATGCCATTTCAAACAGGGAGTCAGGTCTCGACTTGTTTGGGGCATGGAATCTGCTATTCTCTCGAGTTGTAAAGGGGTTTCAGGCCTCCAGGAGAGTTGAATTTGGGACGTGGGGCTCTTTTCGAATTAGCAACTGGGACATCAGAACTCCCTTCGTGTTGTGAGTTGATTCTCGGCTGACATTCGACTCGGTGCAAGAGAATCAGGCCTGATTTCAAATGGATGGGGAAATAGATGGCTTTCGAATTGTGACAAGACCCCTGGTTACCACTCCAGTGTCAAATAGATACCAGCCTCCTCTCAAGGTGTGACGGGGATGTCAGCATTCCTTTCCAGGTGATGCAGGGCAATCGACTGTCATCTCGAGTTGAGGAGGGGAAAACGGGGCTCTTCTTGGCTTGTGCTGGGAAACTCAGCGTTCCTCTAGAGTGGGGATGAGTATCTGGTGAAACTTCTGGAGTTTCATAAAGCGTGTCAAGTATCCTTTTGAGTCCAAGGGGGAACGGGGCTTTCTTTGGAAACGCTGCAGCATAAAAGTGCCACCTCAAGCGTGCATGGGAGAATTTCGTGGTTTGTGTGGAGTTGTGGTGGAAAGCTTAGGGTTCCTCTCGAGTTGCGTGTCTACCTGGGGGATCCGCTCGTGTCTCCTCAGGGAAGTCCGATCTCCTTTGGCGTTGCAAGGGACAATGCAGGATTCATCCCACATCACTGCAAGAATGAACAGGGCCACATCTCGAGTTGAGGCGGGAACCTCAGGGTTCCTCTCCATTTCTGACATCGATCTCAGGGTCTCTTCCGACTTGGAACAGGGTGCTCAGGCCTCGTCTTTTGTTGAGGCATGGAACTCCAATTGCCTCTTTAGTTGTTCATGGGGTATCAGGCCACTTGTTGAATTGTATTTAGAACCGGCAGCTTTTTCCGGAGGATGCAACCGGGGTGTCAGTGCCCCTTCGTGTTGTGACTTCATTCTCGGGGTTACATTCGAATAGGTGCCCGGACATCAGTACTTTTAATGAGTGGACGGGGATATCGGTCTTTCAGAATATGGCACGACCCACGAGTATTCCTCTCGAGTTTCCATGTGAGACCGGCCTCCTCCTGAGGTGGGACTTGAAGGTCGCGATCCCTTTCCAGACAAAGCAGGGGAATCGACTCTCATGTTGAGATAAGGAGGGGCGAAGGGGCTCAGATTAAGTTGTGCCAGGAAAATCGGTGTTCCTCTCGAGTGAGACCAGTATGTCAGGGAACTTTTTGAGTTGCATCAAGGGTGTCAAGTACTGTTTCAATTTTCAAGAGGGAACGTGGGATTACTCTCGAGACACTGCATTGGGAAAGGGCCTCATCTGGTGATGAGGGGGGAACCTCGTGGTTTTTCTCAAGTTGCGGCGGGATTCTCGAGTTATGACGTGGAACACAGGGAGCCTCTCGTGGTGCCCCAGGGAAGTCCAATCTCCATTCAAGTTGTGAGGGCGACCTGGGAATTGCTCATGAGTCACTTCAGGGCAAATAGACCTCATCTAGGCTTGTTTCCAAAAACTCCGTGTTCCTCTCCAGTGGCGACAGTGATCTCAGGGTTGCATTCAAGGTTCACAAGGGGAGTCAGCCATCATCTCGAGTTGAGGCGGGAACGTCAGGGTTCCTCCACATTTCTGACATTGATTTCAGGGTCTCTGCGGAGTTGAAACAGGGGAGTCAGGCCTCGTCTTGTGTTGAGCCACGGAACTCTGCTTGCCTCTCGGGTTGTTCATGGGGTGTCAGGCCACATTCTATCTGAATTTAGAACCTGCAGCTTTTTACGGAGGATGCAACCAGGGTGTCAATGCCTCTTCGTGTTGTGACTTCATCCTCGGGGTTACATTTGAAGAGATGCCCGGGTATCGGGACTTACCTTGAGTGGACAGGGAAATCGTTTTCTTTCAGAATGTGGCACAACCCACGAGACTTCGTCTCGTTTCAATGTGAGACCGGCCTCCTCCTGAGGTGCGACGGGAAAGTCGTGATTCCTTTCCAGACAAAGCAGGGGAATCGACCCTCTTGTCGAGATCAGAAGGGTAGAAGTGGCTCAGATGAAGTTGTGCCAGGAAACTCAATGTTCTTTCGAGTGAGACTGGTATGTCTGGGAACTTGTGTTGCATCAAGGGTGTCAAGTACCATTTCAAATTACAAGAGGGAACGTGAGGGTTCCCTCGAGATGCTGCAGTGGGAAAGGGCTTCATCTCGCGATGACGGGGGAATCTCCTGATTTTTCTCGAGTTGCAGAGGGATTCTCCAGTTATGACGGGGAACAGAGGGAGCCTCTCATGATGCTCTAGGGAATTCCAATCTCCATTCGATTTCCGATGGGGAGCTGGGGATTGCTCTCGAGTCACTGAAGGGCAAATAGTCCTCATCTTGGCTTGTGTCCAGAAACTCCATGTTCCTCTCCAGTTGTGACAGGGATTTCGAGGTTGCATTCAAGGTTCACCTGGGGACTAAGGCCTCTTCTCGACTGAAGCAAAGAAATCCACTATCCTCTCGCTTTGCGATGGGTATCTCTTGGAGCCCATCGAGTGGGCTAAAGGGAGTAAAGCCTCCTGTGTAGTTTTGAGAGTGGACTCGGGATTGCTCTCTAGGCCCTGCAGGAAGAGAAGGGCCTCATCTCTCAATGATGGGGGGCACCTTGTGGTTCTTCTCGAGCTGCAGTGCGACGTGTGGGGTTTCTCTCGAGTTACGACAGGAAATTCAGGGAGCCTCTTGTGTGGCCCCAGGGAAGTCCAGTCTCCATTCAAGTTGCGAGGGGGAGCGCGGCATTGCTCTTGAGTCACGGCAGGGGAATTGGGCCTAAAGAAGCATTGATGGTGGAACCTCGAGGTCTTTCTCGAATCGCAGCAGGAAACCCTGGGTTCCCTCGACTTGTGACGGTGACCTCAGGGAGCTCTCTTGGTGCCTTTGGGAAGTCAGGAATACTCTGGAATTGGGAGGGGCCTCTAGGGACTCCACTGGGGTCAGTAGAATGGAAGAGGATCTCATCTCAAGTTGAGGCGAGAACCTCAGGGTTCCTCTCCTGTTCTGACGTGTGTTTTGGGGTGTGTATGCCATTTCAAACAGAGAGTCAAGTCTCGACCTGTGTGGAGGCATGGAACTCTACTTTCCTCTCGAGTTGTCAGAGGGGTTTCAGGCCTCCAGGTGAGTTGAATTTGGGACCTGGGGCTCTTTTCGAATTAGCAACCGGGGCATCAGAACTCCCTTCGTGTTGTGAGTTGATTCTCGGATGACATTTGAACCAGTGCAAGGGAATCAGGCCTGGTCTTGAGTGGATGGGGAAATAGATGGCTTTTGAATTGTGACAAGACCCCCGAGATCCCCTCCAGTGTCAAGTAGATACCAGCCTTCTCTCGAGGTGCGACGGGGATGTCAGCATTCCTTTACAGGTGAAGCAGGGCTATCGACCCTTATCTCGACTTGAGTTGGAGAAAACGGGTCTCTTCGTGACTTTTTGCGGGAAACTCCGCTTTCCTCTCGTTTTTGGATTGGGTATAGGGGAAACTTCAGGAGTTTCATAAAGCATGTCAAGTACCCTTTCGAGTTCCAAGGGGGAAGTTGGGCTTTCTTTGGAAATGCTGCAGTGTCAACGGGCCTGTTCAATCATGCAGGGGAGAATTTCGTGAGTTGGGTGGAGTTCTGTCGGGAAGCTTAGGCGTCCTCTCAAGTTGCATGTCTACCTGGAGGACCCACTCGTGTCTCCTCAGGGAAGTCATATCTCCTTTGTCATTGCCAGGGGCACCTCGGGATTCCTCGTACATCCCTGCATGGATGAATAGGACATCATCTCGAGTTGAGGCGGGAACCTCAGGGTCCTCTCCATTTCTGACAACGATCTCGGAGTCTCTGCGTGGTTGAAACAGGGGAGTCAGACCTCATCTTTTGTTGAGGCAGGGAACTCCGCTTGACTCTCGGTTGTTCATGGGGTGTCAGGCCACTTGTTGAGTTTTATTTGGAACCTGCGGCTTTTTCCAGAGAACACAACCGGGGTGTCAGTGCCCCTTCGTGTTGTAACTTCATTCTCGGGGTTACATTCGAAGAGGTGCCCAGGCATCGGGACTTATCTTGAGTGGACGGGGAAATCGGTGTCTTTTGGAATGTGGCATGACCCACGAGGCTTCCTCTTGAGTTTCCATGTGAGACTGGCCTCCTCCTGAGGTGCGATGGGAAGGTTGGGGTCCCTTTCCAGATAAAGCAGGGGAATGGCCCTCAGTTCTAGATCAGGAGGGGAGAAGGGGCTCAGATTAAGTTGTGCCAGGAAACTCCGTGTTCCTCTCGAGTGAGGCCAGTATGTCGGGGAACTTTTTGAGTTCCATCAAGGGTATCAAGTACCGTTTTGAATTTCAACAGGGAACGTGGGATTTCTCTCTAGATGCTGCAGTGGGAAAGGGCCTAATCTTGCAATGACGGGGGAACCTCATGGTTTTTCTCGAGTTGCTGCGGGATTCTCGAGTTATGATGGGGAACACAAGGAGCCTCTCGTGCTGCCCCAGGGAAGTCCAATCTCCATTCGAGTTGCAAGGGGGAGCTGGGAATTTCTCTCGAGTCACTGCAGGGCAAATAGACCTCATCTAGGCTTGTGTCCAGAAACTCCATGTTCCTCTCCAGTGGCGACAGGGATGTCAGTGTTGCAGTCAAGATTCAGCCAGGGAGTCAGACCTCGTCTTGAGTTGAAGCAAAGAACTCCGCTCTCCTCTCGAATTGAGACGGGTATCTTTTGGAGCTCATCCAGTGGCCTAAAGGGAGTCAAGCATCCTGTGTAGTTTTGAGAGGGGACTCAGAATTGCTCTCTAGACCCTGCAGGAAAAGAAGGGCCTCATCTCTCGATGACGGGGCAATCTTGTGGTTTTTTTCGAGCTGCAGAGGGACGTGCGGTATTTCCCTCGAATTACAACGGGGAACTCAGGGAGCCTCTCGTGTGTCCCCAGGGAAGTCGAGTCTCCATTTGATTTGCGAGGGGGAGCGCGGCAGTAGTCTCGAGTCACAGCAGGGGAATCGGGCCTCAAGAAGCTTTGAAGGGGGAATCACGAGGTCTTTATCAAGTTGCAGCAGGAAACCCTCGGTTCCCTCGACTTGTGACGGTGACCTCAGGGAGCTTCTCATGGTGCCTATGGGAAGTCAGGGATACTGTGGAGTTGGGAGGGACTTCTCGGGACTCCACTGGGTCGGTGCAATGGAAGAGGGCCTCATCTCGAGTTGAGGCAGGAACCTCAGGGTTCCTCTCCTGTTCTGACGTGGGTCTCAGGGTGTGTATGCTGTTTCAAACAGAGTCAGGTCTCGACTTGAGTGGAGACATGGAACTCTGCGTTCAGCTCGAGTTGTCAAAGCGGTTTCAGGGCTCCAGGCGAAATGAATTTGGGACCTGGGGCTCTTTTCCAATTAGCAACCAGGGCATCAGAACTCCCTTCGTGTTGTGAGTTGATTCTTGGCTGACATTCGAATCGGTACAAGGGAATCAGGCCTGATCTCGAGTCGATGGGGATATACGTGGCTTTTGAATTGTGACAAGACATCTGGGTTCCCCTCCAGTGTCAAGTAGATACCAGCCTCCTCTCGAGGTGCAACTGGGACATTGGCACTCCTTTCCAGGCGAAGCAGGGCCATCGACCCTCACCTCGACTTGAGGAGGGGAAAAAAGGGCTCTTCTTGACATGTGGCGGGAAACTCAACATTCCTCTCGTGTCGGGTCAGGTATCTGAGGAAACTTCTGGTGTTTCATAAAGCATGTCAAGTACCCTTTCGAGTTTCAAGAAGGAAGGTGCAGAGTCACCTTTTGGAATTGCTGCAGCGTCAAAGGGCTACCTCAAGCGTGCAGTGGAGAATTTCATGAGTTGCATGGAGTTGTGGCGGGAAGCTTAGGCTTCCTCTCGAGTTGCGTGTCGACCTGGGGGACCTGCTTGTGTCTCCTCAGGGAAGCCAGATCTCCTTTGGCATTGTGAGGGGCACTTTGGGATTCCTCGCACATCCCTGCATGGATGAATAGGTCCTCATCTCGAGTTGAGGCGAGAACCTCAGGGTTCCTCTCCATTTCTGACATCGATCTCTGGGTCTCTGTGGAGTTGGAACAGGGGAGTCAGGCCTCGTCTTGTGTTGAGGCATGGAACTCCACTTGCCTCTCGGGCTGTTCATGGAGTGTCAGGCCACTTGTTGAGTTTTATTTGGAACCTGTGGCTTTTTCCAGAGAACGCAACCAGGGTGTCAGTGCCCATTTGTGTTGTGACTTCAGCCTCGGGGTTACATTCAAAGAGGTGCCCAGGCATCGGGACTTACCTTGAATGGACCAGGAAATCGGTGTCTTTCAGAATGTGGCACAACACACGAAGCTTCCTCTTGAGTTTCAATGTGAGACTGGCCTCCTCCTGAGGTGCGACGGGAAGGTTGGTATCCCTTTCCAGACAAAGCAGGGGAATTGCCCTCATGTCGAGATCAGGAAGGGAGAAGGGGCTCAGATTATGTTGTGCCAGGAAACTCGATGTTCCTCTCGAGTGATACCGGTATGTTGGGGAACTTTGTGAGTTGCATCAAGGATATTAGGTACCGTTTCGAATTTCAAGAGGGAACATGGGATTTCTCTCAAGACGCTGCAGTGTGAAAGGGCCTCATCTCGGGATGATGGGGGAACCTCGTGGTTTTTCTCGAGGTTGGGCGGGAATCTTGAGTTACGACAAGGAACTCAGGGAGCCCCTCGTGTTGCCCCAGGGAAGTCCAATATCCTTACAAGTTGCAAGGGAGAACTGGGGATTGCTATTGAGTCAGTGCAGGGAAAATAGACCTCATCTAGTCTTGTCTCCGGAAACTCTGTGTTCCTCTCCAGTGGCGACAGTGATCTCGGGGTTGCATTCAAGGTTCACCCGGGGATTCAGGCCTCGTCTAGAGTTGATTCAAGAACTCCGCTCTTCCCTCGAGTTGCGACGGGTATATCTTGGAGCCCTTTGAGTGGCCTAAAGGGAGTCAAGCCTCCAGTGGAGTTTTTATAGGGGACTCGGGATTGCTCTCTAGGCCCTGCAGGAAAAGAAGGGCCTCATCTCGTGATGACAGGGGAACCTCGTGGTTTTTCTCAAATTGCGGCCTGATTCTCGAGTTGTGATGGGGTACTCATGGATCCTTTCATGTGGCTCCAGGGAAGTCATTTCCATTCAAATTATGAAGGGAGTGCGGCATTGCTCTGGAGTCATGGCAGGGGAATTGGGCCTCATGTTACATTGAAGGGGGAAACTCGAGGTCTTTCTCGAGTTGCAGCAGGAAACCCTGGGTTCCATCGACTTGTGATGGTGACCTCAGGGAGTTTCTCATGGTGCCTATGGGAAGTCAGGAGTACTTTGGACTTCGAAGAATCCTCTCGGGTCTCCACTGGGATCAGAGCAATGGAAGAGAGCCTCATCTCGAATTGAGGCGGGAACCTCAGGGTTCCTCTCCTGTTCTGACGTGGATCTCAGGCTGTCTATGCCATTTCAAACAGGGACTCAAGTCTCGACTTGTGTGGAGGCATTGAACTCTCCTTTCCTCTCGAGTTTTTAAAGGGGTTTCAGGACACCAGTCGAGTTGTATTTGGAACCTGCAGCTTTTTCCAGAGGATGCAACCAGGGTGTCGGTGCCCCTTCATGTTGTGACTTCATCCTTGCGGTGACATTTGAAGAGGTACCCGGGCATCGGGACTTACCTTAAGTGGATGGGAAAATCGGTGTCTTTCGGAATGTGGCACAACCCACGAGTCTTCCTCTTGAGATTCAATGTGAGACCGGCTTCTTCCTGAGGTGCGTTGAGAAGGTCGGGATACCTTTCCAGACAAAGCAGGGGAATTGAACCTCATGTCAAGATCTGGTGGGGAGAAGGGGCTCAGATGAAGCTGTGCTGGGAAACTCTGTGTTCCTCTCAATTGTGACCCGTATGTCGGGGAAGTTTCTGAGTTGCATCAAGGGTGTCAAGTACTGTTTCGAATATCAAGAGAGAAAGTTGGATTTCTCTCGAGATGCTGCAGTGGGAAAGGGCCTCATCTTGCGATGACAGGGGAACCTCGTGATTTTTTTCCTGTTGCGGTGGGATCTCGAGTTACAACGGGGAACTCAGGGAGCCTCTCGTGTTGCCCCAGTGAAGTCCAATATCCATTCGATTTGTAATGGGGAGCTGGGGATTGCTCTCAATTCACCGCAGGGCAAATAGACCTCATCTTGGCTTGTGTCCAGAAACTCGGTGTTCCTCTCCAGGGGCGACAGGGATCTCAGGGTTACATTCAAGTTTCACCCGGAGAGTCAGGCCTCGTCTCAATTTAAAGCAAAGAAATCCGCTCTCCTCTCGAGTTGCCACTGGTTTCTCTTGGAGCCCATTGAATGGCCTAAAGGGAGTCAATCCTCCTGTGTAGTTTTGAGAAGGGACTCAGGATTGCTTTCTAGGCCATTCAGGAAAGAAGGGCCTCATCTCGCCACGACGGGAGAATTTTGTGGTTTTTCTTGAGCTGCAGCGCGACGTCTGTTGTTTCTCTCGAGTTACAACGGGGAACTCAGGGAACCTCTCGTGTGGCCCCATGGAAGTCCCATCTCCATTCACTTGCAAGGGGGGTCGCAGAATTGCTCTCGAGTCAAGGCATGGGAATCAGGCCTCAAGACGCATTGAAGGAGGAATCTCGAGGTCTTTCTCGAGTTGTGGCAGAAAACCCTGGATTCCCTCGACTTGTGACAGTGACCTCAGGGAGCTTCTCATGGTGCCTATGGGAAGCCAGGAATACTGTGTAGTTGCGAGGGGCCTCTGGGGCCTCCACTGGGGTTTGTGCAATGGAAGAGGGCCTCATCTAGAGTTGAGGCGGTATCCTCAGGGTTCCTCTCCTGTTCTGACATGGGTCTCAGGCTGTGTATGCCATTTCAAACAGGGAGTCAGGTCTCGACTTGTTTGGGGCATGGAATCTGCTATTCTCTCGAGTTGTAAAGGGGTTTCAGGCTTCCAGCTGAGTTGAAATTGGAACTGGGGCTCTTTTCGTATTAGCAACCAGGGCATCAGAACTCCCTTTGTGTTGTGAGTTGATTCTCAGCTGACATTCAAATCCGTGCAAAGGCATCAGGTCCGATCTTGAGTGGAAGGGGAAATACGTGGCTTTCGAATTGTGACAAGAACCTGGGTTCCCCTCCAGTATCACCAAGATACCAGCCTCCTCTCAAGGTGTGACGGGGACATCAGCATTCCTTTCTGGGCGAAGCAGGGCAATCGACCTTCATTTTGACTAGAGGAGGGGAAAACGGGGCTCTTCTTTACTTGTGGTGGGAAACTTAGCATTCCTCTCGAGTGGGGACGGGTTTCTGGGGAAACTTCTGGAGTTTCCTAAAGCATGTCAAGTACCCTTTCGAGGTCCAAGAGTGATCGTGGCCTTTCTTTGGAAATGCTGCAGCATAAAAGGGCCTCCTCAAGCGTGCAGGGGAGAATTTCGTGGTTTGCTTGGATTTGTGGTGAGAAGCTTACGGTTCTTCTCGAGTTGCGTGTTGACCTGGGGGACCCGCTAATGTCTTCTTAAGGAAGTCAGATATCCTTTGGTGTTGTGAGGGGCACCTCAGGATTTCTCGCGCATCGCTGCAGGGATGAATAGGGCCTCATCTTGAGTTGAGGTGGGGACCTCAGTGTTCCTATCCATTTCTGACATTGATCTCGGGGTCTCTGGGAATTGGAACAGGGGAGTCAGGCAATGTCTTGTGTTGAGGCATGGAACTCCGCTTGCCTCTCGAGTTGTTCATGGGATGTCAGGCCACTTGTTGAGTTGTATTTGGAACCTGCGGCTTTTTCTGGAGGATACAACCGGGGTGTTAGTGCCCCTTTGTGTTGTGACTTCATCCTCGTGGTGACATTTGAAGAGGTGCCCGGTCATCGGGACTTACCTTGAGTTCATGGGGAAATCGGTGTTTTTGCAATGTGGCCTGCCCACAGGGCTTCTGCTCGATTTTCAATGTGAGACTGGCCTCCTCCTGAGGTGCAACTGGAAGGTTGGGATCCCATTCCAGACATAGCAGCAGAATCAACCAACATGTCGAGATCAGGAGGGGAGAAGGGGCTCAGATTAAGTTGTGCCGGGAAACTTGGTGTTCTTCTCGAGTGAGTCTGGTATGTTGGGGAAATTTTTGAGTTGCATCAAGGGTGACAAGTACCATTTCGAATTTCTAGAGGGAAAGTGGGATTTCTCTCGAGTTTCTGCAGTGGTAAATAGCCTCATCTCACGATGACAGGGGTACCTCGTTGTTTTTCTCGAGTGTTGGCAAGATTCTCGAATTATGACTGGTAACTCAGGAAGCCTCTCGTGTTGCCCCAGGGAAGTCCAATCTCATTCAAGTTGCTAGGGGGATCGCGATATTGCTCTTGATTAATGGCAGGGGAATCGGGCCTCAAGACACATTGAAGGGGGAATCTCGAGGTCTTTCTCGAGTTGCGGCAGGAAACCCTGCATTCCGTCGACTTGGGACGGTGACCTCAGGGAGCTTCTCATGGTGCCTATGGGAAGCCAGGAATACTGTGGAGTTGGGAGGGGCCTCTCCGGACACCACTGGGGTTGGTGCAATGGAAGAGGGGCTCATCTCGAGTTGAGATGGGAACCTCAGGGTTCCTCTCTTATTCTGACTTTGATCTCGGGGTCTCTGTGGAGTTGGAACAGGAGAATCAGGCCTGTCTTGTGTTGAAGCACAGAAGTCCGCTTGTCTCTCAAGTTGTTCATGGGATATCAGGCCACTTGTTCAGTTGTATTTGGCACCTGCGGCTTTTTCCGGAGGATGCAACCTGGGTGTCAGTGCTGCCTTGTGTGTGACTTCATCCTAGGGGTTACATTTGACGAGGTACCCGGGCATCGGGATGTACCATGAGTTGACAGGGAGAAATCGGTGTCTTTCTGAATGTGGCACGACCCAAGAGGCTTCCTCTCGGGTTACAATGTGAGACCGGCCTCCTCCTGAGGTTTGACAGGAAGTGCGGGATCCCGTTCCAGACAAAGCAGGGGAATTGACCCTCATGTTGAGATCATGAGGGGAGAAGGGGCTCAGATTAAGCTGTGCCAGGAAACTTGGTGTGCCTCTCGAGTGAGACCGGTATGTCAGGGAACTTGCTGAGTTGCATCAACGGTGTAAAATACCTTTTCGAATTTCAAGAGGGAACGTGAGATTTCTCTCGAGATGCTGTACTGGTAAAGGGCCTCATCTCGCAATGACGAGGAACCTTGTGGTTTTTCTCGTGTTGCAGTGGGATTCTCCAGTTATGACAGGGAACTCAGGGAGCCTCTCGTGTTGCCCCAGGGAGGTCCAATCTCCATTCAAGTTGTGAGGGGGAGCTAGAGATTGCTCTCGAGTTACTGCAGGGCAAGTAGACCTCATCTAGTCTTCTACCTAGAAAGCCCAGTTCCTCTCCAGTGGTGACAGGGATCTTGGGGTTGCATTCAAGGTTCACCCGAGGAGTCAGGTCTCATCTTGAGTGGAAGCAAAGAACTCCGCTATCCTCTCGAGTTGCCACGGGTATCTCTCGGAGCCCATTGGTGGCCTAAAGCGAGTCAAGCTTCCTGTTGGGTTTTGAGAGGTGACTCAGGATTGCTTTCTAGGCCCTGCAGGAAAAGAAGGACCTCATCTCGTGATGACGGGGGAATCTCATGGTTTTTCTCGAGCTGAAATGTGCCGTGTGGGGTTTCTCTCGAGTTACGATGGGGAATTCAGGGAGCCTCTCATGTGGCCCCAGGGAAGTCCAGTCTCCATTCGAGTTGTGAAGGGGAGCGCAGCATTGCTCTCGAGTCATGGTAGGGGAATCGGGCCTCAAGACTGGTTGAAGGGAGGATCTCGAGGTCTTTCTTGAGTTACAGCAGGAAACCCTGGGTTCCCTTGACTTGTGAAGGTGACCTCAGGGAGCTTCTAATAGTGCCTATGGGAAGTCAGGAATACTGTCGAGTTGGGAGGGCCCTCTCTAGACTCCACTGGGGTTGGTGCAATGGAAGAGCACCTCATCTCGAGTTGAGGCGGGAACCTCAGTGTTCCTCTCCTCTTCTGACCTGGGTCTCGGGCTGTTTATGCCATTTGAAACAGGGAGTGAGGTCTCCACTTGTGTGGAAGCATGGAACCCTGCTTTCCTCTGGAGTTGTCAAAGGGGTTTCAGGCCTCCAGGAGAGTTGAATTTGTGACATGGGGTTCTTTTCGGATTAGCAACCGGGGCATCAGAACTCTCTTCGTGTTGTGAGTTGATTCTTGGCTGACATGAGAATCGGTGCAAGGAAATCATGCCTGATCTCGAGTGGAAGGGGAAACACGTGGCTTTCAAATTGTGACACCTGGGTTCCCCTCCAGTGTCAAGTAGATACCAGCCTCCAGTCGAGGTGCGATGGGGACTTCGGCATTCCTTTCCTGGCGAACCAGGGCAATTGATCCTCATCTCGACTTGAGGAGGGGAAAACGGGGCTCTTCTTGACTTGTGGTGGGAAACTCAGTGATCCTCTAGAGTGGGGAAGGGTATCTGGGGAAACTTCTGAAGTTTCATAAAGCGTACAAGTACCCTTTCGAGTTCCAAAATGGAACATGGGCTTTCTGTGGAAAGGCTGAAGCGTATAAGGGCCTCCTCAAGCATGCAGGGGAGAATTTCGTGGTTTGTGTGGAGTTATGGGGGGAAGCTTAACATTCCTCTCGAGTTGCGTGTCGACCTGGGGGACCCGCCCGTTTCTCCTCAGGAAAGTCAGATCTCCTTTGGCATTGAGAGGGTCACCAAGGGATTCCTTGCACATCGCTGCAGGGATGAATCCGGCCTCATCTCGAGTTGAGGCGGGAACCTCAGGGTTCCTCTCCATTTCTGACATCGATCTCAGGGTCTCTGTGGAGTTGAAATAGGGGAGTCAGGCCTCGTCTTGTGTTGAGGCATGGAACTCCGGTTGCCTCTCAAGTTGTTCATGGGGTGTCAGGCCACTTGTCGAGTTGTATTTGGAACCTGCAGCTTTTTCTGGAGGATGCAACCGGAATGACAGTGCCCCTTCATGTTGTGACTTCATCCTCGGGGTTACAGTCAAAGAGGTGCCTGGGCATCAGGACGTACCTTGAGTGGAAGCGGAAATCGGTGTCTTTCAAAATGTGGCATGACACACGAGGCTTCCTCTCGAGGTTCAATGTGAGACCGGCCTCCTCCTGAGGTATGATAGGAAGTTTGGGGCCCCTTTCCAGACAAAGCAGGGGAATCGACCCTCATGTCAAGATCAGGAGGGGAGAAGGGGCTCAGATTAAGTTGTGCCAGCAAACTCGGTGCTCCTCTCGAGTGAGACCGGTGTGTCCTGGAACTTTTTGAGTTGCATCAAGGGTGTCAAGTATCATTTCAAATTTCAAGAGGGAACGTGGGATTTCTCTTGAGACACTGCAGCGGGAAAGGGCCTCATCTCGCAATGATGGGGGAACCTCATTGTTTTTCTCGACAGGGGGACAGGGATCTCGGGGTTGCACTCAAGGTTCACCCGGGGAGTCAGGCCTCGTCCTGAGTGGAAGCAAAGTGCTCGCTCTCTTCTCAAATTGCAACGGGTATTTCTTGGAGCCCATTGAGTGGCCTAAAGGGAGTCAAGCCTCCTGTGGAGTTTGGAGAGGGGACTCGGGAGTGCTCTCTAGGCCCTGCAAGAAAAGAAGGGCCTCAAGTCGCGATGATGGGGGAATCTCGTGGTTTTTCTCGAGCTGCTGCACAACATATGGGGTTTCCGTCGAGTTGTGATGGGGAACTCTGGGAGCCTCTCGTGTGGCCCCAGGGAAGTCCAGTCTCCATTCGAGTTGGGAGGGGGAGAGCAGCATTTCTCTCGAGTCATGGCAGTGGAATCGGGCCTCAAGATGCGTTGAAGGGGAAATCTCAAGGTCTTTCTCGAGTTGCAGCTGGAGACCCTGGGTTCCCTTGACTTGTGATGGTAACCTCAGGGACCTTCTCATGGTGCCTATGGGAAGTCAGGAATACTGTGGTGTTCGGAGAGTCCTCTTGGGACTCCACTTGGGTTGGTGCATTGGAAGACGTCTCATCTCGAGTTGAGGCAGGAGCCTCAGTGTTCCTGTCCTGTTCTGGCGTGGGTCTCAGGGTGTGTATGCTGTTTCAAACAGGGAGTCAGGTCTCGACTTGTGTGGAGGCATGGAATTCTGCTTTCCTCTCGAGTTGTCAAAGGGGTTTCAGGCCTTCAGGTGAGTTGAATTTGGGACCTGGTGCTCTTTTTGAATTAGCAACTGGGGTATCAGAACTCCCTTCATGTTATGAGATGATTCTCGGCTGACATTCGAATTGGTTCAAGGGAATCAGGCCTGGTCTCGAGTGGATGGGGAAATACGTGGCTTTCGAATTGTGACAAGACCCCCGGGTTCCCCTCCAGTGTCAAGTAGATACCAGCCTCCTCTCGAGGTGCGATGGGGATGTCAGCATTCCTTTCCAGGCAAAGCAGGGCAATCGACCCTCATCTCGACTTGAGGAGAGGAAAACGAGGCTTTTCTTGACTTGTGGCGGGAAACTCAGCGTTCCTCTCTAGTGGGGACGGGTATCTGGGGAAACTTCTGGAGTTTCATAAAGCGTGTCAAGTACCGTTTCAAGTTCGAAGAGGGAACGTGGGATTTCTTTGGAAACGCTGCAGCGTAAAACGGCATCCTCAAGCGTGCAGGGGAGAATTTCGTGGGTTGTGTGGAGTTGTGGTGGGAAGCTTAGAGTTCCTTTCGAGTTTCGTGTGGACCTTGGGGAACCCACTCATGTCTCCTCAGGGAAGTCAGATCTCCTTTGGCGTTGCGAGGGCCACCTCGGGATTCCTCGTGCAGTGCTGCAGGGATGAATAGGGCCTAATCTCTAGTTGAGGTGGGAACCTCAGGGTTCCTCTCCATTTCTGACATCGATCTCAGGGTCTCTGTGGAGTTGGAACAGGGGAGTCAGGTGTCGTCTTTTGATGGGGCACGGAATTCTGCTAGCCTCTAAAGTTGTTCATGCAGTGTCAGGCCACTTGTCGAGTTGCATGTGGAACCTGAGGCTTTTTCCAGAGGATGCAACCTGGGTGTCAGTGCCTATTCATTTGTGACTTCATCATTGGGGTTACATTCGAAGAGGTGCCTGGGCATCGGGACTTACTTTGAGTGGACAGGGAAATTGGTGTCTTTCGGAATGTGGCATGACCCACGATGCTTCCTCTCGAGTTTCAATGCGAGACCAGCCTCTTCCTGAGGTGGACGGGAAGGTCGGGATCCCTTTCAAGACAAAGCAGGGGAATCGACCCTCATGTCAAGATCAGGAGGGCAGAAGGGACTCAGATTACATTGTGCCGTGATACTCGGCGTTCCTCTCGAGTGAGACCCGTATGTCAGGGAAATTTTTGAGTTGAATCAAGGGTGTCAGGTATTATTTCGAATTTCAAGAAGGAGCGTGGGATTTATCTTGAGACGCTGCAGTGGGAAAGGGCCTCATCTCGTGATGATGGGGCAACCTCGTGGTTTTTCTCTAGTTGCGGCGGGATTCTCGAGTTTCGACGGGGAGCACAGAGAACCACTCGTGGTGCCCCAGGGAAATCCAGTCTCCACTGGAGTTGCGAGGGGGACCTGGGGATTGCTCTCGAGTCACTGCAGGGCAAATAGACCTCATCTAGGCTTGTGTCCAGAAACTCCGTGTTCCTCTCCAGTGGTGACAGGAATCTCGGGGTTGCATTCAAGTGTCACACAGGGAGTCAGCCGTCATCTCGAGTTGAGGCAGGAACCTCAGGGTTCCTCTCCATTTCTGACACCAATCTCGGGGTATCTGCGGAGTTGGAAAATGGGAGTCAGGCCTCGTCTTGTGTTGAGGCACAGAACTCCACTTACTCTCGTGTTGTTCATGGGGTGTCAGGCCACCTTCGAGTTGTATTTGGAACCTGCGGCCTTTTATGGAGGATGCAACTGGGGTGTCAATGCCCCTTCGTGTTGTGACTTCATCCTCGGGGTTACATTCGAAGAGGTGCCTGGGTATCGGGACTTACCTTGAATGGACGGGGAAATCGGTGTCTTTCAGAATGTGGCATGAACCACGAGGCTTCCTCTCGAAATTCATTGTGAGACCGGCCTCCTTCTGAGGTGCGACGGGAAGGTCAGGATCCCTTTCCAGACAAAGCAGGGGAATCGACCCTCATGTCAAGATCAGGAGGGGAGAAGGGGCTCAGATGAAACTGTGCCGGGAAACTCGGTATTCCTCTCGAGTGAGACCAGTATGTCAGGGAACTTTCTGATTTTCATCAAGGGTGTCAAGTACCATTTCGAATTTCAAGGGGGAACGTAGGATTTCCCTTGAGACGCTGCAGTGAAAAGGGCCTCAACTCGCGATGACGGGGGAATCTCATGGTTTTTCTCAAGTGGTGGTGGGATTCTCGATTTACGATGGGGAACACAGGGAGCCTCTCCTGGTGCGCCAGGAAAGTCCAATCTCCATTCGAGTCGCGAGGGCAAGCTGGGGATTGCTCTTGAGTCACTTCAGGGCAAATAGACCTCATCTAGGCTTGTGTCCAGAAACTCCTTTTTCCTCTCCAGTGGTGACAGGGATCTCGTGGTTGCATTCAAGGTTCACCCGGGGAGTCAGGCCTCAACTGGAGTTGAAGCAAAGAACTCCGCTCTCTTCTCAAGTTGCCACGGGCATCTCTTAGAGCCCATCGAGTGTCCTAAATGTAGTCAAGACTCCTGTGGAGTTTTGAGAGGGGAATCGGTATTGCTCTCTAGGCCCTGCAGGAAAAGAAGGGCCTCAACTCACGATGACAGGGGAATCTTGTGGTTTTTCTCGAGCTGCGACACAACGTGTGGTGTTTCTCTCGAGTTATGACGGGGAACTCAGGGAGCATCTTATGTGGCCCCAGGGAAGTCCAGTCTCCATTCGAGTTGCGAGGGGGAGCGTGGCATTGCTCTCGAGTCACGGCAGGGAAATCGGGCCTCAAGACACATTGAAGGGGGAATCTTGACATCTTTCTCAAGTTACAGCAGGAAAGCCTTGGTTCCCTCGACTTGTGACGGTGACCTCAGGGAGCTTCTCATGGTGCCTATGGGAAGTCAGGAATACTGTGGAGTTGGGAGGGGCCTCTCATGACTCCACTGGGGTCGGTGCAATGGAAGTGGGCCTCATCTCGAGTTGAGGTGGGAACCTCGGGGTTCCTCTCCTGTTCTGACCTGGGTCTCGAGGTGTATATGCCATTTTAAACAGGGAGTCAGGTCTTGACTCGTGTGTAGTCATGGAACTCTGGTTTCCTCTCGAGTTGTCAAAGGGGTTTCCGGCCACCAGGCAAGTTGAATTTGGGACCTGCGGCAATTTTTCAAATAGCAACTGGGTTACCAGAACTCCATTCATGTTGTGAGTTGATTCTCGGCTGACATTCGAATTGGTGCAAGGGAATCAGACCTAATCTCGAGTGGATGGGGATATACGTGGCTTTCAAACTGTGACAAGACCCCCGGGTTCCTCTCCAGTGACAAGTAGATACCAGCCTCCTCTCGAGGTGTGATGGGGACGTTGGCATTCCTTTCCAGGTGAAGCAGGGCAATCGACCCTCATCTCGACTTGAGGAGGGGAAAACGGGGCTCTTCTTGACTTGTGGCGGGGAACTCAGCTTTCCTCTCAAGTGGGAACGGGTTTCTGGGGAAACTTCTGGAGTTTCCTAAAGCTTGTCAAATACCCTTTCGAGGTCCAAGAGGGAACGTGGGCTTTCTTTGGAAACACTGCAGTGTAAAAGGGCCTCCTCAACCCTGCAGGGGAGAATTTCGTGGTTTGTGTGGAGCTGTGGCAGGAAGCTTAGGGTTACTCTTGAGTTGCGCTTCGACCTGGGGGATCCATTTGTGTCTCCTCAGGGAAGTCAGATCTCCTTTGGCATTGCAAGGGGAACCTCGGGATTCTTCGCACATCATTGCAGGGATGAATAGGGCCTCATCTCGAGTTGAGGTGGGCACCCGAGGGTCCTCTCCATTTCTGAGATCGATTTTGGCATCTCTGCGGAGTTGGAACAGGGTAGTCAGGCCTCGTCTTGTTTGCTTCGGCAACACGAGAGGCTCCCTGAGTTCCCCGTGGTACCTGGAGAGGAATCTCAAGCCTCCAGCTGCAACTCGAGATAAACCACTAGATGCCCCCATCAACGCAAAATGAGGCCTTTTTTCCTGCAGCACTGCGAGAGCAATCCCAGGTGCTCTCTCAAAACTCGAGAGAATGCTTGACTCCCTTTAACCAATTCATGGGGGCCCAGAGATCCCCATCACAACCCGAGAAGAAAGCCGAGTTTCCC
>NW_011494892.1:1233400-1233947 GCF_000754665.1 Bison bison bison
GTCCCACCTCGTCTGGATATGAGGGTCCATCCCCTGCTTCAACTCAAGAGGAATCCCAACTTCCCCTCGCACCACAAGAGGCCTGTGTCACCGCTTGAATCTCTAGTGGAATCCCGCGGATCCTGCTGCAAGGAATAAGGACGCTGATTTCCCCCTCCGCTCCAGATAAGTCCTGATTTCCCTGCACCGGCTCCAGTGGAATACCGAGTATCCCCTCACAACACTATGGGAGGACTGTCGACCTTGCCTATCTTCTTGAAAAAGCCCAAATTCCCCACCTGAACTCGACTGGAGGCCTGACAGCCCTTTAACAACTCAAGAGAAATGCAGAGTTCCATGCCTCAACACCAGACGAGGCCTGACTCCCTAGTTGAACCTTGATAGGAAGCCCGAGATCCCAGTCGCCGCTGCAGAGGAACATTGAGTTTCCGGACTGAACTCTAGACACGGACCTATTCACAGGTAGTGACTCGAAAGGAATCCCAACGGGCCCCTTGCAACTCGAAAAGGGACCTGACTTCTCTGAGGCAACACAAGCCGGTCCCTC
>NW_011494892.1:1234047-1234701 GCF_000754665.1 Bison bison bison
CCACCCTCCCACCACCCTCCCACCATCTTCCCACCACCCTCCATTCCACCCTCCCATTCATCTTCCCACTACCCTCCCACCTTCCTCCCACCACCCTCCCAATCACTTTCCCATCCATTCTCCCATCCATCCACTCACATCCTCTCACATCCTCTCATTCATTCTCCCATCTACCTTCCCACCATCCTTCCACCATCCTTACAGCACGCTCCCATCATCCTCCCACCATCCTCCCATCCACCTTCCATCCACCCCCCATCCACCTTCCCACCATCCTCTCACCCATCCTCCCATCTCTCCTCCTATCCACCCACACTCTCATCACCCCTCTCTTTGCTTCCCTCCCTTCATGTCTTTCCTTCCATATAGTATTTATTGAGGGTCTACTGTGGGATTCAGTAGACACTGGTGATGCAATAATGAACATGGCACAGCGACCCTTTTTCCAGAAGAGTGCAGATATTGAAGCCATATGGTGTCCCTCTATCATTCTTTGGATTAAATCTCACCCAGAATCACAACACAGAAAGCCAATAAATCCTAGATACCCTAGAGGTCCAAAAGGTCAAGTTTATAAACCACAGATCGAGCTAGATGCTCCCACTTTATGTATAAGAAAACAGGTTCATCCAACTCGATCCTACTCCACAGGGG
>NW_011494892.1:1234801-1255199 GCF_000754665.1 Bison bison bison
GAGGTTGGAGGGTTGTAGGAGGGAGGTGGGTGGGAGGTGGGAGGGTGGTGGGCGGTAGGTGGGCTGGTGGTGGGAAGGGGGTGAGCTGATGGTGGGAGGATTGTGGAGGGAGGTGGGAGGGCAGTGGGTGGGAGGGTGGTGGGAGTTTGGTGGGCGGGAGGAGGGAGGGTAGTGGCAGGGTGGTGGGATGATGGTGCGAGGGTTGTGGGATGGTGGTTGGAGGGTGGTGGGCGGGAGGTGAGAGGGTTGAGGCACAGAACTCCGCTTGCCTCTTGAGTTGTTCATGGGGTGTCAGGCCACTTGTCGAGTTTTATTTGGAACCTGTGCCTTTTTCCAGAGGATGCAACTGGGGTGTCAGTGCCCTTTTGTGTTTTGACTTCATCCTCTGGGTTACATTTGAAGAGGTGCCCGGGCATCAGAACTTACCTTGAGTGGATGGGGAAATCAGTGTCTTTCGGAATGTGGCACGACCCACGAGGCTTCCTCTCGAGTTTCAATGTGAGACCGGCCTCCTCCTGAGGTGCGATGGGAAGGTCGGGGTCCCTTTCCAGACAAAGCAGGGGAATCGACCCTCATGTCGAGATCAGGAGGAGAGAAGTGTATCAGATTAAGTTGTTCTGGGAAACTCAGTGTTCCTCTCGAGTGAGACTGGTATGTTGGGGAACATTTGGAGTTACATCAAGGGTGTCAAGTACCGTTTAGAAATTCAAGAGGGAATGTGGGATTTGTCTCGAGATGCTGCAGCGGGAAAGGGCCTCATCTGGAGATGACGGGGGAACCTCGTGGTTTATCTGGAGTTGCGGCCCGATTCTCGAGTAATGATTGGGAACTCAGGGAGCCTCTCGTGTTGCCCCAGGGAAGGCCAATCTCCATTCAAGTTGCGAGGGGGAGCTGGGGATTGCTGTCGAGTCACTGCAAGGCAAATAGCCCTCATCTAGGCTTGTGTCCAGAAACTCTGTGTTCCTCTCAAGTGGCGACAGGGATCTCAGGGTTGCATTTAAGGTTAACCCGGGGAGTCAGGCCTCGTCTCGAGTTGAAGCAAAGAACTCCGCTCTCCTCTCGAGTTTTGATGGGTATCTCTTGGATCCCATTGAGTGGCCTAAAGGGAGTCAAGCCTCTTGTGGAGTTTTGAGAGGGGACTTGGGATTGCTCTCTAGGCCCTGCAGGAAGAGAAGGGCCTCATCTCGCGATGAGGGGGAATCTCGTGGTTTTATTCTAGCTGCAGTGCAACGTTTGGGGTTTCTCTCAAGTTATGTCAGGGAGCTCAGGAAGCCTCTCATGTGGCCCCAGGGAAGTCCAGTCTCCATTCGACTTGCGAGGGGGAGCGCTGCATTGTTCTCGAGTCATGGCAGGGGAATCGGGCCTCAAGACGCATTGAAGGGGGAAACTCGAGATTGTTCTCGAGTTGTGGCAGGAAACCCTGGGTTCCCTCGACTTGTGACGGTGACCTCAGGGAGCTTCTCATGGTGCCTATGGGAAGTCAGGTATACTGTGGAGTTTGGAGGGAGCTCTTGGGACTCCACTGGGTTTGGTGCAATAGAAGAGGGCCTCATCTCCAGTTCAGGCGGGAACCTCAGTGTTCCTCTCCTGTTCTGATGTGGGTCTCGAGGTGTGTATGTCGTTTCAAACAGGAAGTCAGTTCTCGACTTGTGTGGAGGCATGGAACTCTGCTTTCCTCTCGAGTTGTCAAAGGGGTTTCAGGCCTCCAGGCGAGTTGAATTTGGGACCTGGGGCTCTTTTTGGATTAGTAACCGGGGCATCAGAACTCCCTTCGTGTTGTGAGTTGATTCTCGACTGACATTCAAATCGGTGCAAGGGAATCAGGCCTGATCTTGAGTGCTTGGGGAAACACGTGTCTTTCGAATTGTGACAAGACTCCAGGGTTCCACTCCAGTGTCAAGTAGATACTAGCCTCCTCTGGAGATGTGACGGGGACATTGGCATTCTTTTCCAGGCGAAGCAGGGCAATTGACCTTCATCTCGACTTGAGGAGGGGAAACAGGGCTCTTCTTGACTTGTGGCGGGAAACTCAGCATTCCTCTTGAGTGGGGAAGGGTATCTGGGGAAACTTCTGGAGTTTCCTAAAGCATGTCAATTGCCCCTTCCAGTTCCAAGACTGAACGTTGGCTTTCTTTGGAAACACTGCAGCGTCAAAGGGTCTCCTCAAGCGTGCAGGGAATTCTGTGGGTTGGGTGAAATTGTGACAGGAAGCTTAGGGTTCCTCTCGAGTTGCATGTCGACCTGGGGGACCAGCTCTTGCCTCCTCAGGAAAGTCAGATTTCCTTTGGCATTGTGAGGGGCACTTCGGGATTCCTCGTGCATCACTTCAGGGATGAATAGGGCCTCATCTCGAGTTGAGGCGGGAACCTCAGGGTTCCTCTCCATTTCTGACATCAATCTCGGGGTCTCTGTGGAGTTGGAACAGGGGAGTCAGGCCTCGTCTTGTGCTGATGCATGGAAATCCGCTTGCCTCTCGAGTTCTTCATGGGGTGTCAGGCCACTTGTCGAATTGTATTTGGAACCTGCGGCTTTTTCCGGAGGCTGCAACCAGGGTGTCATTGCCTCTTAGTGTTGTGATTTCATCCTCATGATTACATTCGAAGAGGTGTCTGGGCATCGGGACTTACCTTGAATGGACGGGGAAATCGGTGTCTTTTGGAATGAGGCACGACCCACGAGGCATCCTCTCGAGTTTCAATGTGACACCGGCCTCCTCCTGAGGTGCGACGGGAAGGTCAGGATCCCTTTCCAGAGAAAGCAGGGGAATCAACCCTCATGTCCTGATTTGGAGGGGAGAAGGGGCTCAGGTTAAGTTGTGCCGGAAAACTCGATGTTCCTCTCGAGTAAGACGGGTATGTTGGGGAACTTTTTTGAGTTGTATCAAGGGTGTCAAGTACCCTTCCGAATTTCAAGAGGGAACGTGGAATTTCTCTTGAGACGCTGCAGTGGAAAAGGGCCTCAACTCACGATGACAGTGGAACCTCGTGGTTTTTCTCGAGTTGGGGCGGGATTCTCGAGTTACGTCGGGGAACTCAGGGAGCCTCTTGTGATGCCCCAGGGAAGTCCAATCTCAATTCGAGTTGCGAGGGGGAGCTGGGGATTGCTCTCGAGTCACTGCAGGACAAATAGACCTCATCTAGGCTTGTGTCCAGAAACTCCGTGTTCCTCTCCAATGGCGACAGGGATCTCAGGGTTGCATTCAAGATTCACCCATGGACTCACACCTCGTCTCGAGTTGAAGCAAAGAACTCCGCTCTCCTCTCGAGTTGCGACGAGTATCTCTTGGTGCCCATTGAGTAGCCTAAAGGGAGTCAAGCCTCCTTTGGAGTTTTGAGAAGGGACTCAAAACAGTTTTGAGAAGGGATTGCTCTCTAGGTCCTACAGGAAAAGAAGGGCCTCATCTCTCGATGACGGGGGAATCTCGTGGTTTTTCTCTAGCTGTGACACGACGTGTGGGGTTTCTCTCGATTTACGATGGGGAACCCAGAGAGCCTCTAGTGTGGCCCCAGTGAAGTCCAGTCTCCATTCGAGTTAGGAGCGGGAACGCCGCATTGCTCTAGAGTCTTGGCATGGGAATCTGGCCTCAAGACACGTTGAAGGGGGAATCTCGAGGTCTTTCTCGAGTTGAGGCAGGAAACCATGGGTTCCCTAGACTTCTGACAGTGATCTCATGTAGCTTCTCACGGTGTCAATGGGAAGTCAGGAATACTGTGGAGTTGGGAAGGGCCTCTTGGGGCTCCACTGGGGTCGGCACAATGGAAGAGGGCCTCATCTCTTATTGATATGGGAACCTCACGATTCGTCTTCTGTTCTGATGTGTTTCTCGGGGTGTGTTTGCTGTCTCAAACAGGGAGTCAGATCTCGACTTGTGTGGAGGCATGGAACTCTGCTTTCCTCTCTAGTTGTCAAAGGGGTTTCAGGCCTCCAGGAGAGTTGAGTTTGGGATCTAAGCCTCTTTTTGAGTTATCAACTGGGGCTTCAGAACTCCCTTCGTGTTCTGAGTTGATTCTCAGCTGACATTTGAATTGGTGCAAGGGAATCAGGCCTGATCTCATGTGGATGGGGAAATACATGGCTTTCGAATTGTGACAAGGCCCCTGGGTTCCCCTCCACTTTCAAGTAGATATCAGCTTCCTCTCAAGGTGCGACAGGGACGTCAGCATTCCTTTCCACTCAAAGCAGGGCAATCGACCCCCATCTCCACTTGAGGAGGGGAAAACAGTGCTCTTCTTGACTTGTGGTAGGAAACTCAGCATTCCTCTCGAGTGGGGACGGGTATCTGGGGAAATTTCTGGAGTTTCCTAAAGCATGTCAAGTACCCTTTTGAGTTCCCAGAGGGAACGCAGGCTTTCTTTGGAAACGCTGCAGCCTAAAAAGGCCTCCTCAAGCATGCAGAGGAGAATTCCATGGGTTGTTTGGAGTTGTTGCAGGAAGCTTAGGGTTCCTCTCGAGTTGCGTGTCGACCTGGGGGACCCACTCATGTCTCCTCAGGGAAGTTAAATCTCCTTTGGCGTTGCGAGGGCCACCTCGGGATTCCTCGTGCATTGCTTCAGGGATGAATAGGGCCTCATCTCGAGTTGAGATGGGAACCTCAGTGTTCCTCTCCATTGCATTTCTGACATTGACCTCGAGGTCTTTGAGGAGTTGGAACAAGGGAGTCAGGCCTCGTCTTGTGTTGAGGCATGGAACTCTGCTTGCCTCTCGAGTTGTTCATGGGGTGTCAGGCCATTTGTCGAGTTGTATTTGGAACCTGCATCTTTTTCCGGAGGATGCAACTGGGCTGTCAGTGCCCTTTCGTGTTCTGACTTCATCCTCGGTGTTACATTCGAAGAGGTGCCCGGGCATCAGGACTTACCTTGAGTGGACGGGGAAATTGGTGTCTTTCAGAATGTGGCATGACCCACGAGGCTTCCTCTCGAGTTTCAATGTGAGACCGGCCTCCTCCTGAGGTGCGACGGGAAGGTCGGGATCGTTTTCTAGACAAAGCAGGGGAATCGACCCTCATGTCGAGATCAGGAGGAGAGAAAAGGATCAGATTAAGTTGTTCCGGGGAATTCAGTGTTCCTCTCGAGTGAGACTGGTATGTTGGGGAACGTTTGGAGTTACATCAAGGGTGTCAATTACTGTTTCAAATTTCAAGAAGAAAAGTGGGATTTGTCTCAAGATGATGCAGTCGAAAAGGGCCTCATCTGGAGATGACGGGGGAACCTCGTGTTTTTTCTGGAGTTGCAGCAGGATTCTCGAGTTACAATGGGGAACTCAGGGAGCCTCTTGTGTTGTCCCAGGGAAGTCCAATCTCCATTCGAGTTGCGAGGGGGAGCTGGGGATTGCTCTCGAGTCACTGCAGGGCAAATAGACCTCATCTAGGCTTGTGTCCAGAAACTCCGTGTTCCTCTCCAATGGCGACAGGGATCTCAGGGTTGCATTCAAGGTTCACCCGGGGAGTCAGGCCTTGTCTCGAGTTGAAGCAAAGAACTCTGCTCTCCTCTTGAGTTGTGATGGGCATTTGCCAGGGTCCAGCCCCGGCAGATCCAGGGAATTCAAAGGCGAGACGGCTTCAGTGTTCAGGATACAACAGAATTAAAGATATAAAGATTGGTTAAATAAGGATAACTCAGTGAGAAAATTCAGTGGAGGAAAGATGCTGAATATCTTGATTTACGTGGAAAGCTAATAAAATTCCAAAATAAGGAATTCACGTCACCTACGTAGGCCACAGGCGTCCTCCCGTTCTCCCAAAGGAGAGGAGACACTAAGGCCTCCCCAGTCAGATCTTAGAAGCCCAGGCAAAATTAGTAGGCTTGAGGAGCCTCCATGCTCCAGATGGAAATTCAGCCAGAAGGTGAGAGAAAGAACGACATGGGGAGACCAAGCTTTGATAAACAAGGCCCACACTTTATTTTCCAAAGTAGTTTTTATACCTTAACTTGTGCATAGAGTATAATGGCGGAAGGGGTAAAGTCAGCAGTAAGCCAGGCTTTCTTCCTACAAACTTATTATAATCAAAAGTTTAGGTGAATTACATCATCTTCTGGCCAAGAGGCCTGTTAACATTTTAAGATCCTTTCTTCAGAAAACTTATTTTTCTCTAAAGTTGATTATTCTAAAGTCAGGCACCATGCTCCAAAAGCATTAGATAAAGTTGCATTCCTATAGGGCAAAGATGTGGTGGGCTATAAAAAGAAAAGAATTAACTCAAGGGTAGAAGGTTACAAACATTAAAGCTACTACTTATATTCCTATACACCAACTCTGTTAATCAATACACTGCCAGGAACACAGTAGGTAAGGGATATGGAAACAGCAGCAAACATTTGCCCAACAAGTGAAAAACCCTTCATCAATACAATTTGTAATCAATCTTTTAACTGCTCAAATGAATCTGTATTTAGACAGTGTAGAACATCTCATGCCTCTCACGGTTGGGAGGCTGTGAACAATCACATGTGGCCAGAATAATCTTCAGATGAGTTTGTAGGTTGAAACACTCTTATCACACCCAGGAGCTTTATCAACTGGAGCTGTAAGTTAACTCTTTTTCAGAGAGAGGTGGTGGGGGAGAGCCCCCCATAAAGTCAGAGGTGTAGGTGAGAGCACAAAGCAGTAAAGTAGGCAGACTCTGGTTTGGGGAGTATATGCTCGATAATTTTCAGGGGGACTCCTGAGGCTCGATTCCGCCTTTGCTTATGCCAAGCCTCCTTCCTCATTACCTTTGCCATGGGCAGAGTTCCTCACGCTGGGTCCCGGCATCTCCCCCTTTTTTATTTCTTAAAACAGCCAAATGCAGCTCAGTCACGAGCTTCTGAATGTTCTGCCGAAGAATCCTGACAATACAAGGAAGAATGATTATGAGTAGCAAAAATAGAGCACCAACCTCAACATAACTAAAGATATTAGACAGAATGTTTTTTTTTCCCTGAAATGAAGTTAGAGAAAGTGTGAAAAAAGTCATTAGCTGCTCCTGCGGTGGTAAAATCCAGTCAAGAGTGTTCCAAGGTCTGTATTTGATTATGAAGTTTCCCTAAGTCCAGACCAATGTCAGAGCTGTTCCAAACACCTGAAATATGATTTTTAATTTTTTCCCATTCATAATCTGTCTTGTTTACCTTTAAAGATGTCACACATATCCACCGGTAATCAGTGTGGCATGACAGAGCCATTTTCACCTTTAAAGCCTGTTACTCAGTCCCAATATGCATTATTGCCTCCTCCAAGGCATCTACCCTCATCTCCAACTTTCTATCTATAACTTCCTGTGTTGCTAGAGTTAGAGAAATATTTTTAGACATGATATCAACATATTGGGCAGTATGCACTTGTTGAGTCAATGATGTTGCTGCCGCAGTAACAGAAGTAATTGCTGCTATTAAAGCTGATATTCCTAAAATAAGTAAGCCCACAAATCGTCGTTGTCACATTAAATCTTGCAGCTGTTGTAACATGATGAGGCCGTAATTGTCATACCAGTGGCTAGTCACGGTCACAGGTATCATGAGATAGGGTGGGCGTTGTAACACCACAAAAGAGCAGACATTATATTTTGGGGTCAAACAAGATGAAAGCATACATTGTTCACAAGTTACTATATTAGGTCCACCTGAATAATTCATGCATACATTAAGTCTCTTGGAGTCATTAGTAAAAAGAAAAACATAAGGGGAGGGTAGACAAGCTAAAACAGAATAAGTAGAATTGCTATCTGGGAGGTATAAGGAAACAGGAGCAGTAGCAGCAAGGGCTCTCCAAATTTCAGGTTGCCAATAGGTCTGTTTCTTAGTTGTATAAGACAGCATAGGAGGAACAAATTGATTATGATGCCATCTAGTGGCATGTATTGGCCAAGGAAGAGGAATCCTATCCCAATTCTCGAATCTGCCCTCAAATGTATCATCAGCCAATGGATCCTCTCCTGGATTCAGGTTGCTCCAGTCCTGAATAGTATAATCTCCACCTCCTGGTATCCTATAATCAATCCTTGAATCATAAGTACAAGATGTCCAAGTTGGATATCCTGTACGACTGTCTATGGTGTTCCATATTTTGTCTGAAGGAGCAACCTTATACCAATTTGGATATTTTGCTGGAGATTTGAAATGCAGGGTTACATAGGGGTCAAGAATCCCGGGCATACAAGCCAATAATACCCAAGCTGACCGATGATGTAGAGACCAGGAATCTGTTATAATTAATTTTTTAGAGGCCCCAACACATCCTTCTTTGGTGGTGGTAATAAAGTTCTAGGATTATTGGGGAAGTTAAAGCAAACAGGGAAATCGTCTGTTAATCCCCTGAAGGTATAATTGAAGTTAATAGGATATTTATCTCTAGTGTAAGAAGTATAGGATCCTCCCAAAATCTGAGGTTGGTCTGTGTTGACCCGTATAGGCTCATTATTCCAATTAACAACTTGGAAAGTTGGAGGAACTGGGAGATATGCCCAATATTTGGTTGGAATAGGAGAGGCGCTTACCTGGCAGGAAAGCAAAGCAAGCATGGCAATAAACATTTTCTCAGGAGAAGCTGGAGATCCTTGTAAGGAAGCTATTCCCCGTGCCTGGTGGCAGAGTATTTTCATTTGTCCCCAAGTGGGTATGGGGGCATGCTGAGTCACCCCAGTCAGGCGACCTGGCATCTTCCTGTGGGGCAGGGATCCAGGGGAGTAATATCCTGTATGTGAAGTTGAGACATCTGCTTGGTGGGCAGATCCGTTCCTTGCTCATCCGGGATCTCTGATGTCAGTTGTCCCGACGCTGGTGGCGTTTCTCGTGCTGGTGGGGGTTGCGAAAGTAGAGGAGGTCCCTTCCTTTTTTGGGGTCATGGCGGCCAGGGAATCCGATATCCGAGGGGCTGAGACATGGCGAATCAATCTGTCTGGAACCCAAATTGGAGAATTTGCGTCCTGTGGAAAAATGCAAGCATATCCTCGACCGCTGGTTAACAATGGGTTGGGACCTTTCCATTGTCGGAGAAGAGATCCTTCCATTTAACTAATGGTTTTGCATTCAATTGCTCTGGGAACCAGTGGCGAAGCATTGCAGTAGTTCCGGCTGAATCAGTATTTAAAATATTTATTACGAAAAGAACATGTTGCAAGATTTGATGGGGAGAACTATACTTAAACTCCTCTTCTTTTAGTTTTTGAATTTGGATTTTTAATGTTTGATGTGCTCTTTCCACAATGGCCTGTCCCTGGGGATTATAAGGGATGCCAGTATTAGGTTTAATTTGAAACTTTATACAAAATTCCGGAAAAGACTTAGAAGTGTAAGCAGGGGCATTATCAGTTTTCAGAGCTTTTGGCAGGCCCAAATATGAAAAACAAGTAAAGAGATGTTGTATCACATCTTTAACTGCCTCTCCGGTATGAGCAGTTGCAATAATAATGTTAGAAAAAGTATCAACAGTTACATGAACAAAAGACAGTTTTCCAAATGAAGAGACATGAGTTACATCCATCTGCCAGAGTATGTTAGGTTTGAGACCGTGAGGATTCACTTCCATAGGTAGACTATTATAAACAGTGGGGCAGTGTAAGCAAGAATGCACAATCTCTCGAGCAGTCTCTCTGGGAATTTGGAATTGATATTTTAAGGCCGTAGCATTTTGGTGATGAAGTAAATAAGAGGCTCAGGCCTCCTAAATCACAGTAGCCACTGTATTTCTGGTTAATGAGTCAGCCAAATCATTAAAGGCATTTAAAGGGCCGGGCAATCTGGAATGAGCCCAAATGTGTCCAGTGAAAAATATTTTATTTCTTTTCCAAATTTGTTGCTGTAATTTACTTAACAAATGAAATATGGTAGTCTTATTTTCAAGCAAAACCACAGTTTCAATGTGTGGAAACAGCCTGACTACATACTGAGAATCAGAATAAAGGTTAAATTCCTCATCTGCAAACATAGCAAAAGCCTCTATGACTGCTGTTATTTCAGCTCTTTGAGCTGAAGTTTCCTGTGTTTCTAAAACTTTCTGATGATTTTTAGTAACTATGGAGGCTTTACTGTTTGCTGACCCATCAGTAAAGGCTATCTGAGCATTTGGAATAGGAGACTGTTTGCACATGATGGGAAAAATAACTGGATGTTTAGACATAAAATTCAGCAAAACATGCGAGGGTAAATGATGCAAAATTTGACCACAATAATTTCCAATGGCAATCTCCAAATCCTCATCAAACATTAGAAAAGCATCAAGTTGTTCTTTATTATATGGAATTACAATCTCTGATGGCTCTTTACTGAACAATTCAATGCTCCACTTTCTTCCTTTTAATATCAACGTAGCTATCAATCCTAGATAAGAAGCTACTACTTTTTTAGCTTGGGCGGGGAGATGAACCCATTCTAGGGGGCTGTTTTGCCATAAGACTCCCGTAGGTGCAGTTGGAGTAGCTAGGCAAAGGAATTGTCAGTTTTCTTGTAAATCAATTCTTTTTACATAGCTATCAGATAAGGCTGCTTCTACTTTGTCTAAAGCCTCCCGAGCCTCAGCAGTTAATTTTCTTTTAGAAGTTGGGTCAGGATCACCACGTAAAATATTAAAAAGAGGCTTTAATTCAGCAGCGGTTAATTTTAAATGGGGTCTAATCCAATTAATATTACCTAAAAGTTTTTGATAATCATTTAAAGTAACAAGGTGATCTTTTCTTAATTGTAATGGGTCATGAGTCACTGTTTCTGAATTGATAACCTGTCCTAAGTAAGTTATGGGCGGATTTACCTGAGTTTTCTCTGGGGCAATTTTTAAGCCTCTGCCTGGGTCAAATCTTGGAGGACAGTTTGTAAATGAGCTTTATCAGGATGAGCTATTAAAATGTCATCCATATAGTGAATCATATAGATTTGTTCATATTTAGCTCTAACATCTTCTAAAGCAGCATTAACAAATTTTTGACATAGGGTGGGGCTATTTTTCATTCCCTGAGGCAAAACCTTCCATAGAAACCGTAAATAAGGCTGCTTAAGATTTTCTGATGGCAGACTAAAAGCAAATCGCTTTTTATCCTCAGTATTTAAGGGAATGGTGAAAAAGCAATCTTGTAAATCAATTATAATTACATTGTGTCCCTCTGGAATGGCTACAGGGGAAGGGAGCCCAGGTTGTAGGGCCCTCATGTCCTCCATGGTGGCATTAATGGCTCTTAAATCCTGTAAAAGTCTCCATTTACCAGATTTTTTATTAATGACAAAAATAGGAGTATTCCAAGGGCTATTGGAGGGCTCAATATTCCCCAATTCTAGTTGTTCAAAAATTAACGTTTTAGCTGCCAGTAATTTTTCTTTAGGCAGAGGCCATTGTTCTACCCACACCGGGTCCTAAGATTTCCAGTAATGGGATCGGCAGCAAAAACAATGGCCTCCATTAAAAATTTGGATACCCCAATCCAGTACGTAGCTTTCGAGGAGTTGGGCAAATTGGCTCAATTATTCCTGTCTGCTGTTTACCCAATCCTTTTGAAGGATCATAACCCATATGTAGCATTTGAGAGATCACTTTATCATCAGGGCTAAAAAGTAACACTCCCATTTGAGACAACACATCCCTCCCCCACAGGGTAAAGGGGAGCGAAGGAACTACATACGGTTGGAATTTTCCACGGGTATCATCAAATTGCCAGTCTAAAATCTTTGCACTTTTAGCTACTGCATGGGCTCTTCCTATGCCCACCAACTCACTTTCAGTAATATGGGTGGGCCAGGAGCTGGGCCAGTCTTTCCCAGAAATACAAGAAACATCTGCTCCTGTATCTAATAGTCCTACAATAGACTTGCCACTGACAAAAATAGTTTTCATAGGGTGTTTCTGAGAAATTTGTTACCCAAAAAACCATATCACTAGACCCAAATCCTTTGTCCTGCCTTTCATTTTGAGTAGCTGAATGCCCAATTGCAGTATGGTAAGGCAAAAGTAAAAGTTGGGCTATTCTCTGTCCCTGATGTATTTGGAAAGTTTTAGTAGGGAGTGAAATCATTATCTGAATTTCTCCTGTATAATCTGATCAATTACTCCAGGGATAATTGTAAGACCTTGCATAGCTAAGGAACTTCTGCCTAATATAATTCCCACCAAGCCTTTCGGTAATGGACCTTTAACTCCTGTAGGGATGTTTATAGTGGGGCTATCTGGTGTTAATATTGTTGAGGTGGTGGAACTGAGGTCCAGTCCTGCACTGCCTGGGGTTGCTCTGATGAATTCTGCGACGGGACGAAGGGAATGAATGGGTTCAGTGAGGCTGCCCCAATCATTGTCAGGGCCTGGGGCTGGCCCCTCATTCCGTTTCTCGACTGCTGGTAGGGGCCCCAAAAGGTTCCATTTCTATGGAATCTTGACCTACAGTCCCTTGCCCAATGATATCCTCTTTGACAGCGACAGCAGAGAGACCTAGGGTTCGCGGCTGGGGGAGCAGGATTTTGCAGAGCAGACACAGCCGGTGGGGCAGGTTTAGGCGGATAAGAACCAAGTGTTCTTTGAAGGCAAGCATGGAAATTGTGTCTCTCCTGGCCACAGGAAAAACAAGTTCTGGGCAAATAATTCCCGCCTTGGCTACTGGGATCACCTTGTGGTGGCTTATTCTTGTTAGTAAAAAAGGATTGGACTGCCTGCTGATAAGAATTCCCTTTTATTGCTGCAGCTATAGCAACACCTTGCAGCATGGACGGTCCTACATCTGCACATTGCCTTATATAATGAATTAGGTCTCCAGATCTTCTTATAGGGCATAAAATAGCTTGGCAGGTAGAGTTAGCATTTTCAAAAGCCAATTGTTTTGTCAATATTCCGGCTGCCTCAGAATCAGAGATTATTCTCTGGACAGCCTCTGAAAGCCATGAGACAAAGTCTTCATATGGCTCCTCTGACTTTTGTTTAATATTAGGTAGAGCAGAATTTGATTCTCTACCATTGGGCAATGAGTGCCAAGTAGTAAAACCACAATCAGCTACCAGTTGTAGAGCGTATTTATCTAGTTTCATCTGCTCGTTAAGTGTGGGGTAATCATATTTTCCAGCTAGCATACCTTCAGTGATATAGTTTAAATGTCCCTGTTGATTATTATTGGCATGCCAGAGAGCAAGATCGTCATACTCAGCTTTCCAAAGTATAAAGTGTCCTCCAGACAGGCAGGCCTTAGCGACTGATTTCCAATCATGGGGTGTCAGCCATTTGCCTGCTAAGGCTTGTACCAGCTGCATTGTGTATGGGGCTTTAGGCGCATACAAAGCACAAGCATCTTTAAGTTCTTTTACCAGTTTTAAAGGAACGGTTTCCCATCTGATAGTGCTTCCGTTGTCAGTCGGCTCAAATATTATAGGAAAACAAGCCTCAAGTTGGGGATCAAATTTATCGTTAGGGGCAGAAAAAACCCTTCCTCATGGAGCCGATAATGAAGCTCTTCCTCCTTGATAAAGGGGTGATGTCAACGGCGTAAGTCTCATATCCCTTGGAATGGATCCTATATTGCTTGGTCTAGGAGGTGATGGCAGAAGTATGGGTCCCACACACCCCGCTCTAGGAGGTGGTGGCAAAGGTATGGGTCTCATGTCTCTTGCTCTGTGCTCTGGGGCTCGTTGGACTGTTTGGTGTTCAGATTTTATGGATGACTGAACTGGGGATGTCTTCTGTAAGCTCATAGCGGCATATGGCCTAATAGGAGACATTTCTCTTAAGCTCCTTGGAGCAGATGGCCTGATGGGGGGAGTTTCTCTTAAGCTCCTTGGGGAATTTTCATTTAAAAGAGGCCAATCTTTGTCAGAGTGATATCGAGCTGCTATCTCGTCTAAATCTTCATCCTGAGGGGAAAGCTGATCTTGTTTCTCTTCCCTATCTTTAATTTGTTCCTGAGCAGTCATAGCGGCTAGCATTTTTCTTAGTTGCTGATAGTCAGGTGGGTCCTCCTCTTTCTCATCCTCCTCAGGTTTAACTGCAGTTTTTTCCTCACTTTCCTCTTTAAAATGTACTTTTTCAGATTCTGGGGCAGGGTCTAAATCATCTCTAATGATATTCCATAAGGAAAAAGCGTCATTAGGCACCTTTTCTGAGCCATGTTCGGCATGGTAAGTTTTCAGCTGTTTTCCTACTCTCTCCCAGGTGTCTAAGTTAACCATGTCCTCTTCTGGAAACCAGGGACAATGTTCTTGCACAAATGAAAAAAAAAATGAATGAATAGTAGATTTTTTAACTTTAATTCCTGTCTTACTTAATAGCTGAAAAATTACTCCTATAAAGAGCTGCCTTTCATTTGATTCACTGTTACCCATGTCAGAAAGTTAAGTATAGTAAAAGATTTAGTTTTAGTCTTCAGAAATAGGGTTTTCCTCAACCCTTTAAGACTGTCAATACTTCCCACTCCTACTCGCCCTGTCTATCCTACAGGGGGTCCGTGGCACCCTGAGTGGGGTCCTAGCCGTCCTGAAAACTCAACACAGGGAGAACAAGAGGGCTGATGACCCTAATTGTTCCGAGGGGGGAGCAATAGGGCTGATGATCCTAATTGCTCTGGGGGTGGGAGGGAACAACAGGGCTGATGACCCTAACTGTTCCGAGGGGGAGCAACCAGGGATGATGACTCAGATTGTTCAGAGAGGGGAGCAATAGGGCTGATGACCCTAATTGCTCTGAGGGGGACCAACAGGGCTGATGACCCAAATTGTTCCTAGGGGGGAGCAATAGGGATGATGACCCTAATTGCTCCGAGGGGATCTAACTTTGAAAAGCCTGTCCAGGTGCCACTAGCAAGGGTCCAGCCCCGGTGGATCCAGGGAATTTGAAGGGGAGACGGCTTCAGCGATCCGGATATGATAGAATTAAAGATACAAAGAGTGGTAAATAAGGATAGCTCAGTGAGAAAATTCAGTGGGGAAAAGAGGCTGAATAACTTGGTTTACGTGGAAAGTTAATAAAATTCCAAAATAAGGAATTTATGTCAACTACGTAGGCCGCAGGCGTCCTCCCGTTCTCCCGAAGGAGGGGAGATGCTAAAACCTCCCCAGTCAGATCTTAAAAGCCCAGGCAAAATTAGTAGGCTTGACGAGCCTCCATGCCCCAGATGGAAATTCAGCCAGAAGGTGAGAGAAAGAACGACATGGGGAGACCAAGTTTTGGTGAACAAGGCCCACACTTTATTTTCCAAAGTAGTTTTTATACCTTAACTTGTGCATAGAGTATAATGGGGGAAGGGGTAGAGTCAGCAGTAAACCAGGCTTTCTTCCTGCAAACTTATCATACACAAGAGTTTAAGTGAATTACATAATCTTCTGGCCAAGAGGCCTGTTAACATTTTAAGATCCTTTCTTCAGAAAACTTATTTTTCTCTAAAGTTGATTATTCTAAAGTCAGGCGCCACCCTCCAAGAGCATTAGATAAAGTTGCATTCCTATAGGGCAAGGGTGTGGTGGGCTATAACAAGAAAAAAATTAACTCAAGGATCCAAGGTTACAAACATTAAAGCTACTACTTACATTCCTATACATCAATTATATTAATCAATACACTGCCAGGGACACAGTAGGTAAGGGATATGGAAACTTAGCAGCAAACATTGGCCCAACAAGTGAAAAACCCTTCACCAATACAATTTCTAATCAATCTTTTAACTGCTCAAAGGAATCTGTATTTAGACAGTTTAGAACATCTCATGCCTCTCACGGTTGGGAGGCTGTGAACCATCACATGTGGCTGGAATAACCTTCAGAGGAGTCTGTAGGTTGAAACACTCTTGTCACTCCCAGGAACTTTATGAACTGGAACTGTAAGTTAACTCTTTTTTCAGAGAGAGGTGGTGGGGGAGAGCCCCCCATAAAGTCAGAGGTGTAGGTGAGAGCACAAAGCAGTAAAAACTCTGGTTTTGGGGGTATATGCTCGAGAATTTCCAGGGTGACTCCTGAGGCTCGATCCCGCCTTTGCACATTCCAAGCCTCCTTCCTCATGACCTTTGCCACGGGTGGAGTTCCTCACGCTGGCTTCCGGCAGGTATCTCTTGGAGCACATTGAATGGCCTAATGGGAGTCAAGGCTGCTGTGGAGTTTTGAGAAGGGACTCGGGATTGCTATTTAGGCCCTGCAGGAAAAGAAGGGCCTCATCTCACAAAGATGGGGAAATCTCGTGGTTTTTCTCGAGCTGCGGCGCGACATGTGGGGTTTCTCTCGAGTTATGACTGGGAACTCATGGAGCCTCTCGTGTGGCCCCAGGGAAGTCCAGTCTCCATTAGAGTTGTGAGGGGGAGCACAGCATTTCTCTCAAGTCATGGCAGGGGAATCTGGCCTCAAGACGCGTTGAAGGGGGAATCTCAAGGTCTTTCTTAAGTTGCGGCAGGAAACCCTGGGTTCCCTCAACTTGTGATGGTGAACTCAGGGAGCTTTTTATGGTGTCTATGGGAAATCAGAAATATTTTGGAGTTGGGAGGGGCCTCTTGTGACTCCACTGGGGTCGGTGCAATAGAAGAAGGCCTCTTCTCGAGTTGAGGCAGGAACCTCAGGGTTCCTCTCCTGTTCTGACGTGGATCTCCGGGTGTTTATGCCATTTCAAACAGGGAGTCAGGTCTCAACTTGTGTGGAGGCATGGAAATCTGCTTTCCTCTCCAGTTGTCAAAGGGGTTTCAGGCCTCCAGGTGAGTTGAATTTGGGACCTGGGGCCCTTTTCGAATTAGCAACCGGGGTATCGGAACTCCCATCGTGTTGTGAGTTGATTCTCGGCTGACATTCAAATTGGTGCAAGGGAATCAGGCCTGATGTCGAGTGGAGGGGAAATAAGTGGCTTTCGAATTGTGACAAGACCCCAGGGTTCCCCTCCAGTGTCAAGTAGATACGGGCCTCCTCTTGAGGTGTGACGGGGACGTTGGCATTCCTTCCAAGGTGAAGCAGGGCAATCGACCCTCATCTCGACTTCAGTATGGGAAAACGGGGCTCTTCTTGACTTGTGGCAGGAGACTCAGCATTCCTCTCGAGTGGGGACGGGTGTCTGGGGAAACTTCTGGAGTTTCATAAAGCGTGGCAAGTACCCTTTTGAGTTCCAAGAGGGAACGTGGGCTTTCTTTGGAAATGCTTCAGCGTACAAGGGCCTCCTCAAGTGTGCAGGGAACAATATCATGGTTTGCGTGGAGTTGTGGCGGGAAGCTTATGCTTCCTCTCAAGTTGTGTGTCGATCTGGGGGACCTGCTCGTGTCTCCTCATGGAAGTTAGATCTCCTTTGGCTTTGCAGGGGCACCGCAGGATTCCTTGAACATTGCTGCAGAGATGGATAGGTCCTCACCTCGAATTGAGGCGGGAACCTCCGGGATCCTCTCCATTTCTGACATCGACTTCGGGGTCTCTGCTGAGTTGGAACAGGAGAGTCAGGCCTCGCCTTGTGTTGAGGTGCGGAACTCCGCTTGCCTCTCTAGTTGTTCATGGGGTGTCACCCCCTTGTTGAGTTGTATTTGGAACCTGCGGCTTTTTCCGGAGGATGCAACCAGGGTGTCAGTGCCCCTTCGTGTTGTGACTTTTTCCTCAAGGTTACATTCAAATAGCTGCCTGAGCATTGGGACTTATCTTGAGTGGACGGGGAAATTGGTGTCTTTCAGAATGTGTCATGACCCATGAGGCTTCCTCTCGAGTGTCAATGTGAGACCTGCTTCCTCCTGAGGTGCGATGGGAAGGTCGGGATCCCATTCCAGACAAAGCAGGGGAATCGACCCTCATGTCGAGATCAGGAGGGGAGAAGGGGCTCAGATTAAGTTGTGCAAGGAAACTCGGCGTTCCTCTCGAGGGAGACCAGTATGTCGGGGAACTTTTTGAGTTGCGTCAAGGGTGTCAAGTACCGTTTCAAATTTCAAGAGAGAACGTGGGATTTCTCTCGAGACGCTGCAGCAGGAAAGAGCCTTATCTCGTGATGATGGGGGAACCTCGTGGTTTTTCTCGAGTTGCGGCAGGATTCTCGAGTTACGACGGGGAATTCAGGGATCCTCCTGTGTTGCCCTAGAGAAGTGCAATCTCCATTCGAGTTGGTAAGGAGAGTTGGGGATTGCTCTCGAGTCACTGCAGGACAAATAGACCTCATTTAGGCTTGTGTCCAGAAGCTAATGTTCCTCTCCAGGGGCGACAGGGATCTGGGGTTGCATTCCACACTCACCCGGGGAGTCAGGTCTTGTCTTGAGTGGAAGCAAAGAACTCCGCTCTCCTCTTGAATCGCGACAGGTATCTCTTGGAGCCCACTGAGTTGCCTAAAGGGATTCAAGCCTCCTGTGGCATTTGGAGAGAGGACTCGGGATTGCTCTCTAGGCCATGCAGGAAACGAAGTCCCTCATCTTGCGATAACGGGGGCTTCTCGAGGTTTTTCTCGACAGGCGGCGCCAGTGTGGGGTTTCTCACGAGGTACGACGGCGAGTTCAAGGAGCCTCTCGTGGGGCGCCAGGGAAGTCGGGTCTCCATGTGAGGGGCGAGGGGGAGTGCGTCATTGCTCTCGAGTCATGGTAGGGGTATCGGGCCTCGAGACGCGTTGAAGGACTGTGGAGGTCTTTCTCCGGTTGTGACAGGAAATCCTTAGTTCCCTCGAGTTGTGCCGGTGACCTCAGGGAGCTTCTCAGGGTGCTTCTGAGAAGTCAGGGATACTGTGTGTTGGGAGGGGCCTCTCGGGACTCCACTGGGTTTGGTGCAACGGAAGAGGGTCTCATCTCCATTTAGGCAAGAAGCTCAGGGTTCCTCTCCAGTTCAAACTCCGATCGCAGGGTCCCTGCAGAATTGGGACAGGAGAGTCAGGCCTCATCTTGTGTTGAGTCATGGAACTTCGCTTGCCTCTTGAGGTGATCATGGGGTGAAAGGCCTCTTGTCGAGCTCTATTTGGAACATGCGGGTTTTTCCGGACGATGCACGGGGGTGTCAGTGCCCCTTCGTGTTGCAACTTCATTCACAGGGTTGTGTTAGAAGAAGTGTCCCAGCATCGGGTTGTTGTCAAGAGCGGACTGGGAAATTGGGGTCTTTCGGAATGTGGCACCACCCACGAGGCTCCGTCGCGAATTCCCTCGTGAGACCGGCCTCATCCTGAGGTGCAATGGGAAGGTTGGGAACCCCTTCCAGACAAAGCAGGGGAATAGACCCTCCTGTCGAGATCAGGAGGGGAGCAGGGGCTCAGATTAAGTGGTGCCAGGAACCTCGGTGTTCCTCTAGAGTGAGACCAGTATGTCGGGGAACTTTTTGGGTCACATCAAGGGTGCCAAATACTGTTTCGACCTTCAAGACGGAACGTGGGACTTCTCCTGAGACTGTGTAGCGGGAAAGGGCTTCATCTTGAGATGACGGGGGAACCACGTGGTTTTTCTCGAGTTGCAGCAGGATTCTCGAGTTACAACGGGGAATTCAGGATGCCTCTTGTGTTGGTCCAGGGAAGTCCAGTATTCCATTCGAGTTGCGAAGGAGAGCTGGGGATTGCTCTCGAGTCACTGCAGGGCAAATAGACCTCACCTAGCCTTGTGTCCAGAAGGTAATGTTCCTCTCCAGGGGCGACAGGGATCTCGGGGTTGCATTCCTGAATCACCCGGTGAGACAGGCCTCGTCTCTTGTGGAAGCAAAGAACACCAATCTCCCCTCGAGTCGTGACGGGTATCTCTTGGAGCCCACTGAGTGGCCTAAAGGGAGCCAAGCCTCCTCCGGAGTTTGGAGAGAGGACTCGGGATTGCTCTCTAGCCCATGCAGGAAACGAAGGCCCTCATCTCGTGATGACGTGTGAGTCTCAGGGTTTTTCTTGAGCGGTGGCGCCAGTATGTCTTTTCTAACGACGTACGGATGGGAACTCAACGAGCTCAGGGAGGCTCTCGTGTGGCTCCAGGGAAGTCAGGTCTCCCATGCGAGTGGCGAGGGGGAGCGCGTCATTGCTCTCGAGTCACGGTAGGGGAATCGGGCCTCAAGACGCACTGAAGAAGGACTCTTGAGGTCTTTCTCGGGTTGCAGGAGGAAACCCTGGGTTCCCTCGACTTGTGCCGGTGACCTCAGGGAGCTTCTCAGGGTGCCACTGAGAATTCAGGGATACTGTGGGATTGGGAGGAGCTTTTCAGGACTCAACTGGGTTTGCTGCAATGGAAGAGGGCCTCATCTCCAGTTGAGGCAGGAACCTCAGGGTTCCTCTCCATTTCTGACTCCGATCGCAGGGTCCCTGCAGAGTTGGGATAGGAGAGGCAGGCCTCGTCTTGTGTCGAGGCATGGAACTCCGCTTGCCGCTCGAAGTGTTCACGGGGTGACAGGCCATTGGCGAGCTGTATTTGGAACCTTCAGGTTTTTTGGACCATGCACGGGGGTTTCAGTGCCCCTTCGTGGTGCGACTTCATCCACAGGGTTGCATTCGAAGAGGTGTCCAGGCATCAGGTTCTTATCAAGAGCAGACTGGGAAATCGGTGTCCTTCGGAATGTGGCACCACCCACGAGGCCAGGTCTCG
>NW_011494892.1:1255299-1258860 GCF_000754665.1 Bison bison bison
GGACTTCCCTTGAGATGCCGTCAGGGGAAAGGGCTTCATCTTGCGATGGCGTGGGAACCACGTGGATTTTCACAAGTTGTGGCGGGATTCTTGAGTTCCGATGGGGAATTCAGGATGCCTCTTGTGTTGGACCAGGGAAGTCCAATCTTCCATTTGACGTGCGAGGGAGAGCTGGGGATTGCTCTCGAGTCACGGCAGGGCAAATAGACCTCCTCTAGGCTTGTGTGCAGAAACTAATGTTCCTCTCCAGGGGCGACAGGGATCTCGGGGTTGCATTCCGGACTCAACGGGGAGTCAGGTCTCGTCTCGAGTGGAAGCAAAGAAATCTGCTCCCCTGTCAAGTCGCGACGGGTATACCTTGGAGCCCCCTGAGTGGCCTCAAGGGAGTCATGCCTCCTGTTGAGTTTGGAGAGAAGATAGGGATGACTCTCTAGGCCATGCAGGAAACGAAGGCCCACATCTCGCGATGAAGGGGGAATCTCGGGATTTTCTCGAGCACCGGCGCCAGTGTGGGGTTTCTCACGAGGTACGAAGGCGAGCTCAGGGAGCCTCTTGTCTGTCGCCAGGGAAGTCGGGTCTCCATGCGACGGGCGAGGGGGAGCGAGTCATTGCTCTCGAGTCATGGTAGGGGAATCAGGCCCTGAGACACGTTGAAGAGGACTCTCGAGGTCTTTCTCGGGATCCGGCAGGAAACCCTGGAGTCCCTCGACTTGTGCCAGTGACCTCAGGGAGCTTCTCAGGGTGCCTCTGAGAAGTCAGCGATACTGTGGAGTTGGGAGGGGCCTCTCGGGACTCCACTGGGTTTGGTGCAATGGAAGAGGGCCTCATCTCCAGTTGAGGCAGGAATCTCAGGGTTCCTCTCCATTTCAGACTCGGATCGCAGGGTCCCTGCAGAGTTGGTACAGGAGAGTCCGGTCTCGTCTTTGGTTGAGGTATGGAACTCCGCATGCCTCTCGAGGTGTTCACGGGGTGAGAGGCCACTTGTCGAGCTGTATTTGGAACCTGCGGTTTTTCCGGATGATGCATGGGGGTGTCATTATCCCTTCGTTTTGCGACTTCACCCACAAGGTGGTGTTCGAATAGGTGTCCGGGCATGGTGTTCTTGTCAAGAGTGGACCGGGAAACCGGGATCTTTTGGAAGGTGGCACCGCCCACGAGGCTCCGTCTCGAATTCCCACGTGAGACAGGCCTCATCCTGAGGTGCGACAGGATTGTCGGGAACCCCTCCCAAACAAAGCAGGGGAATTGAGCCTCCTGTCGAGATCAGGAGGGGAGAAGGGGCTCAAATGAAGTGGTGCTGGGAACCTCGGTGTTCCTCTCGAGGGAGACTGGTATGTCAGGGAACTTTTTGGGTCTCATCAAGGGTGTCAAGTACCGTTTCAAACTTCTAGACGGAACGTGGGACTTCTCCTGAGACGCTGTCGCGGGAAAGGGCTTCATCTTGCGATGACGGGGGAACCACATGGTTTTCCTCGAGTTGCGGCGGGATTCTCGAGTTACGACGGGAAATTCAGGATGCCTCTTGTGTTGGCCCAGGGAAGTCCAATCTTCCATTCGAGTTGCGAGGGAGAGCTGGGGATTGCTCTCGAGTCATGCAGAGCAAATTTACCTCATCTAGGCTTGTGTCCAGTAGCTAATATTCCTCTCCAGGGGCGACAAGGATCTCGGGGTTGCATTCCAGACTCACCCGGGGAGTCAGGCCTCGTCTCGAGTGGAAGCAAAGAACTCCGCTCTCCTCTTGATTCGCGACGTCCGGGCATCCGGTTCTTATCAAGAGTGGACTGGGAAATCGGGATCCTTCGGAATGTGGCACCACCCTGGAGGCCCCGTCTCAAATTTCTTCGTGAGACCGGCCTCATCCTGAGGTGGGACGGGAAGGTCGGAAACCCCTTCCAGACAAAGCAGGGGAATCGACCCTCCTGTCGAGATCAGGAGGGTAGAAGGGGCTCAGAGGAAGTGGTGCTGGGAAACGTCGGTGTTCCTCTTGAGGGAGGCCGGTATGTTGCAGAACTTTGTGGGTAGCATCAAGGCTTCCAAGTACCGTTTTGACCTTCAAGACAGAACTTGGGACTTTCCTTGAGACGCCTTTGCGGGAAAGGCCTTCATCTTGCGATTTTGGGGAACCCTTGGTTTTTCTCGAGTTTCGGCGGGATTATCGAGTTACGATGGGGAATTCAGGATGCTTCTTGTGTTGGGCCAGGGAAGTCCAATCTTCCATTCGAGTTGCGAGGGAGAGCTGGAAATTGCTCCCGAGTGACTGCAGGGCAAATAGACCTCATCTAGGCTTGTGTCCAGAAACTAATGTTCCTCTCCAGGGGGGACTGGGATCTCGGGGTTGCATTCCAGATTCACCCGGGGAGTCAGGCCTCGTCTCGAATGGAAGCAAAGAACTCCGCTCTCCTCTCGAGTCGCGACTGGTATCTCTTGAAGCCCCCTGAGTGGCCTAAAGGGAGTCAAGCCTCCTGTGGAGTTTGGAGAGAAGAACCAGGATGGCTCTCCAGGCCATGCAGGAAACGAAGGCCCTCATCTCGCGATGACGGGGGTGCCTCGTGGATTTCCTCGAGCTGTGGCGTCAGTGTGGGGTTTCCCACGAGGTACAATGGGGAGCTCAAGGAGCCTCTCGTGGGGTGCCAGGGAAGTCAGGTCTCCCAAGCGAGTAGCCAGGGGGAGCGCGTCATTGCTCTTGAGTCACGATAGGGGCATCGGGCCTCAATACGCATTGAAGAAGGACTCTCGAGGTCTTTCTCGGGTTGGGACAGGAAACCCTGGGTTCCCTCGACTTGTGCCAGTGACCTCAGGGAGCTTCTCAGGGTGCCTCTGAGAAGTCAGGGATACTGTGGAGTTGGGAGGGGCCTCTCGGGACTCCACTGGGTTTGGTGCAATTGAAGAGGGCCTCGTCCCGAATTCAGGCAGGAACCTCAGGGTTCCTTTCCACTTCTGACTCCGATCGCAGGGTCCCTGCAGAGTTGGGACAGGAGAGGCAGGCCTCGTCTTGTGTTGAGGCATGGAACTCCAGTTGCCTCTCGAGGTGTTCAAAGGTTATCAGGCCACTTGTCGAGCTGTATTTGAAACCTGGGGGTTTTTCCGGACGATGCACGGGGGTGTCAGTGCCCCTTCCTGTTGTGACTTCATTAAGAGGTGTCCGGGCATGGGGTTCTTGTCAAGAACGGACTGGAAATCGGGGTCTTTCAGAAGGTGGCACCGCCCAGGAGGCTCCGCCTTGAATTCCCTCGTGAGACTGACCTCATCCTGAGATGCGACGGGAAGGTCGGGAACCCCTTCCAGACAAAGCAGGCGAATGGACCCTCCTTTCGAGATCAGGAGGGGAGCAGGGGCTCAGATGAAGTGGTGCCGGGAACCTCGGTGTTCCTCTCGAGTGAGACCGGTATGTTGGGGAACTTTTTGGGTCGCATCAAGGGTGCCAAGTATGGTTTCGACCTTCATGTCGGAATGTGGGACTTCTCCTGAGACTCTGTAGCGGGAAAGGGCTTCATCTTGCAATGACGGGGGAACCACGTGGTTTATCTCGTGTTGCGGCAGGATTTTCGAGTTTCGACGGGG
>NW_011494892.1:1259058-1271818 GCF_000754665.1 Bison bison bison
AATAGACCTCATCTAGGCTTGTGTCCAGAAACTAATGTTCCTCTCCAGGGGCGACAGGGATCTCGGGGTTTCATTCCAGACTCAGCCGGGGAGTCAGGCCTCATCCCGAGTGGAAGCAAAGAACTCCGCTCTCCTCTGGAGTCACGACGGGTATCTCTTGGAGCCCCCCGAGCGGCCTAAAGAGAGTCAAGCCTACTGTGGGTTTTGGAGAAAGACTCTGGATGGCTCTCCAGGCTACGCAGGAAACGAAAGCCCTCATCTCGCGATGACGGGGGAGTCTCTGGGTTTTTATCAAGCAGCAGCACAAGTGTGGGGTTTCTCACGAGGTACGACGGTGAGCTCAGGTGGCCTGTCGTGTGGCGCCAGGGAAGTCGGGTCTCCATGCCAGGGGCGAGGGGGAGTGCGTCATTGCTCTCGAGTCATGGTAGGGGAATCCGGCCTCGAGACGCGTTGAAGAAGGACTCTTGAGGTTTTTCTCGGGTTGTGGCAGGAAACGCTGGGTTCCCTCAACTTGTGCCGGTGACCTCCGTGAGCCTCTCAGGGTGCCTCTGAGAAGTCAGGGATACTGTGGAGTTGGGAGGGGCCTCTCGGGACTCCACTCGGTTTGGTGCAATGCAAGAGGGCCTCATCTCCAGTTGAGGCAGGAACCTCAGGTTTCCTCTCCATTTCAGACTCCGATGGCAGGGTCCCTGCAGAGTTGGGACAGGAGAGGGAGGCCTCGTCTTGGGTTGAGGGGTGGAATTCCGCTTGACTCTCGAGGTGTTCACGGGGTGACAGGCCACATGTCGAGCTGTATTTGGAAGTTGCAGATTTTTCTGGATGATGCAAGAGGGTGTCAGTGCCCCTTTGTGTTTCGACTTCATCCACATGGTTGTATTCGAAGAGGTGTCCCGGCATCAGGTTCTTGTTAAGAGCAGACCGGTAAATCGGGGTCTTTCAGAACGTGGCACTGCCCATGAGATCACGTCACGAATTCCCTTGTGAGACCAGCCTCATCTTGAGATGCGACAGGAAGGTCGGGAACCCCTTCCATACAAAGCAGGGGAATAGACCCTCTTGTCGAGATCAGGAGGGGAGCAGGGGCTCAGATGAATTGGTGCCGGGAACCTCGGTGTTCCTCTTGAGGGAGACCAATATGTCGGGGAACTTTTTGGGTCGCAGCAAGGGTGCCCAATACAGTGTCGACCTTCAAGAAGGAACGTGGGACTTCTCCTGAGACGCTGTAGCGGGAAAGGGTTTCATCTTGCGATGACGGGGGAACCACGTGGTTTTTCTTGAGTTGCGGCGGGATTCTCGATTTACGACGGGGAATTCAGTATGCCACTTGTGTTGGCCCAGGGAAGTCCAATCTTCCATTCGTGTTGCCCAGGAGAGCTGAGGATTGCTCACGAGTAATTGCAGGGCTAATAGACCTCATCTAGGCTTGTGTCCAGAAGCTAATGTTCCTCTCCAGCGGCGACAGGGATCTCGTGGTTGCATTCCAGTTTCACCCAGGGAGTCAGGCCTCGTCTCGCGTGGAAGAAAAGATGTCCTCTCTCCTCTCGAGTCGCGACGGGTATCTCTTGGAGCCCACTGAATGGCCTAAAGGCACCCAAGCCTCCTGTGGAGTTCGGAGAGAAGACTCGGGATTGCTCTCTAGGCCAAGCAGGAAACCAAGGCCCTCATCTCGCGATGACGGGGGAGTCTCGGGGTTTTTCTCGAGCGGCTCCGCCAGTGTGGGGTTTCTCACGAGGTAGGACGGCAGGCTCAGGGAGCCTCTCGTGTGGCGCCAAGGAAGTCGGGTCTCCATGCAAGGGGCGAGGGGGAGTGCGTCATTGCTCTCGAGTCATGGTAGGGGTATCGGGCCTCGAGACGCGGTGAAGAAGGACTCTCGAGGTCTTTCTCGGGTTGCGGCAGGAAACCCTGGGTTCCATCGTCTTGTGCCGATAACCTCAGGGAGCTTCTCAGGGTGCCTCTGAGAAGTCAGGGATACTGTGGAGTTGGGAGGGCTCTCTCGGAACTCCACTAGGTTTGGTTCCATGAAAGAGAGCTTCATCACCAGTTGAGGCAGGAACCTCAGGGTTTCTCTCCATTTCAGGCTCATATCCCAGGGTCCCTACAGAGTTGGGACAGGAGAGTCAGGCCTCGTCTTGGGTTGAGGCATGGAACTGCGCTTGCCTCTTGAGGTGTTTTCGGGGTGACAGGCGACCTGTCGAGCTGTATTTGGAACCTGCGGGTTTTTACAGACGATGCACGGGGGTGTCAGTGCCCCTTGGTGTTGTGACTTCATCCACAGGGGTGCGTTTGAAGAGGTGTCCGGGCATCGGGTTCTTGTCAAGAGCAGACGGGGAAATCGGGATCTTTCGGAAGGTGGCACTGCCCACGAGGATCCGTCTCAAATTTCCTCGTCAGACCGGCCTCATCCTGAGGTGCGACGGGAAGGTTGGGAACCCCTTCCAGACAAACCAGGGAAATGGACCCTCCTGTCGAGATCAGGAGGGGAGCAGGGGCTCAGATGAAGTGGTGCCGGGAACCACGGTGTTCCTCTCGAGGGAGACCAGTATGTCGGGGAACTTTGTGGGTCGCATCAAGGCTGCCAAGTACCGTTTCAAACTTCAAGACAGCACGTGGGACTTCTCTTGAGACGCCGTCACAGGAAAGGGCTTCATCTTGTGATGGCGGGGGAACCACGTGGTTTTTCTCGAGTTGCGGTGGGATTCTCGAGTTATGACGGGGAGGAATTATGGGTGCCTCTTGTGTTGGCCCAGGGAAGTCCAGTCTTACATTCGAGTGGCGAAGGACAGTTGGGGATTGCTCTCGAGTCACTGCAGGGCAAATAGACCTCATCTAGGCTTGTGTCCAGAAGCTAATATTCCTCTCCAGGGACGACAAGGATCTCGGTGCTGCGTTCCAGACTCATCCGGGGAGCAGGCCTCGTCTCGTGTGGAAAAAAAAAACTCCGCTCTCCTCTCGAGTCGCGACGAGTATCTCTTGGAGCCCACGGGGTGGACTAAAGGGAGTCAAGCCTTCTGTGGCATTTGGAGAAGGGAATCTGGATTGCTCTCTAGGCCATGCAGGAAACGAAGGCCCTCATCTCGGGATGAAGGGGGAGTCCCTGGGTTTTTCTTGATTGGAGGCGCCAGTGTGGGATTTCTCACGAGGTACGATGGAGAGCTCAGGGAGCCTCTCGTGGGGCGCCAGGGAAGTCAGGTCTCCATGCGAGGGGCGAGGGGGAGCGAATCATTACTCTCGAGTCATGATAGGGGAATTGGGCCTCAAGACGTGTTGAAGAAGGACTCTCCAGGGCTTTCCCGTGTTGTGGCAGGAAACCCTGGGGTCCCTCAACTTGTGTCGGTGACCTCAGGGAGCTCTCCGGGGGCCTCTGAGAAGTCAGGGATAGTCTGGATTTGGCAGGGGCCTCTCGGGACTCCACTGGGTTTGGTGCAATGGAAGAGGGCCTCATCTCCAGTTGAGGCAGGAACCTCAGGGTTCCTCTTCATTTCAGACTCTGATCGCAGGGTCCCTGCAGAGTTGGGACAGGAGAGTCAGGCCTCGTCTTGGGTTGAGGCATGGAACTCCACTTGCCTATCGAGGTGTTCACGGGGTGACAGGCCACTTGTCGAGCTGTATTTGGAACCTGCGGTTTTTTCCGGATGATGCACGGGGGTGTCAGTGCCCCTTCGTGTTGTGACTTCATCCACAGGTTTGCATTCGAAGAGGTGTCCAGGTATCGGGTTCTTATCAAGAGCAGACAGGGAAATCGGGGTCCTTCGGAATGTTTCACCACCCACGAGGCCCTGTCTCGAATTTCTTCGTGAGACCGGCCTCATCCTGAGGTGCGACAGGAAGCTCGGGAACCCCTTCCAGACAAAGCAGGGGAATCGACACACCTGTCGAGATCAGGAGGGGAGAATGGGCTCAGAGGAAATGGTGCCTGGAATCCTCGGTGTTCCTCTCGAGGGAGACCGGTATGTCGGGGAACTTTGTTGGTCACATCAAGGCTGCCAAGTACCGTTTCGAACTTCAAGACGGAACGTGGGACTTCTCTTGAGACGAAGTCGAGGGAAAGGGCTTCATCTTCCGATGGTGTGGAAGCACGTGGTTTTTCTTGAATTGTGGCGGGATTCTTGAGTTACGATGGGGAATTCACGATGCCTCTTGTGTTGGCCCAGGGAAGTCCAATCTTCCAATTGAGTTGCGAGGGAGAGCTGAGGATTGCTCTCGAGTCACTGCAGGGCAAATAGACCTCATCTAGGCTTGTGTCCAGAAGCTAATGTTCCTCTCCAGGGGCGACAGGGATCTCGAGGTTGCATTCCAGACTCACCCGGAGAGTCAGGCCTATCTCGAGTGGAAACAAAGAACTCCGGTCTCCTCTCGAGTCACGCCGGGTATGTCTTGGAGCCCCCTGAGTGGCCTAAAGGGAGTCAAGCCTCCTGTGGAGTTTGAACAGAAGTCTCGGGATGACTCTCCAGGCCATGCAGGAAACGAAGGACCTCATCTCGTGATGACGGGCCCCTGTGGTTTTCCTCCTTCTGTGGCGCCAGTGTGGGTTTTCTCACGAGGTACGACGGGGAGCTCAGCGAGCCTCTCGTGTGGCGTCAGGGAAGTCAGGTCTCCCATGCGAGTGGCGAGGAAGAGCGCTTCATTGCACTCGAGTCATGGTAGGGGCATCGGGCCTCAAGACGCATTGAAGAAGGACTTTCCAGGTCTTTCTCGGGTTGGGGCAGGAAACCCTGGGTTCCCTCGACTTGTGCCGGTGAGCTCAGGGAGCTTCTCAGGGTGCCTCTGAGAAGTCAGGAATAATGTGGAGTTGGTAGGGGCCTCTTGGGACTCCACTGGGTTTGGTGCAATGGAAGTGGGCCTCGTCTTGAGTTGAGGCAGGAACCTCAGGGTTCCTCTCCATTTCTGACTCCGATCGCAGGGTCCCTGCAGAGTTGTTACAGGAGAGTCAGGCCTCGTCTTGTGTTGAGGCATGGAACTCCGCTTGCCTCTTGAGGTATTCTCGGGGTGTCAGGCCACTTGTCCAGCTGTATTTGGAACCTGGGGGTTTTTCCGGACGTTGCATGGGGGTGTCAATGCCCGTACGTGTTGTGACTTCATCCATGGGGTTGCATTCGAAGAGGTGTCTGGGCATGGGTTTCTTGTCAAGAGCGGACCGGGACATCGGGGTCCTTTGGAATGTGGCACCACCCACGAGGCTACGTCTCGAATTTCTTCGTGCGACCGGCCTCATTCTGAGGTGCCACGGGAAGGTCGTGAACCCCTTCTAGACAAGGCAGGGGAATCGACCCTCCTGTCCAGATCAGGAGGGGAGATGGGGCTCAGAGGAAGTGGTGCCAGGAACCTCAGTGTTCCTCTCGAGGGAGTCCGGTATGTCTGGGAAGTTTCTTCGGTCGCATCAAGGGTGCCAAGTACCGTTTGGAACTTCAAGACAGAAGGTGGGACATCTCCTGAGACGCTGTAGCGGGAAATGGCTTCATCTTTCGATGACGGGGGAACCACGTGGTTTTTGTCGAGTTGCTGTGGGATTTGAGTTACGACGGGGAATTCAGCATGCCTCTTGTGTTGGCCCAGGGAAGTCCAATCTTCCATTTGAGTTGCCCCAGAGAGCTGGGGATTGCTCTGGGTGACTGAGCATGCACTGATGATGTGGCTCTCAGGCACTGATCACGTGGCTGAGCAGGCGCTGACCACGTGACTGAGAGGCGCTGATCACGTGACTGAGAGGCGCTGATCACGTGGCTATCATGCACTGATCACGAGCCTCAGCAAGCAATAATCAAAGAGCTGAGCAGGCACTAATCACTTGACTAAGCAGGCACTAATCACGGAGAGGAGCAGGAAATAGTCAAGGAGCTGAGCAAACTGTAGTGAAGTGGCTAAGCAGACTCTAAACACGTGACTCAGCAGGCTCTAAACCCGTGATTGAGCAGACAGGAATTAAGCAGCTCAGCAGGCAATAATCAAGGAGCTGAGCAGGCACGAATCTGGCAGCTCAGCAGGCAATAATCAAGGAGCTGAGCAGGCACGAATCACGGAGCTCAGCAGGCAATAATCATGGAGCTGAGCAGACTGTAATGACGTGGCTAAGCAGACTCTAATCACGTGACTCAGCAGGCTCTAAACCCGTGACTGAGCAGACACGAATCAAGAAGCTGAGCAAGCAGGAATCACCCAGCTCAGCAGGCAATAATCATGGAGCTGAGCAGGCACTAATAACGCAGCTGAGCAGGGACTAATCAAGCAACTGAGCAGACACGAATCACGCAGCTGAGCAGGACTAATCAAGCAGCTGAGCAGGCAGGAATCACGCAGCTGAGCAGGGACTAATCAAGCAGCTGAGCAGGCGCTAATCCCGTGACTCAGCCCTGATCACGTGACTGACCAGGCCATGATAACCTGGCCGAGCATGCACTGATCACGTGACTGAGCATTCACTGATCACGTGGCTATCATGCACTGATTACCTGGCTGAGAGGCGCTGATCACGGGGATTGAGTAGGCGATTATCACGTAACTGAGAGCGGCTGATCACGTGACTGAGAGGCACTGATCACGTGACTGAGCAGGCATTGATTCCGTGGCTCTCATGCACTGATTACCTGGCTGAGAGGCGCTGATCACGTGGCTGAGTAGGCGTTGATCACGTGACTGAGAGGCGCTGATCACGTGGCTATCATGCACTGATTACGTGCCTCAGCAGGCAATAATCAAAGAGCTGAGCAGGCAAAAATCACTTGGCTAAGCAGGCACTAAAAACGCAGAGGAGCAGGAAACAGTCATGGAGCTGAGCAGACTGAAATGAAGTGGCTAAGCAGACTCTAAACACGTGACTAAGCAGGATCTAAACCCGTGACTGAGCAGAGACGAATCACGCAGCTCACTAGGCAATAATCAAGGATCTGAGCAGGCACGAATCACGCAGCTCAGCAGGCAATAATCATGGAGCTGAGCAGGCAAGAATCCCGCAGCTGAGCACGCAATAATCATGGAGCTGAGCAGACTGTAATAACGTGGCTAAGCAGACTCTAATCACGTGACTCAGCAGGCTCTAAACCCGTGACTGAGCAGACACGAATCACGCAGCTCAGCAGGCAATAATCAAGGAGCTGAGCAGGCACGAAATACACAGCTCAGTAGGAAATAATCATGGAGCTGAGTAGGCAGGAATCACGCAGTTCAGCGGGCAATAATCATGGAGTTGAGCAGATTGTAATGACATGGCTAAGCAGACTCTAATCAAGTGACTCTGCAGGCGCTAAACCCGTGACTGAGAGGACACGAATCACGCAGCTCAGCAGGCAATAATCATGGAGCTGAGCAGGCAGGAATCACGCAGCTCAACAGGCAATAATCATGGAGCTGAGCAGACTCTAATGACGTGGCTAAGCAGATTCTAATCACTTGACTCAGAAGGATCTAAACCCGTGACTGAGCAGACAGGAGTCAGGCAGCTCAGCAGGCAATAATCAAGGAGCTGAGCAGGCACGAATCATGAAGCTCAACAGGCAATAATAAAGGTGCTGAGCAAGCAGGAATCATGCAGCTCAGCAGGCAATAATCATGGACTTGAGCAGGCAGGAATCACGCAGCTCAGCAGGGAATAATCATGGAGTTGAGCAGACTGTAATGTCGTGGCTAAGCAGACTAATCACGTGACTCAGCAGGATCTAAACCCGTGAGTGAGCAGACAGGAGTCATGCAGCTCAGCAAGCAATAATCATGGAGCTGAGCAGACTGTAATGAAGTGGCTAAGCAGACCCTAGTCACGTGACTCACCAGGCTCTAAACCCGGTACTGAACAGACACGAGTCACGCACCTCAGCAGGCAATAATCATGGAGCTGAGCACGCACAAATCACGCAGCTCAGCTGGCAATAAACAAGGAGCTGAGCAGGCACGAATCTCGCAGCTCATCAGGCAATAATCAAGGAGCTGAGCAGGCACGGATCACCCAGCTCAGCAGGCAGTAATCATAGAGCTCAGAAGGCAGGAATCATGAGCTCAGCAGGCTATAATCACGGAGCTGAGCAGACTGTAATGACGTGGCTAAGCAGACTCCAATCACGTGACTCAGCAGGCTCTAAACCCGTGACTGAGCAGACACGAATCATGCAGTTGAGCAGACAATAATCAAGCAGCTCAGCAGGCACGAATCTGGCAGCTCAGCAGGCCATAATAAAAGAGCTGAGCAGGCACGAATCTCGCAGATCAGCAGGCAATAATCCAGGAGCTGAGCAGGCTCGAATCTCGAAGATCAGCAGGGAATAATCAAGGAGCTGAGCAGGCATGAATCACACAGCTGAGCAGGCAATAATCAAGGAGCTGAGCAGACTGTAATGACGTGGCTAAGCAGACTCCAATCACGTGACTCAGCAGGATCTAAACCCGTGACTGAACAGGCATGAATCACGCAGCTCAGCTGGCAATAAACAAGGAGCTGAGCAGGCACGAATCACGCAGCTCAGCGGGCTATCATCAAGGAGCTGAGCGGGCACGAATAATGCAGCTCAGCACGCAATAATCAAGGAGCTGAGCAAGCAGGAATCACGCAGCTCAGCAGGCAATAATCATGGAGCTGAGAACACTGTAATGACGTGGCTAAGCAGACTCTGATCACGTGACTCAGCAGGATCTAAACCCAAGACTGAGCAGACAGGAGTCACGCAGCTCAGCAGGCAATAATCATAGAGATGAGGCGGCACGAATCACGCAGCTCAGCTGGCAATAATGAAGGAGCTGAGCAGGCATGAAACTCCCAGATCAGGAGGCAATAATCAGGCAGCTGAGCAGGCATGAATCTCGAAGCTCAGCAGGCAATAATCATGGAGCTGAGCAGGCAAGAATTACGCAGCTGAACAGGGAATAATCATGTAGCTGAGCAGACTGTAATAACGTAGCTAAGCAGAATCTAATCACGTGACTCAGCAGGCTCTAAACCCGTGACTGAGCAGACACGAATCACGCAGCTCAGCAGGCAATACTCAAGAAGCTGAGCAGGCAGGAAGCACGCAGCTCAGCTGGTAATTGTCAAGCAGCTGATCAGACAGGAATCACGCAGCTCAGCAGGCCCTGATCACGTGACTGAGAACTCACACTTCACGTTGCTGATCACACACTGATCACGTGACTGATCATGCACTGATCACATGGCTATCATTCACTGATCACGTGACTGCCCATGCACTGATCACATGGATGATCATACACTGATCCCATGACTAATCATGCACTGATCACCTCGCTATCATGCACTGATCACATGGCAGATCATGGAAAGATCACATGATTGATCATGCACAGATCAGTTGGCTATAATGCACTGATCACGTGCCTATAATGCACTGATCACGTGGCTGATCATACACTGATCCCGTGGCTGATCATGCACTAATCACGTTGCTGATCATGCACTGATCAGGTGGCTATCATGCACGGATCACGTGGCTGATCATGCACTGATCACGTGACTGATCATGCACTGATCACGTGGCTATCATGCACTGACCACGTCGATGATCATACACTGAACACGTGACTGATCATGCACTGATCACCTGGCTATCATGCACTGATCACGTGGCTGATCATGGAATGATCACGTGACTGATCATGCAGATCATGTGACTGATCATGCACTGATCAGTTGGCTATCATGCACTAATCACGTGGCTATCATGCACTGATCACGTGGCTGATCATACACTGATCTCGAGACTGCCCATGCACTGATCACTTGGATGATCATACACTGATCACGTGACAGATCATTCACTGATCTCGTGACTGATCATGCACTGATCAGTTGGCTATCATGCACTGATAACGTGGCTAACATGCACTGATCACGTGGCTGATCATACACTGATCACGTGGCTGATCATACACTGATCAAATGACTGTGCACGCACTGATCACGTGGCTGATCATACACTGATCACGTGGCTGATCATGCACTAATCACGTTGCTGATCATGAACTGATCACGTGACTGAGCATGCACTGATCACGTGACTGATCATGCACTGATCTGTTGGCTATCATGCACTGATCACGTGGCTATCATGCACTGATCATGTGTCTCAGGAGGAAATAATCAAAGAGCTGAGCAGGCACGAATCACGCAATCAGCAGGCAATAATCATGGACTTCAGCTGTGACGAATCATGCTGCTCAGCTGGCAATAATCAAGCAGCTGAGCAGGCAGGAATCACAGGGCTCAGCTGGCAATTGTCAAGCTGATAAGCAGGCAGGAATCACGTAGCTCAACTGGCAATAATCAAACAGATGAGCAGGCAGAAATCACGCAACTCAGCTGGCAATTATCAAGCCAATGACCAGGTAGGAATCACGCAGCTCAGCTGGCAGTTATCAAGCAGATGAGAAGGCAGGAATCACGCAGCTCAGCAGGCCCTGATCACGTGACAGATCATGCACTGATCACGTGGCTGATCATGCACTGATCACATGTTTATCATGCAATGATCATCGACTGACAGGCGCTGATCATGTGACTAATCATGTGCTTATCACGTGGCTATCATGCAGTGATCAAGTGACTGCAAAGGCACTGATCAACTGTCTATGATGCACTGATCACGTGACTGCGCATGCACTGATCCAGTGACTGCCCATGAACGGATCACATGGATGATCATGCACTGATCACGTGTTTATCATGCAGTGATCAGTGACTGACAGGCGCTGATCACATGACTGCACATGCCCTTATCACGTTTCTGATCATGCAGTGATCACGTGACTGCGCATGCACTGATAACATGTTTATCGTGCAGTGATCACGTGACTGAGAGGCGCTGATCACGTGGCTGATCATGCACTGATCATGTGCCTCAGCAGGCCATAATCAAAGAGCTGAACAGGCACGAATCATGCAATCAGCAGGCAATAATCATGGAGCTCAGCTGGGACGAAACACGCAGCTTAGCTGGGAATTGTCAAGGAGATGAGCAGGCGGGAATCACGTAGCTCAGCAGGCCCTGATCACCTGAATGTGCAGGCAATGATCACGTGGCTGATCAAGTACTGATCACGTGACTGAGAGGCGCTGATCACGTTGGTATCATGCACTGATCACGAGACGGAGAGGAGCTGATCATGTCGCTATCATGCACTGATCATGTTCCTAACCACAAAAGAATTTAAGAGCTTAGCAGGCACTAATCACGAAATCAGCAGGCAATGATCATGGAGCTCAGCTGGGACGAATCACGCAGCTCAGCTGGCAATTATCAAGCAGCTGAACAAGCAGAAATCATGCAGCTCAGCTGGCAATTGTCAAGCAGATGAGAAGGCAGGAATCACGCAGCTCTTCTGGTAATTATCAAGCAGATGACAAGGCAGGAATCACCCAGCTCAGCTGGCAAATGTCAAGCAGATGAGCAGACAGGAATCACGCAGCTCAGCAGGCCCTGATCACGTGACTGAGCATGCACTGTTCACGTGGCTGATCATACACTGATTACGTGGCTGATCATGCACTGATCACGTGGCTAATCATGAACTGATCAGGTGACTGTGCATGCACTGTTCACGTGGATGATCATGCACTGATTACGTGGCTGATCATGCACTGATCACGTGGCTGATCATGAACTGATCAGGTGACTGAGCATGCAGTGATCTCGTGACTGAATGGCGCTGATCATGTGAGGATCATGGGCTGATCACGTGGATATCATGCACTTATGATGTGCCTCAGGAGGCAGTAATCAAAAGCTGAGCAGGCATGAATGACGAAATCAGCAGGCAATAATCATGGAGCTCAGCTGTGATGAATTATGCTGCTCAGCTCACAATAATCAAGTAGCTGAGCAGGCAGGAATCACGCAGCTCAGCAGGCCCTGATCTCATGACTGAGCACGCACAGTTCACGTGGCCGATCATACACTGATCACGTGACTGATCATGCAATGATCACGTGGCTATCATGCATTGATCACCTGACTGCGCATGCACTGATCACGTGGCTGATCATGCACTGACATCGTGACTGAGCATGCACTGATCACGTGACTATCATGCAGTGATCACATGACTGAATGGCGCTGACAACTTGACTGATCATGCCCTGATCACGTTTGCTATCATACACTGATCATGTGCCTCAGGAGGCAATAATCAAAGAGCTGAGCAGGTACGAATCACGAAATCAGCAGGCAATAATCATGGAGATCAGCTGTGACGAATCACGCTGCTCAGCTGGCAATAATCAAGCAGCTGAACAGGCAGGAATCACGCAGCTCTGCTAGCAAATGTCAAGCAGATGAGCAGGTAGGAATTACGCAGCTCAGCTGGCAATAATCAAGCAGCTGAACAGGCAGGAATCACGCAGCTCAGCTGGCAAAAGTCAAGCAGATGAGCAGGTAGGAATTACGCAGCTCAGCTGGCAATAATCAAGCAGCTGAGCAGGCAGGAATCACAAGGCTCAGCTGGCAAAAGTCAAGCAGATGAGCAGGCAGGAATCACGCAGCTCAGCTGGCAATATTCAAGCAGCTGAGCAGGCAGGAATTACACGGCTCAGCTGGCAATTTTCAAGCAGATGAGCAGGCAGGAATCATGCAACTCAGCTGGCAATTATCAAGCAAATGAGCAGGTAGGAATCACGCAGCTCAGCTGGCAGTTATCCAGCAGATGAACAGGCAGGAATCACGCAGCTCAGCTGGCAATAATCACGCAGATGAGCAGCCAGGAATCACGCAGCACAGCTGGCAATTATCAAGCCGATGAGCAGGCAGGAATCATTCAACTCAGCTGGCAA
>NW_011494892.1:1272163-1276901 GCF_000754665.1 Bison bison bison
ATCACACGGCTCAGCTGGCAAAAGTCAAGCAGATGAGCAGGCAGGAATCACGCAGCTCAGCTGGCAATATTCAAGCAGCTGAGCAGGCAGGAATTACACGGCTCAGCTGGCAATTATCAAGCCGATGAGCAGGCAGGAATCATTCAACTCAGCTGGCAATTATCAAGCCCATGAGCAGACAGGAAAAACGCAGCTCAGTAGGCCCTGATTACGTGACTGAGCACGCACTGTTCACGTGGCTGATCAAGTACTGATCACCTGACTGAGCGAGCACTGATCACGTGGCTATCATGCAGTGATCACTTTACTGAATGGCGCTGAAGATGTGACTGATGATGCACTAATCACTTTGCTGATCATGAACTGATCATGTGGATGAGCATGCAGTGATCACGTGGCTATCTTGCACTGATCACCTGACTGGGCATGCACTGATCACGTGGATGATAATACACTTACAACATGGCTGATCATGCACTGATCAGGTGGCTATCATGCACTGATCACGTGGCTAACAGGCACTGTTCACGTGGCTGATCATACTCTGATCCCGTGACTGATCATGAACTGATCACGTGGCTATCATTCAATGATCACGTGACTGTCCATGCAGTGACACGTGGATGATCATACACTGATCACGAGAATCATCATGCACTGATCACGTGACTGATCATTCACTGATCACGTAGCTATCATGCAATGATCACTTGGCTATCATGCACTGATCATGTGGCTGATCTTACACTGATCACGTGCCTGATCATGCACTGATCACGTGCCTGATCATGCACTCATCACGTGACTGATCATGCACTGATCACGTGCCTGATCATGCACTTATCACGTGACTGATCATGTACTGATCACGTGCCTGATAATGCACTGATCACGTGGCTGATCATGCACTGATCACGAAGCTGATAATACACTGATCACGTGACCGTGCCTGCACTGATCACATGGCAGATCATGCACTGTTCACGTGGGTGATCATGCACTGATCATGTGGCTGATCATAAACTGATCACGTGCCTGATCATACACTAACCACGGTGCAGATAACACACTGATCATGTCGTTGATCATACACTGTTTACATGGCTGTACATGCACTGATCACGTGCCTGATCATGCACTCATCACGTGGCTGATCATGCACTGATCACGAGGCTGAACATGCAGTGATCTGGTGGCTGATCATGCGCTAATCAAGTTGCGGATCATGCACTGATCACGTGGCTGATCAAACACTGATCACGTGTCTGATCATGCACTGATCACGTACCTGATCATGCACTGATACCGTTGCTGATCATGCACTGATCATGAAGGTGAGCATACACTGATCACATGACTGTGCATGCACTGATAATATGGCTGATCATGTACTGATCACGTTCCTGATCCTGCACTATTCACGTTGCATATCATGCACTGATCACGTGGCTGATCATACACTGATCACGTGGCTTATCATGCACTGATCACGAAGCTGATCATACTCTGATCACGTGACTGTGAATGCACTGATCACGTGGGTGATCATGCACTGATCACGAGGCTGAACATGCACTGATCTGGTGGCTGATCATACACTGATCACGTGGCGGATCATGCACTGATCAGGGGCTATCATGCACTGATCACGTGACTGATCATCACTGATCACGTGCCTAATCACGCACTGATACCGTTGCTGATCATGCACTGATACCCTGGCTATCATATGCTGATCACGTGACTGATCATGCACTCTTCACGTGCCTGATCATGCACTCATCACGTGGCTTATCATACACTGATCACGATGTGGATCATGCACTGATCACGTGGCTGATCATACACTGATCCAATGGCTGATCATACACTGATCACGTGACTGATCATGCACTCATCAAGTGCCTGATTATGCACTGATCACGTGGCTGATCATGCACTGATCACGAAGCTGATCATACACTGATCACGTGACTGTGCATGCACTGATCACGTGGCTGATCATACACTGATCACGTGGCTGATCATGCACTGATCACGAGGCTATCATGCACTGATCACATGACTGCACATTCACTAATCACGTAATTGTAGGCAATGATCATGTGGCTATTATGCACTGATCACGTGGCTCATCATGCACTGATCATGTGACTGAGCATGCACTGATCACGTAGCTATCATGCATTGATCACTTCGCTATCATGCACTGAACACGTGGCTGATCATACACTGATCACGTGACTGGGCATGTACTGATCATGTGACTGATCATGCACTGATCTCGTGGCTATCTTGCACTGATCACGTGTCTGATCATGCACTGATACCGTTGCTGATCATGCACTGATCATGAAGGTGAGCATACACTGATCACATGACTGTGCATGCACTGATCACGTGGCTGATCATGCACTGATAACGTGGCTGATCATGCCCTGATACCCTGGTTATCATACACTGATCACGTGCCTGATCATGCCCTGATCACGTGGCTGATCATGCACTGGTCACGAAGCTGAGCTTACACTGATCACGTGACTGCATGCACTGATCACGTTGGTGATCATGCACTGATACCCTGGCTATCAGATGCTGATCACGTGACTGATTATGCACTCTTTACGTGCCTGATCATGCACTCATCACGTGGCTGATCATGCACTGATCACGAGGCTGAACATGCAGTGATCTGGTGGCTGATCATGCACTAATCAAGTTGCGGATCATGCACTGATCAGGGGCTATCATGCACTGATCACGTGACTGATCATCACTGATCACGTGCCTAATCATGCACTGATACCGTTGCTGAACATGCACTGATCATGAAAGTGATCATACACTGATCACATGACTGTGCATGCACTGACAACATGGCTGATCATGTACTGATCACGTGCCTGATCATGCACTAATCACGTTGCGTATCATGCACTGATCACGTGGCTGATCATACACTGATCACTTGGCTGATCATACACTGATCACGTGGCTGATCATACACTGATGATGTGCCTGATCATGCACTGATCAGGTGGCGGATCATCCACTAATCACATGGCAGATCATGAACTGATCACGTGACTTAGCATGCAGTGATCTCGTGTCTAAATGGTGCTGATCATGTGACTGATCATGAACCGATCTCGTGGCTATCATGCACTATTGATGTGCCTCAGGTGGCAAAAAACAAAGAGCTGAGCAGGCACGAATCACGCAATCAGCAGGCAATAATTATGGACCTCAGCTGTGATGAGTCATGCTGCTCAGCTGGCAATCATCAAGCAGCTGAACATGCAGGAATCAGACGGCTATGCTGGCAATTCTGAAGCAGATGAGCAGATAGGAATCATGCAGCTCAGCTGGCAATTTTCAAGCAGCTGAGCATACAGGAATCACGCACCACAGTAGGCCCTGGTCACGTGACTCAGCAGGCACTGTTCATGTGGCTGATCATACACTGATCACGTGGCTTATCATGCACTGATCACGAGGCTATCATGCACTGATCACATGACTGCACATTCACTAATCACGTAATTGTAGGCAATGATCATGTGGCTATTATGCACTGATCACGTGGCTCATCATGCACTGATCATGAAGGTGAGCATACACTGATCACATGACTGTGCATGCACTGATAATATGGCTGATCATGTACTGATCACGTTCCTGATCCTGGACTATTCACGTTGCGGATCATGCACTGATCACGTGGCTGATCAAACACTGATCACGTGTCTGATCATGCACTGATCATTTGGCTGATCATACACTGATCACGTGGCTGATCATGCACTAATCATGTGGCTGATCATACACTGATCACGTGGTTGATCATGCACTGATCACGTGACTGTTCATGCACTGATCATGAGCCTGATCATGCACTGATCACGTGTCTGATCATGCACTGATACCGTTGCTGATCATGCACTGATCATGAAGGTGAGCATACACTGATCACATGACTGTGCATGCACTGATAACATGGCTGATCATGTACTGATCACGTTCCTGATCCTGGACTATTCACGTTGCATATCATGCACTGATCACGTGGCTGATCAAACACTGATCACGTGGCTGATCATACACTGATCACGTGGCTGATCATACACTGATCACGATGTGGATCATGCACTGATCACGTGGCTGATCAAACACTGATCACGTGTCTGATCATGCACTGATCACGTACCTGATCATGCACTGATCATTTGGCTGATCATACACTGATCACGTGCCTGATCATGCACTGATCAATGGCTGATCATACACTGATCACGTGCCTGATCATGCACTCATCACGTGGCTGATCATGCACTCATCACGTTGCGGATCATGCACTGATCACGTGGCTGATCAAACACTGATCACGTGGCTGATCATACACTGATCACGTGGCTGATCATACACTGATGATGTGCCTGATCATGCACTGATCAGGTGGCGGATCATCCACTAATCACATGGCAGATCATGAACTGATCACGTGACTTAGCATGCAGTGATCTCGTGTCTAAATGGTGCTGATCATGTGACTGATCATGAACCGATCTCGTGGCTATCATGCACTATTGATGTGCCTCAGGTGGCAAAAAACAAAGAGCTGAGCAGGCACGAATCACGCAATCAGCAGGCAATAATTATGGACCTCAGCTGTGATGAGTCATGCTGCTCAGCTGGCAATCATCAAGCAGCTGAACATGCAGGAATCAGACGGCTATGC
>NW_011494893.1:0-720 GCF_000754665.1 Bison bison bison
ATCTCTGGGTCAGGAAAATCCCCTGGAGAAGAAAATGGCAACCCACTCCAGTATTCCTGCCTGGGAAATCCCATGGACAGAGGAACCTGGCAGGCTGCAGTCCCTGGGGTCGCAGGAGTCAGACGTGACTTAGTGACTAAAAACACTGATGGGAAACATCAGGGTCACGAGGGATGGTAAAGGGGAAACACCAGCATTAGACAGGCTGGTCCAAGGATGCCCATCCGAGAGGTTAATATCTGAGCTGCCATCCAGATGAGCAGAAAACAGCAGCCACTTTAAGCTCTAGGACAACGGCATTCTAGGAGAGGGAAGAGCAGGGACAAGGGCCCTGAGATGGGCACCAACTTGGAGGGTGGAAACACATGGGGGCTGAGTTGACATGAGTGAGCGCACACGTGGTGACGGGAAGGGGGGCGGGGCGGAGGGCAGAGTCAGTGCTAGCTCAGTGCTGGCAGTCCCTGATCCCGGGATTTGATCCTGCTCTGAATACTTCTCACATAATAAATACAGCACATTGATGCCACGTGCCCACACAGATGGATGACGCAGGGCCCTGGCAGTCAGACAGAGTGCATGCAGTAGTCAAGGCACCAGCAAGATCACAGGATCTGAGATCAGCAGGAACCTTGATGGTACCACAGAGCCTATTTTAAACTCAGGAGACTGAGGAGCAATTTTTGTAGTCTTGGCCAGTATGGACCAAAATAAATTTATTTC
>NW_011494893.1:820-2976 GCF_000754665.1 Bison bison bison
AATAGGTTCCTCTAAGCAGTCCTATGGGCGCCACTCTTCCCCTGAGCCTGCTTCCAGCTTCCCTACATCACAAGCTCTGAGCAGCACATGCCTTCCTGTTTTGCTACTGCTCCTATGCGTACCGCTAGTCTCAGCCTAGTGCAAGTGGTGCTGGCTGACCCCTTGCAATGCAAATAGCTGCTAAACTTACTGATCTGTATTTTAAAATCTTCATAAACATGGTAATGGAAGCATAATATTGAGTCAGGAACATGTGTGACATGGTTAACCATTTCCTTACTATTTAGACATTACATATAGGGCTCCTTATAACTTTTCCATGCTAAAACTAAAGCTATTCAAGGAGGGGAGAGAGGCTCGGGAAGCAAGTGATAGACATATATATAAATAATTACGGGTAATTTGCATGGTTGTATGGCAGAAACCAACACAAAATGGTAAAACAATTTTCCACCAATTAAAACAAATTTTAAGAAAGAATACTAAAGCTATGCGAATGCCTTTTGGATGCAAAGACATATTGCCACATTTTTTCACTTTTTTAATAGAATTCTAAAATTGGAATGACAAGAGGTTTATCGACATCTTTAAAAACTTGCTTTCTAGAAACATATCCATTTATGTATGTGTGTACTGCGCACTAGCCTTCATTTAATTGCCATACTTTGAAAAAAAATAATGTGGAAGAAAGTGTTTTATTTTTTGCTTGTGAGACCAATGTTTTATGTTTTTGTGTTTTTATTCATTATGGAATCTCACCTGTCTGTCCTCAGATTGATATTCGATAAAGACCCAAAGGGATCATGAAGCAGTTGTGGAATATTTTCTCTGAGTAGCTCCCTCCTCTTTGATGCCCTGCCACACAGATTATAGCCTCCCTGTCCTCCCAGCTCACCAGTGTCCTCAATTCAGATTTTTGCCAGAATGTTTATGGTTCCTCTACCTGCAGCTGCAGCGTGAAAACCGCCTGAAGGCAGAGAGCTGCAGAGTCATCAGGTTGATGTGTGTGTTCACCCTCACTCGAGGAACCTAGTCCTGGAGCCCTAACACTGTTAGCCTGCTGTTCAGGGTCTGAGAACAGTTGTTTCATATTTTGTTCAGCTTTCTAATTACCAATTAATACTGGTGAGGCAGTCCAGACACTCTTTGTATTTATTTGGAAGCAGAAATCACATTTTATTTTAAGAGAAAATTATACTTTTGCATCAATAATTTAAAATCACCTAACCACACATGCTTGAAGGTGTCTTTTGTTTTATAGTCTTTGTTTTGCTCATGAACATGTTAAAATGAAATATCAGGAGACACACCTAGATGGCTTTCCCCACCCCCTAGAAGAACTTAATGTCAATAAATCCTGGGTAAGGTCTTAGGAGTCTCTGAATTTGAATCCTTCAGCTACTATCAAGTCACTGTGGCAATTTTTGCTCCTGTTTTCACAAGATCTGTTGGTGTAATAAGTCACACTAAATTTTCCCACAGCTTATTCGGTGGAGAATTTTTTTTTCTCCTCAATCCCCGTGTCCATCTTCTTTTTCACCCACTAGCAGTTCATTCTGCTCTAAAGTGTGCAGTTCACTGTCTCTGGATTGGCTTGAGGTGACCACCTGTGTGACACCTGGCAGCTCACATCTCATTTCTAATCCATGAATTAGAATTAAAGGGACTTTAAGGCTCTTACATTCATTGCTACTGCTACTGCTAAGTCACGTCAGTCGTGTCCGACTCTGTGTGACCCCACACACGGCAGCCCACCAGGATCCCCCATCCCTGGGATTCTCCAGGCACAAGAACAGTGACGTGGGTTGCCATTTCCTTCTCCAATGCATGAAAGTGAAAAGTGAAAGTGAAGTTGCTCAGTCGTGTCCAACTCTTAGCGACCCCATGGACCGCAGCCTACCAGGTTCCTCCATCCATGGGATTTTCCAGGTAAGAGTACTGGAGTGGGGTGCCATATTATATTCATTACTCAATAAATACTTATCAACTGAGAATTGTAATCACTGGAGGCACATTAATAAATGGGATAGATAGGGACCCTGCCCTCATGTGGCTTTCTGGAGTACACAGACTCTTATAAATAAAAATTTTAATTGGGGAAAATTTTTTGATTAGCATTATAAAGAAAAAAAAAAAAAACTGAGCTTTCCAGGTGA
>NW_011494893.1:5508-8660 GCF_000754665.1 Bison bison bison
CAAAACACCATGCTTAATATACCACTATTTATGTTTTGAATTAGGGCATGAAGGAGAAATATATTTTCATGTTTGCTTATAAGGAACTCTAGAAGGATCTGTAAGAAACAAAATACTACCTGTGGAGGCAGATGGCCCTGGACACACCGGGTAAACGACAGGAGGCCCAGATTAAGGCAAAGTGTATTTTCAGTATCTTGAATCATGTGCCTGTATTATAACCTCTTTGGAATTTTCAATAAATTGAATTTTTAAAACTTCCAAAGAATAAAATGCATTTTACTGTTTTTTATTTTACTATATTATTTTACTGTTTTTACCAACTGAATGACTTTCTAGTTGTTTTACCATGGTTGTTGTTTGGCTTCTCTAAAATGTCTATTCGTGAGTTTTTTCTGGTGGTTTTGATGTTTTTATTTTAACTTTGGTAAGAAACAAAGAAAAGATTTATCTCTAAACACCCTAGGTAGTTTGTCTTTTTTCTCTTTTCCTCCTTTCGGATACTTTATATTTTCATAACTTTTACTTGCAAGAAAGAGGATAAAGCTATGCTAGTTTGCTAGGGTTGCCAGAATAGAATATCACAGACTGAGGCTTAAACAACAGAATTTCACCAGGTTATCCCATCTCACAGCGCTCAGCTGCTCAGAGCTCTCCCTTACTGTGCTGTTTTCTCATATCAGCAGTTATGTTTCCTCTTTTTTGCTGATTTTAGTTGTCTTTTTTCTTAGTCAGTATAGCTAAAGATTTGTTACTTTTGTTGACCTGTTTGAAGTAACTTTTGTTTAAAATTGATTTCTTTGGTTTTCCTCTTCTGTATATTTATCTGAGAGCTAATCTTTACTATTTTCATTCCTTCTTCTAGCTTTGAGTTTGGTTTGCTCTCCCTTTTCTGCCTAGCTGTAAAGACAGGTTGCTTATTTGAGCTTTCTTTCTAATGTACACATTCACAGCTTTATATTTCATTGTTGGTGATGTTTTTGCAGAATCCCATACATGTTGGTATGTTCTATTTATAGTTTGATTTGTCTCCAGGTGTTTTCTAAGTTCCTTTTTTTAAATTATTTTTTAGCCTGCTGGTTATTTAAGAGTGTGTTTAATCTTCACATACTTGTGGATTTTCCCGTGTTTCCTTCTACTATTGATTTTTCGTTTCATTACATTGTGACAGGAAAAAGTTCCTTTGTATGATTTGAGTGTATTTAGAGTAGACTTATTTTCTGGCCTAACATATGGTCAGTTTTGGAGAATATTCCCTGTGCACTTGTGAAAAGTATGGAATCTGTCTCTGCCCGGGTCACACGGTGCCCTAGCTGCACGGTTCTCAGGGGTCACCTCTCACTGTCGGGCACGACTGTTGGGTCGGTCGGCCATTTCCGTGCAATAGTCCCACGGGGAGATCACTGGGACAAAAGGGACGCTTTTCTGTCAGCCAGTGACTCTCAGTACCCCATTCTATGGCAGATAGGCTAAGAGTGAGCTCTGGTACGTCTCGGGAGCCTCTCTCAGACTCACCCCTTGGCTACATTCTCAGAAACTGGAAATTTTAGCCCTACAAAAGGCCTGGCCCAAATACGAACTCAGTTCAGTTCAGTCGCTCAGTAGTGTCCGACTCTTTGTGACCCCATGGACTGCAGCACACCAGGCCTCCCGGTCCATCACCAACTCCCAGAGCTTACTCAAACTCATGTCCATTGAGTTGGTGATGCCATCCAACCATCTCATCCTCTGCCGTCCCCTTCTCCTCCTGCCCTCAATCCCTCCCAGCATCAGGGGCTTTTCAAATGAGTCAGCTCTTCACATCAGGTAGCCAAAGTATTGGAATTTCAGCTTCAACATCAGTCCTTCCAATGAACACCCAGGACTGATCTCCTTTAGAATGGACTGGTTGGATCTCCTTGCAGTCCAAGGGACTCTCAAGAGTCTTCTCCAACACCACAGTTCAAAAGCATCAATTCTCCAGTGCTCAGCTTTCTTTATAGTCCAACTCGATGCTCACTCTTGCCATCTCCTGTTTGACCACTTCCAATGTACCTTGAGTCATGGACCTGATATTCCAGATTCCTCTGCAATATTGCTCTTTACAGCATTGAACCTTGCTTCTAAGACCATTCCCATCCACAACTGGGTGTTGTTTTTGGCTTTGGCTCCATCCCTTCATTCTTTGAGGAGTTATTTCTCCACTGATCTCCAGTAGCATATTAGGCACCAACCGACCGTCCTGGGTAGTTCATCTTTCAGTGTCCTATCTTTTTTGCCTTTTCATACTGTTCATGGGGTTCTCGAGGCAAGAGTACTGAAGTGGTTTGCCATTCCCTTCTCCAGTGGACCACATTCTGTCAGACCTCTCCACCATGACCTGTCCATCTTGGGTGGCCCCACAGGGCATGGCTTAGTTTCATTGAGTTAGACAAGCTGTGGTCCGTGTGATCAGATTGGCTAGCTGTCTGTGATTGTGGTTTCTGTCTGTCTGCCCTCTGATGCCCTATCTCAGTGCCTGCTGTCTTACTTGGGTTTCTCTTACCTTGGATGTGGGATATCTCTTCACAGTAGCTCCAGCAAAGCACAGCCGCTGCTCCTTACCTCGGACATGAGGTAGCTCCTCTCAGCTGCCGCCCCTGACCTTGGAAGTGCGGTAACTCCTCCCAGCTGCACTCCTGCGCCATGGGGGACCCCAAAAAATGGCCTCTGAAAGGCACACTAGCTTTTGCCAAAAGCAGTGAGAGAACTCAGAATCTCCTTACGTTCAGTCCTTCAGGGCCCTTAGTCGGAATCCGGGTCTCAGGGACTCATGCCTCATGTCTTCCTGTTGCCTCCCTGTCTCCTGTCTCCTTCTGTCTCTCTCCATCAGGTTTCCTAGACGACCCCTACTCGATCTTTCATGCCCACATGATCTCTTGGAGAGGATTCTGAGGTTCCCTTTGGTCCAGGTCTTCCTCCTATATTCAAAAGCCTGAAGGATCAAAAGCTCTCCTAACATTCTGAAGATCCCCTTCTAACTATGCTTATCTCTCAGGTGGAGAGAGAACCGAGCTTCCCCCACCCCTGAACATCCTAAAGAATTCCCTTGTAACTACTCCTGCTTCTCAGGATGGGGAAGGACCAAGCTTCCCCCACTCCTGCAAATTCCCTTAACCCTTCAGATCCTTCTG
>NW_011494893.1:9064-10706 GCF_000754665.1 Bison bison bison
GGGGGGGGGGGGGGGGGGTCGTCAAAGAGACATTTTCAATGTCAAGTGGAAAACTATGAGATTTCTGTCTGTCTGTCTCGATTTATGTATGTCTCAGTGTGTGTCTTTTGTTTGTTTGTTTTAATAATATTGCCAAAATGGTAAATGAGTTCTAATTTTATTGGCCTAAAGAGAAGTTGAAGAATAAAAGTTCTTAAAGTAAGGGTTGGGGGGAGTTGGTTGGTTTGTTTCACTTAATGGCTCTCTAGTTGTTCACCACCACTTGTTGAAAAGACTGTCCTTTCAGGATGCTGGTTGAAAGTCAGCTGGCCATAGATTTGAGGGTCACATTTCCCTGGTGGCTCAGATGGTAAAGCATCTGCCTACAATGCAGGAGACCGGGAAGATCTGGAGAAGGAAATGGCAACCCACTCCAGTATTCTTGCCTGGAAAATGCCATGGACAGAAGAGCCTGTTAGACTACAGTCCATGGGGTCGAAAAGAGTTGGACATGACTGAGCGACTTCATTTCACTTCACTTCACTTCAAAGAAAAATAAGTACTTACAAATCAGACAATTCTAAATACAAGTGCAATTAATCTAAATGAATATCATATTCACATGAACTGAGAAATATTCCATATGAAATATCTAGTATTAATGTTTGTTTGCTAATCTAATATAGACATGTCTAAGAGTCATTAACATTAAGCATAGTATTTTAATTGTGCCTAGGTTTATTATAAGTTACATATTGTTATATTGTTACATCTATTACAAGTTTGTCAACAAGGAAAGTACCTCTAGAAAAAAATAAAGCTCATAAAAAATGTAAATGAGATATGAACTTTTAGATAAACTATTAAGAATCATTATATTTTAGAAATGCCTGTCTAAAGTAGTCTCTCCAGATTGGGGTAACTTGAATTTCTAGGGGGGTGCTAAAGTAAGTGACAGAAGTGTATTGAGTAGCTAGGCCATTTCCAAATAAGATTCTGAAGCATTCATCACTGAACACTAACTTCCTCTCAGGGAGAAACTAGAGATTTTGGACGATTAATGAATAATGTTTGATGCCATCCTGAGATGTTCTCTAGAATTTTCTTTAGAAATTATCGCTGGTAATTATGTTCACCAATCTATAGAATGCTAATATAAAGGCCAGTTCTTGGTTGCTTAAGGAAAATAGGATGTGTGTTTTCAGTAAAAAAGATATGATACATGAAATTACATTTTATGGAGGGAGAAGGAAGTGGGTCTGACTTACAGGTGGCTGTTTCAGGATGGGAGAACAAAGTTATGGGTACAGAATGTGATGAGAAGGTTTTATGGGAAGTGGACCCCAAGGGAAGAGTTTTGTGCATAAATACAAGTTTTCTTGAGATGTTGAACTGCCTTAGATAATGGATTTTAAGTTTCTTTATCTCTGAAGTGATCTATGTTTACCTTTGAAATCTTTTGTTACCTTTGGCTAAGTGAGTAACTATTGTTTCATAGCGACTTATATGATCCTATCCGACAGAGTGTTATAAACCCGTTTGATATTTATTGAAAACATTTCCTAAAGCATTTGACATCTAGCTAACTTTGGGGTGCTTCAGAGGGCCCCTGAGACATCCCAAAGAGAGATATTAAACTACCTGAGTTCATTTGACATGTTAA
>NW_011494893.1:10806-11988 GCF_000754665.1 Bison bison bison
ATGGCATCACTGACTCGATGGATGTGAGTCTGAGTGAACTCCGGGAGTTGGTGATGGACAGGGAGGCCTGGCATGCTGCGATTCATGGGGTCGCAGAGAGTTGGACACAACTGAGCGACTGAACTGAACTGAACTGACTATGTTAAGAGAACAAAGTTTTCTAAGAATGAAGCTTTCAAAAACAGATTATGAATTTCTTTGCCTTTAAGTGATTTATATTTGTTTTTAAAATCTTTTGTTACTTTGGTAAAGTAAATAAGCATTCTTTAAGATTATGGAACATGTGAAAGCTCATTCTGCCTCCACAAAAAAATAACACCTCACTGTTAGACTTTTGCTATTCTGACATCCTTAAAACATGGCAACAGTCTACTCCTAAAGTGGGGGATTAAAAATGCATGAACAGTAGCTGTAAATCAAGAAGTCAGGGCTATGGGAAATCCAAGGTGGCTGCTTGGCTTTTCCCGGCTCCCTAACAAACCTCATTTTTATTTGATGTGTTATATTGCTAAAAGGTTTAATTAATTAAGTTATTTAAAAGGACGCTCTAAGTTTGTTTCTAAATGTTCAAACTGCCTCACAGTTGCACTCACCTCACACGCTAGTAAAGTAATGCTCAAAATTCTCCAAGCCAGGCTTCAACAATACGTGAACTGTGAACTTCCAGATGTTCAAGCTGGATTTAGAAAAGGCAGAGGAACCACAGATCAAATTGCCAACATCCACTGGATTAAGGAAAAAGCAAGAGAGTTCCAGAGAAACATCCATTTCTGTTTTATTGACTATGCCAAAGCCTTTGACTGTGTGGATCACAATAACCTGTGGAAAATTCTGAAAGAGATGGGAATACCAGACCACCTGATCTGCCTCTTGAGAAATCTGTATGCAGGTCAGGAAGAAATAGTTAGAACTGGACATGGAACAACAGACTGGTTCCAAATAGGAAAAGGAGTACATGAAGGCTGTATATTGTCACCCTGCTTATTTAACTTATATGCAGAGTACATCGTGAGTAACTCTGGGTTGGATGAAGCACAAGCTGGAATCAAGATTGCCAGGAGAAATGTCAATAACCTCAGATATACAGATGACACCACCCTTATGGCAGAAAGAGAAGAACTAAAGAGCCTCTTGATGAAAGTGAAAAAGGAGAGTGTAAGAGCTACCTTAAAGCTCAACATT
>NW_011494893.1:12088-14935 GCF_000754665.1 Bison bison bison
ATAATGGATTTTAAGTTTCTTTATCTCTGAAGTGATCTATGTTTACCTTTGAAATCTTTTGTTACCTTTGGCTAAGTGAGTAACTATTGTTTCATAGCGACTTATATGATCCTATCCGACAGAGTGTTATAAACCCGTTTGATATTTATTGAAAACATTTCCTAAAGCATTTGACATCTAGCTAACTTTGGGGTGCTTCAGAGGGCCCCTGAGACATCCCAAAGAGAGATATTAAACTACCTGAGTTCATTTGACATGTTAAATTACATGGGAAGTATTGTTGGAAAGTGGTGAATCTTGTCAGGTTATAGTGTATGGTTGATGTTACTAATATAGATATCCTAGAAATTATGTGAAATTCATGAGAATCTGATATGTCCTGGTAAAATGTTGTCAGTTATAATTCTAGTTATCATATTAAAGTGTTACATATCACAGCAATGACCAGGCTACTTTGTCTATTGCAATTTAATCAGATTTTAAACACACCTTTTATGGTCTCATTCTGATGCCTTTGCAAGAATACTGCTACTTGAAGATTTATGGAAAAGACTTCTAAGATTCATCGATAAACACATTTTGTTTGTTTGTTATCTGGTAAGCTGGTACCGGACTGGGATTTAGTCTACTCTCTATCACGATGGTGTGATCACTCATCTAGAGCCAGACATCCTGGAATGGGAAGTCAAGAGGGCCTTAGAAAGCATCACTACAAACAAAGCCAGTGGAGGTGATAGAATTCCAGTTGAGCTATTTCAATCCTGAAAGATGATGCTGTGAAAGTGCTGCACTCAATACGCCAGCAAATTTGGAAAACTCAGCAGTGGCCACAGGACTGGAAAAGGTCAATTTTCATTCCAATCCCAAAGAAAGGCAATGCCAAAGAATGCTCAAACGACCACACAATTGCACTCATCTCACATGCTAGTAAAGTAATGCTCAAAATTCTCCAAGCCAGGCTTTAGCAATACGTGAACCATGAACTTCCTGATGTTCAAGCTGGTTTTAGAAAAGGCAGAGGAACCAGAGATCAAATTGCCAACATCCACTGGATCATGGAAAAAGCAAGAGAGTTCCAGGCTGGTATATTAAAAAGGCTATCATTTTTCCAGTAGTTATGTATGGATGTGAGAGTTGGACTATAAAGAAAGCTGAGCACTGAAGAATTGTTGCTTTTTAACTGTGGTGTTGGAGAAGACTCTTGAGAGTCCCTTGGACAGAAAGGAGATCCAACCAGTCCATCCTAAAGGAAATCAATCCTGAATATACATTGGAAGGGCTAATGTTGAAGCTGAAATTCCAATACTTTGGCCACCTAATGTGAAAAACTGACTCATTTGAAAAGACCCTGATGCTGGGAAAGATTGAAGGTGGGAGGAGAAGGGGATGACAGAGGATGAAATGGTTGGATGGCATCACCAACTCAGTGGACATGAGTTTGAGTAAACTCCAGGAGTTGGTGATGAACATGGAGGTCTGACGTGCTGCAGTCCACGGGTTGCAAAGTGTCAGCCACGACTGAGTGACTGAACTGAACTGAGTAGAATTTACTGGTAAAAACATGGGCTATGGAGTCAACTTGTTGAATTCCCATTCTGGCTTTAACAATTTTGATCCATGCACTCTGGACAATGTTTCTTAATATTTCTGGGCTTCATTTTTTTTTTTTTTTGTCAAAATGGATTCCTTATATAGGTAGGTTTATTTTGAGGATTATGCAACAGAAAGTATGCACTATGGAACATATTGTTCTCCATACATGTCTGTGTGTGTTTGTGTGCATGCTCAGTCGTTTCTGACACTTTGTACGTCCATGGACTGGGTAGTCATCAATAAATGGTAGCTATTAGTCATTAAGTAAAGAATCATAGAGAATGGCATTCAATATATTCCTTATCATCCACCTAAATGACTCAATGAATTATATAAGTAATAGTACCTAAAATAGTAAATATCCACACTTTTCTGGTCATTGGTATTTCCTTTTTCTTTCTTGTCATTTATGAATCATAAGTCTAGTTTTGGCACATGATTGCCCAAATAAGAAAGCAGAGTTTTGATGGTTATAAATAAATGTATAATACAGAGTCTATATACCTTTGAAGGAAGAACTATTTTAGAAAGAGCATCAGTGTCATGGCTCTTCTGCTCAATAATGCAAGCAGGATTTATATTATTTGTAGACTGGTGCCATTTCCTTAAGAGATTATACATATAGGTGAGTATTAAATAATTGCTTTGTTAGATAGTATTTTGCACTAAATGAGTTCTCTGGAGAAATAACAATTGGGTACAATGCAGATTTGCCATGGAGCCCAACTGGTTTCTAGTGCTTTTCTTTTTTAGATTCAGTGTCAATATTTTCCTTCATACATTGGGAAGTCTACATCATAATATTGATGTCTGCCATCGATACTCATGCCATATTCTGTTACCCGTAATATTTGCTTAATCCAATTTAACACAGTTTCTTCCACACAATTATCATAACTTTGTGCCAAAACCTATTACCATCTCACTTTGGGTTATGGGTTGAAAAGTTTATTTAATATCCATATATCAAAATCTTGACTCCCAGTACTTCTGAATATGACTGAATTTGTAGATATAGTTTTTAAAGAGGAAATTAAATTGTAATCGGTTCAAATAATGCATCCTAACCCAAGATATGGAGAAGGCAATGACACCCCACTCCAGTACTCTTGCCTGGAAAATCCCATGGATGGAGGAGCCTGGTGGGCTGCAGTCCATGGGGTCGCTGGGAGTCAGACATGACTGAGCGACTTCACTTTCACTTTTCACTTTCATGAATTGGAGAAGGAAATGGCAACCCACTCCAGTGTTCTT
>NW_011494893.1:15601-15944 GCF_000754665.1 Bison bison bison
TGGTTGCTGTCAGATGTCAGGAATATTGTTCTATGTTGGGGTGGTTGTAAAGTGATGCAATCTAAGACCCACTTAAACCATCAACTGGAATTTTTTTTTTTTAATTCAGATTCAAATGTTTGGTGTCTACCATGTGGGTGATATTGTGAGCTATTCTCATAGGGCAAAATCAAAAACATTCCTGAATATGCTGAATAGTCTGCTATTTTGGAAAATACTGGCAAAAAAATTGATTGTATAAGTTATTTAGAAACAGTTTAGCTTATTTTATCCAAGTTATCTTAGTAAACATTTCATTGTTAAATTAGATTTCACATTTATGTGAAGACATCAATATTGCCAT
>NW_011494893.1:16044-19230 GCF_000754665.1 Bison bison bison
AGGAGCCTGGCGGGTTACAGTCCATGGGGTCACAGAGTCGGACACGACTAAGCATGAGCAGGCACTAATTCAGTTCATGAGGGCAAAGCAAAGCCTTCATGACCTAATGACTTCCCTAAAGCCCCCGCATTCTAAATAGCAATGGTTCTTTTATTACTGTAAGTGTAGAGACCAAGTTGACAACATTCACTGAATCATGGAGAAAGCAAAGGTGTTCCAAAAAACCATCTACTTCTGGATTGTACTCCAACTATAACAAAAAATCTGGAACAAACAACCTCATTTAAAATGTGTAAATCTGAACACCTGGCCAAAGAAAATACAAAGATAGTAAATCAGCATATCAAAAATACTCAAAATCATATACCGTAAGGAAATTACAAACTAAAACAACAGTGAAGTAGCACTGCACACCTATTAGATCCAGGAAACTCAAAAAAGGGGGGCGGGGGGAGGGGCTTCTCTGGTGGCTCAGTGGTAAAGGATCTGCCTGACGATGCAAAACACTCAAGTTCAATCCCTTTCCCAGGAAGATCCCACATGCCACAGAGAAACAGCTGGATTTTTCCACAGCTAAATAAGGCTCACCTGTGACCTGAACACTACATGTCTAGTACTTAGTAAACAGCTTTGAAAAAGTACCCAGACAAAAATTGTCACACAATTAGACACAGGAGCTCTACTTTTAATAGCTAAAAACTTTCAAATATCAGGATGTCTTCGGTAGATGACTGTGTAAGCAAATTGGGATACATCCAAAGTGAAGGGGAGCAAATGCTACCCCAAAATATACCCCTTCAGCATGAGAATTCACTGGACTTAATTAACGTTTTATTTTTTTAGAGGACACATGATCATCTCTGAAACCCAATTTCAAGATGGCTCTTCTGAGTCACATTTACAAGAGAAATCTCATTTCAAAGGAATTCTCTGTATATATCAGATAGAAGGATGACAGTCTTGTGAAACTCTTTTTTTATCAATAGGGAAAGCTAAGATGTAAATCTGTACAACAACAATACCCTTCCTTTCCTTTAGTTTTATTTTTAAATATTTATCTGTTTTTTTATTTGGCTGCGCCAGGTCAACCTTCATTGAGGCAAGCCAGATATTTAGCTGTGGCATGCAAACTCTTAGTTGTGGCATGGGAGATCTAGTTCTCTGATCAGGGATTGAACCTGGGCCTCCTTCTTAAGGAGTGTCTAGTCTTAGCCACTGGACCACCAGGAAGCCTCTGTTTTGTTTTTAGACGAAGCCAGTATCTAAGGTGATATCTTGGGCCATTTCAGTCAATGACTCAGTTTCCTGAGTTTCTCCAAAGCACGCACAAGATGCACATTATTAAACTGGTTTGCAAAACAAGTAAAGGTAGTTCATACTATAACACTGTATGCTTACAAATATGTAAATGGAAAATCACATGTTATTTATTTTTAATTACTATGGGGAAAAAGAATGTAGTATTGATACATGTTACAAAATGAATAAACATTAAAAACATCTTTAGTGAAAAAATCCATATAGAAAAGGCCACCCAGATCCCATATTCACCATGTCTGCTTTACATCCACCACGTTTGTCCAAATGACTGAAAATCTCAGTAACAGTCTTTAAAAAAATTGGATGAGGATGGGAAAAAGGATACATTCACACAATTGGACAATTGCTGAAGGTGGAAGTGGGGCTGTGGATTACATTATAATGTAGAAACTATATGATTTCCTGATTTTGGAGATTATGTGCTGGTTCCACAGGAGAAGGCACCCATTTTGGATAAAAAGCATGGAGTATTTTAGGTGATGTGGCAAATGTGAGGTGTTTTGTTTGTTTGTTTGTTTGTTTTTACCATTATTAAGAGTTTCCTGCACATTTTAAGTTACTGAAAAGTAAATTATTTTTCAAAACAACCATGTCAATACCACAAAAGAAAATCAGATCAGACAGGCTTGAAACTTTGTTATAGAGGCCAAGAATTACCCAGACGAAGTTCAAGGGAAGTTGAGATGCTCATTACCCTTGAAGGAGTCCACATGGAATTTATAAATAAAATTTCCCACATAAAGTTGTTAGAATACATTCAGTAAAGTTGAATACTTTGGGATCAATTTACAATCATATAAAATACTACAATTTACAATTTGAATCAATATATGAAAATCAGTTGTGTTTCCATACACTAATAACAATCAGAAACAAAAATTAAGAAAAAACTTAACCAAGGACGTAAAAGCCCAGTAGTCAGAAAACTAGAAAGCACTGATAAAGACACCAAAGAAAACACAAATAAACGGGAAAATATTCCATGCTCATGCACTGGGAGAATGAGTTATTAAAATGTCCATTCCAACGAAAGCCATCAGCAAATGCACTGCAATCAAAACATAATATCCAATGGCATTTTTCACAGAAATATTCATAGAATATTCCTAATAATATTCTGCAACAACTAAGGACCCTAAACAGCCAAAAAGACTCTGAGAGAGAAGAATGAACCTGGAGGCATCTTCCTCTCTGACTTCAAACCACATCACGGAGCTGTAGTAACCACAACAGTGAGGAACTGGCACAAACACAGGCACAGGGACTCGAGGAAAGAATAGAGAGCCCAGGAATAAAGCCACATGTATGTGGACAGTTCATGAAAATCAAACCAAGAACGTGCAAAGATGAAAGGACAGTCCTTTCAAGAAACAGTGACAGAAAACTGGCCACCTACACCAGAGAGCATCACTGGCCATCCTCTAGATCATCTAACAGAAATCTAACTAAAAACCCGCCGTTTGCACATGGAGCTCTTCCCCGCCCCGCCCCAGTCCTCTGAGATGGACCTCTGGTCAGCGCTCAGCTGGACACAGGAAACGTCTACTTCGTCCTCATTTTTCCCTCTTGCAGCACCTCCTTGCTGGTGGGCACTGAGGAAACTCCGCTCCTCTCAGCCTGGACGCAGCCCCGTTATCCAGAAGCCTCAGCCCTGACGGTCCTGAGAAGACAAAGCTCCCGCCAGTTGGTCACTGAGCCGAGTCCGAAGGCAAACGTCCTGCGCCCACGGGTCAGAGGGGGGTTGGCGCCCCCTGCGGGCCGCCAGAGAAGAGCGGGCAGCCCCGCGCTCACAGACCTCAGAGGGCTCACCCAGAAGCAGCTCTGCTGTGAGCGCTCAGACTGGAAACCCAAACTGAAATGGAGCCA
>NW_011494893.1:19330-21469 GCF_000754665.1 Bison bison bison
GTTTTAAATAAATTAATTAAAACACTGACTTTTAAAAATGTATACATTCACTCTGTAGAGGACCTTGCTCAAGAAAACCACAGGACAAAGCGTTAGGGGAACCACTAACCAAAACCACCCGCCCGTCCTTGCCGGGCACCAGAGAAACCACCTGCAGGAGTCGTCTTACAACAGGAGGTCCTGGGTAAGGACAAGGAACTAAGAAGCCACCACCAACCAGAATTCAGGAAAGGTCAAAGGAGATAGGAGATTCCAATCCGCAGGTCTTACCAACCTCCCAGGATCCTCCTTGCCAGAATCCACCTTGGATGAGTGATGCATATGCCACCAGGAAGGACCCCAATTCAGAATGACTGGCCAGAGACAAACCAGAAACTAACCCAGTGCCCATAAAACCTGAGACTGTGAGCCACATGGCAGAGCAGTTCTCTCAGCTTCCCTCACCCTCCTGCCCTCCACCCAAGCAGCCCTTCCCAATAACGTCTCTTTGACAGCACATGTCACCTCGGACAATTCATTTCCAAGTGTCAGACAAGAGCCTGCTCTCAGGCCATGGAAGGGATTCCCCATTCCTGCATCAAAATCACAAACCAGGAGAAAATATCTTCCAAATGTGTATCTGTGCAGAAGGAAATAGCACCCACTCCAGTATTCTTGTCTGGGAAATCCCATGGACAGAGGAGCCTGGCGGGCTACAGTCCAACAGCAGGGCATTTTTGAAGAGAGGAAACAGTCCCAGGAAAGTTGAGGAGCTCACCAAAGGCCCCAAAGCTTTCAATGGCACAGCCAGAACTGTGGCTGAGCACTCCCAGCTCCCAGGCCTCTTGATACTGGCCTCTCTCACCAGATACAGGTGTGGCAAACTAGAATCTAAAACATGGCTGAGGGCTTCCCTGGTGGCTGAATATAAAGAATCTTCATGCCAATGCAGAAGACGTAGGTTGGATCCCTGTCCATGCTGTGGAGCAGCTAAGCCCACGCACCGCAACCACTGAGCCTGTGTTCTAGATCCCGGAAGCTGCAACTACTGAGCCCGTGAGCCTAGAGCCTGTGTCCCACAACAACAGGAGCCACCAGTGAGAAGCCCACGCGCCACAACTAGCATAGCCCCTGCTCGCCATAACTAGACAAAAGCCCACACATCAAAGACCCAGCACAGCCAAACATTAATAATTAAAAAAAACGCATATCTGATAAAGAATTTTTACTCAAATTATACCAAGAACTCTAGAGCAAACAAACCTGTTAATAATTGGTAAAGACTGAAACTCCAGTACTTTGGCCACCTCATGAGAAGAGTTGACTCATTGGAAAAGACTCTGATGCTGGGAGGGATTGGGGGCAGGAGGAGAAGGGGACGACAGAGGATGAGATGGCTGGATGGCATCACTGACTCGATGGACGTGAGTCTCAGTGAACTCTGGGAGTTGGTGATGGACAGGGAGGCCTGGCGTGCTGCGATTCACGGGGTCGCAAAGAGTCAGACACGACTGAGCGACTGATCTGATCTGACCTGAAACAGACACCTGGCCACAAAGGGTACACTGATAGTAAACAACCATAAAAAAACATACTCAAGATCCTGGTGGAATGCATGCACAGCCGCCTTTGGAAGACAGTCTGACAGTTTTTTCCAAAGCTAAACAGACTCATCTAGGATGCAACACTACACCTCTTGTATTTAGACAACAAAATACAAACAAAAACTAGCATAAAATAATGTTCAAACAAAAAATAGCATAAAATAATGCACAGATTTATTCTGGGTTAAAAATTGGTTAAAAACTGAAAGATATCAGAATCTTCTTCTGTAAATGAATTAATAAGCAGATTAGGGCACATATACATCAAGGGGAGCAGAATATGCCACCCCAAGTTGTGTCTTTTTGACATCAGGATCATTCTGGACTGGCATTTAAAAAACAGCAGACCCAGGAGAATGTTTGAAAATGCCCTTTTAGGAGTTAAATTTACATTTATTAGGGAAATCTCCACTGGTAAGGCTGTCTCCACCTGTGTACCAGAAATGGAAGGATAACTAAGTCTTGAGAGAAGATAGTCCATGGAGATAGCCTGGATGTAAATCTGCATAATATCCAGACCCTTGATTACTGTGCTTTGCCTCCAAACCTCTCAAAT
>NW_011494893.1:21569-31923 GCF_000754665.1 Bison bison bison
CCCCACCACCATATCTTTCTTTTGTTCTTAGCTAAAGATAGCACATAAGTTACAGGCTTGGGCCATTTCAGGTTTTCCTAGGTACCTTACAAGCATATAGGGGGTATGCATGGTAATAAGCTTCTGTTTTCCTCCAGTTCATCTGCCTTTCATTGTGCGGAAAAGTCTCAATGAGGAAAAGAGAAATATAAAGGGAACATTATTTTTCCTCCAATACACATGCAATGGAATAGTATTCGGAAATATAACGGAATGAACCATCAAACCAAGCAAAAACCATGGATGAATCTTACATGTATATTGCTAAGTGAAATAATCCAGTCTACACACTAATGACCCCATTTATACAACATTCTGAAAAAGGCAAAACAGACTTAGAAAAAGATTATGAGGTAGGAGATTCAATATTCCATCTGATACATTACAGATGAAATGGTTGGATGGCATCACCGACTCGATGGACGTGAGTTTGAGTAAGCTCCGGGAGTTGGTGATGGACAGGGAAGCTTGGCGGGCTGCAGTCCATGGGGTCGCAAAGAATCAGACGCAACTGAGCAACTGAACTGACATTTCAGATGAATATCTACCACTGTGCATTTGTATAAACCCATAGATCTTTAGACCTCAATTAGTAAATCATAATCTATTCAAATTTAGGATATGAGAGTGTTACAGAATGAAACACAGAATGCAGCAGAGTCTAAATGACTTAGAAATGCATGGAAAGAACTCACTCTTTGTTGGTGGCAGGGACAGCATAGGCTGACGAGAGCTGAAGCACCAGCAGGTCCTGAGGATCTTAGCTCAAAGACAGCCAGAACTGGGAAGATAAAGGGGTACAGCAGGGCCCCCACCCCGTTCCAGTCCTCTTGCTTCTCAGTCCGCTTTCTGGGCCTGGAGGAGGGTCCTCTCCGACTGGACCGGTGTGGACCCATGGGCAGCGTCACTGCATGGTGATAGCCGGGCACATGGGGCCCCTGGGCCACATGCAGCTGCCCAGGGCTTCCAGGAGCCCATGTGCAAGCGCCGGGACAGACTCGACACCTAAAGTGTCATCTGACACACGGACTCACCACCTAAAGTGGAAACACCTGGTTCCTGGGAATCTGGAACTTAGCTTTTTCAAGGCCCTTTCCTTGGCCCTCGCCCTTCTGGGCTGCTGTGTCTCCTCCTGACTCCTCCCCCTGAGACGTGTGGCTCACAGGAGCCTCCCCAGGACCTGAGCTACTCAGCAGCTCCCACTGTGGTCCAGCCTCTCAGAGGGGCTGCTCCACCGCCCGTTGTAAACAAGGGAACTTGCCGTGGAAAGGCCCCTGCGCGACGGTCAGGAGACAGCTGCACAGGGATGGCCACGCCCACGCCACCTTCTACGCCTGCCCATGCCGCCTGGTTCAAGGACTCTGTTTTCCTTATAAGGGCCTCGGAGATCCCCTCGGTCCTTGTAGAAGTGTTCTGGAACGCGAGTGCAGGAAGCTAGCACACACTTTCTGCATTTCGGTCCTGCAATGCGGCTCAAGCCTTTCCCCTTCACGATCACACTGGCAATGTCGAGAGTCACTTAAATCGTTTTTCCGTTTAGTTGCTCTGATTAACTCCAAGGACCACATGCCTACACGCGTCTCTAACTGGAGCATGCACGGCCCCAGTTCCAGGCACGGGGGACGCAAAACAGAGTGTCTGTGATACAGCTTCCTGGGGCATCATGTTTATTCCCCGTGCTTTAGAAGGACACCCATTCAGCTTGAACTAACCCCACAATGTCCCAAAGCCGAAACCTGAGCAGGTCCTGAGGAGACCCATCTCTTGTTTGCCTGAAGTGAACCCCACAATTCCCAAGGCCAAAACCTGAGCAGGTCCTGAGGAGACCAGACTCCCTGTCTTCCTGAACTGAGTCCCACAATGTCCCAAAGCTGAAGCCCCAATGGGTTCTGAGGAGACCAGACTCCCTTCAGCCTGAACTGAACCCCACAACGTCCCAAAGCTGAAGCCCCAACGGGTCCTAAGGAGACCAGACTCCCGTCAGCAGGTAGCCAGATGCTCAGGCAGAGCGGGAATTCCGCTTGGTGTGGGGTGGGTCGGAGAGGCGGGGTCCCCGCTCCCTGCCAGCCAATGGGAACTGCAGCTTAAGCCTCCCTCACTCGTGCAGGCGCAGCTAAGTGGAGACCCCGCCCCTCGGGGCAGTTCTGCTAGGTCCATTAAACTATGGAAATTCAAACTGAAATATTGCCAATATCCAAAACTTCTCCAAAATAGTTAAGGAATAATTAACTTGAAACTGTATAGAATGAAATGTAGTCACCAAATTCACTCAGATTTATTAACAGACATTTAAATTTTGAAACTATCAAAATTGGACATAAACATAGAAAATCTACATGACCTTGGGTTTGGCCTGTATATCATGAGCTTTGAGTTTTAACACACAAGCTGTCAGTCCACAAAAGAAAAATATTGTGGACTTTATAGAAATAAAGATGTCTATTCTGAAAGACCTCATTCAGAAAATCAAAATACAAGCCACAAACTGGGAGAAAATATTTGAAAAATTCATATTTGAAACAGGATTTGGACACAAAATAGACAAAGACCTCTTGAACAACCCTATAAACAATAAGTAAAGATCTGAACACCCAGCCAAATGTTATACAGATAGTACAAAACAGAAACACACTCAACATCATCCACCATTAGGGAATTACAAATTAAAGTCACAAGCTATCACACTACACATATCAGGGCTGCTAAACTCTAAATATATGACAATACCAATTGCTGGAGGCTGAGGAATAGCAGGAACACTCCCTCACTGCTGGTAGGATGCATGCACAGCCACCTTGTAACACAGTTGGGCAGTTTTCTCCAAAGCTAAACACACCTCACCTTGGGATCCAACAATCGTACTTCCAGTATTTAGGAAACTGCTTTGAAAAATTCATGCCCAAACACAAAGGAAGATGAACTTAGGCACAGAAGCACTATCCATAATAGTTAAAGGCTTGAAGTAATCATGGTATCCTTCAATAGATGAATGCATAATCAAATTGGGGTATATCTATGTCAAAGCAAGTAGAACATGCCACCCCAAAATATGCCTCTCTGCTGTGAGGATTGCTTAAGTCCACTTCCAAGAAAAAAAAAAAAAAGGACTCTCAGTAAACTAAGTAGCAATTGCCGTTTTGTGATGGACATTTACAACAGAGAAATCTCTGCATTTAAGGGTTGTCCCTGTTTGCACCAGAAATAAAAGGCTAATTAAAACTCAAGTAACTTATCAATGGAGAGGTCCCGACTTAAATCTATAAACAATCATACCCTTCTTTACTGTGTTTTGTGTAATTACCTTCCATAATGGGCTTGTCCCATTCTTCAGGGTCTTGTTTTTAGCTGAAGATGGCATTTAAAGTGATGACTTTGGGCATTTCAGGGAGTGACTCAGGTTTCTTTGGTAGCTCCCCTGTATACAGAGGCTATTTGTTGTTTTAGTCACTAAGTCATGTTTGCCTCTTTGCGACCCCACGGACTGTAGCCCGCCAGGCTCCTCTGTCCATGTGCTTCCCCAGGCAAGAATACTGGAGTGGGTTGCCATTTCCTTCTCCAGGGGATCTTCCCAAACCAGGGGTCAAACCCAAGTCTCCTGTATTACAGGCAGATTCTTTACCACAAAGCCACCAGGGAAGCATAGAGGAGGTATGCCTCTGTTTTTTCTCCTGGTGATTTGTCTTGTATTATGGAAGGGCAGAGTGAAAATTGTTTTTCCTCCCATACACATGCAATGGAGTATTACTCATCAGTAGTAAGGAATGAACCACCAAACCTTGAAAAGCATGGTTAACTCTCACGTGCTATCACTCAGTGAAAGAACACAGTCTGGGGTATGACCTCATTTATGACATTCTAGGAAAAGCACAGCCACACAGACGATAAGCAGATCATCTCTGAAGGGGCTGAAGTATCCCTGTGACGCTTTAGGATGGACCCCTGTCACTATGCGTTTGTCTACGCTCGTCGATTTGTATAGCCCAAGGGATCAAACCATCTTCTCAAGTATAGTTATTCAGGGTGTAGGAGAGTCGCAGGACAGAATACACAGTGCAACAAAACCTAACCACATTAGAAATGCACTGAAAAGATCTCTCACTGTAGGAGATGGGGCAAAATGTGTTGACTTTAGAAATGAGTGAATCGATACACAAAAGGCAAAATGGCCTGCACGTAAACACTGGGCTTCCTTTTATAGAGATCTTTCCAGGTGCTGCTGCTGCCAAGTCACTTCAGTCGTGTCCAACTCTATGCGACCCCAGAGACAGCAGCCCACCCAGCTCTGCCATCCCCGGGGCTCTCCAGGGAAGAACACTGGAGTGGGTTTCCATTTCCTTCTCCAATGCATGAAAGCAAAAAGTGAAAGTGAAGTCACTCAGTAGTGTCCGACTCCTAGCGACCCCATGGACCACAGCCCACCAGGCTCCTCTGTCCATGGGATTTTCCAGGCAAGAGTACTGGAGTGGGTTGCCATTGCCTTCTCCGTTCCAGAGTGCAGTAGCTAGCAATTCTGAGACCACTGTACGTGTAACCTGAAGAGGAGAAAAGGGCCAGGCTACAGGAGTGGGAAGTTACAGATAAAGAACAAGAGGATGAAGCTGAGCCCCTGACCACCACTCCTTATGGCTCTGAGTTGTGTCCAACAGGACCACCATCACCTGCACGTAGGTGCTATAACCCACCTGCCCCCTCCTGGCCTTTCCCCTTCCTCCCTGCGATGATTCCAGTGACATTTCCAGCCTTTACCCCTCTCCCAGGCCAGGTGTATCTGTCCATCCACAGCCTCCCCACCTCATCCTGGGGACTAACAGGCCCCTCGAGGACTGTGATCCTGCTGCTCCCCACGCCCAGGAGGCAGCCCCAACTTCTCCAGCTGCTGAGCCCAGACACCTGGTGTAACCGAGCAGGAGCCAATGGGGCCCTCCCAGAACAGACCCCTCCCGTATCCTTTGCTGTAACTCCTTTCTGAAGTATGGAGATAATAGTATCTGAGGCACATTCAGGGAGTTGTTTTACAGCTGCTAAAAGCCCCACTGAGTGGAAGAAGTTAACTACTTGATAAGCATGAACACGTTACCCCCAGAGTGTCCAGTGCCTGAGGATTTGTGAGGTTAGCCACCTGTTACCTCACCAACCAGAGAACCGTGCACCAGCAGTTCTCTGTCACCCCCTCTCCCTCATGTGGCCCGTAAAACTGCTTTCCTGAAGCCCTTCAGGGATTTCAGGGTTTAGAGCATGAGTTACCTGTCTCCACATATTGGTGCCTTTACAATTAATGCTGCACTTTCCTTTACCGCACCTGGTGTCAGGCGACTGGCTTTACTGCACTCAGGGGTGTGGACTCAAGTTTGGTTCAGTAACACAGAAGCCTCCCAGGTTCCCAGTTCCTTGTGCCCCAGGGACTGTCAGCTCCTTCTCCAGGGCATATGGCCAACCCCCACACTAATTCCCCTCTACACCCACGGCCCTGGCCCAAGCCTAATCCCTCCATCAGGCCCTACAAAGCTCTCTGCCCTCACAGTGCATCTCACATCCCACCCAACATGGTCTTTTTGAAGCCTGAACAAGACCATGCCCCACTCCTCCCTGTGATTCCCCTCACCTGAAGAAGCCAGGCCTGATCTGTTCCAGGTGACTCCAGGATCCTCATTCTCTCCAGACCCCACGTGTGTGGCCACTGTCTGTGCCTGTCTATATGGGCCTGTGGTGATCTCCTAAAAAAGGGTTATTTTATATACAGATAATGGAGTGAATGGTGGCCCCCAAAGATGTGTCCCCCCAGAACACGGAAACAGGGCCATATCTGGGAAAAGGGTCTTTGTAGATGTAGTTAAGGATCTCAAGGTAAGGTCATCTAGGGTTAGGATGACCTTCAATCCAACTGAGAGAGTCCTGATAAGAGATGAAAGAGGACGCAGACGAGAAGGCTCGTGAAGATGGAGGCAGAGGTGGGAAGGAGGGGGCCACAAGCCCCGGGACCCCTGGAGCCCCAAAGCTGGAGAAGGCAGGAAGGACCCTATCCTAGAGCCTCTGGAGGGACCTCAGCGCTGCACCACCTTGGTCTCAGGTGTCTGGTCTACAGGACTGGGGGAGGATGAACTCCTGCTGCTTTAAATCACCCAACATGTGGTCGTTGTTAGAGAAGCCACAGTGAACTCACACAGGCCCTGCTCTGTAGGATCCTAAAAGTGTGGGTCTCACTAAAGGAAGATGGAGGCTGGATTACAGAACCCTTAGAGTCAGAACAATGGCACCCCACTCCAGTACTCTTGCCTGGAGAATCCCATGGACGGAGGAGCCTAGTAGGCTACAGTCCATGGGGTTGCGAAGAGTCGGACATGAATGAGCAACTTCACTTTCACTTTTCACCTTCATGCATTGGAGAAGGAAATGGCAACCCACTCCAGTGTTCTTGCCTGGAGGATCCCAGGGACAGGGGAGCCTGGTGGGCTGCTGTCTATGGGGTCACACCCAGTCAGACACGACTGAAGTGACTTAGCAGGAGCAGCAGCAGCAGCAGAGTCAGAACTGGACCCTCAGAAATGCTAAAGCAGTGGCTGGACCCCAAAATGTTGAGGGGTCAAGTCTGAACCCTGTCCCTAGGGGTACTACGGCACATGACTCCCCAGGTTCTTACATCTGTATGTGGCATAGTAAGTATCTAGTCCTGACTGAGGACATTTAATGTCACTGTTCACATTACTCATTAAGAACCCACCAGTTACACAGCAAAAACCCAATTAATGCTTGCTACACCAATGAGCAATTCTGAAGAGGGTCGGGGGTGGGGACTTATGTGCAGACAGCAGGCCTCCCACCCTCAAACCCCTCCACCACACTGCCAACACCTTCTCCACACCCCTGACAAAATCCTCTACCCTCCAAAACATCCTAACTCTAACCCCTAAACCTAACCCCTAACTCTAACCCTAAACCGTAACCCTACCGTCAACCCTAAAAATAAACCCTAAATCAAAACCCTAAACCCTAACCCTAACCCTAAGCCTTAGCCTTAGCCCTAGCCCTAAACCCTAGACCTAAACCCTAGCCCTAAACCTAACCCTAACCCTAGCACCTAAAATCTAACACCTAACCCTAACCCCTAACCTGAACCCTGAACCCAAAACCCCGAACCCAAACCCTCACCCTAACCCCTCACCCTAACCCTCTGCTGCTGCTGCTAAGTCACTTCAGCCGTGTCGGACTCTGTGTGACCCCATAGACAGCAACCCACCAGGCTCCCCCGTCCCTGGGATTCTCCAGGCAAGAACACTGGAGTGGGTTGCCATTTCCTTCTTCAATGCATGAAAGTGAAAAGTGAAAGTGAAGTCGCTCAGTTGTGTCCGACTTTTAGCGATCCCATGGACTGCAGCCCACAAGGCTCCTCCATCCATGGGATTTTCCAGGCAAGAATAATGGAGTGGGGTGCCATTGCCTTCTCCGCCTTAACCCTCACCCTAACCCTAAAACCCTATCTTGACACCCTTACCCAACACCTTGTTCTGACAATCTAACATTAACCTGACACTAACCCTAACCCTAAGCTAATTCTCACAATTCTTCCATGTTGATAAACCTTGTAATCCTTTATTATGTGAAACAAACCGGTTCTAAAGGGTCAAACATTCTGTGATTCCACTGGTATGAAATATCCAAACAAGTCAAATTCAAAACCAGAAAACAGCAGAAAGTAATTCCCAGTAGTCAGAGACTTCATGTTTCATGGACCCAGTTTACCCTGGGGTAACTGACATCCCATGACGTCTCCAAAACTGATTATACGATGACTGTGTAAGCAAATTGGGATACATCCAAAGTGAAGGGGAGCTAATGCTACCCCAAAACATACCTCTTCAGCATCATACTTAGTTGGACTTAATTAACTTTTTTTTTTTAAAGGACACATGATCATCTCTGAAACCCAGGTCAAAATGGTTCTGTGAGTCACATTTACAAGAGAAATCTCATTTCAAAGGAATTCTCTGTATATACCAGATAGAAGGATGACAGTCTTGTGGAACATTTTTTTTTATCACTAGGGAAAGCTAAGACATAAATCTGCACAACAACCGTATCTTTCCTTTCCTTTGTTTTTATTCTATTTAATATATATTTGTTTATTTATTTGGTTGTGCCAGGTTGACCTTCCTTGATGCAAGCCAGATGTTTAGCTACAGCACGCAAACTCTTAGCTGTGGCATGGGAGATCTAGTTCTCTAATCAGGGATTGAACCTGGGCTTCCTTCTTTGGGAGTGCAGAGTCTTAGGCACTGGACCATCCAGAAGTCCCTGTTGTTTTTAGATGAAGATGGTATCTAAGGTGATATCTTGGGCCATTTCAGTCACTGACTCAGTTTCCTGAGTTTCTCAAAAGCACGCACAAGGTACGCATTATTAAACTGGTTTGCAAAACAAATAAAGGTAGTTCATACTACAACACTGTATGCTTACAAATATGTAAATGGTAAATGGCATGTTATTTATTTTTAATTCCTATGGGGAAAAAGAATGTAGTATTGATACATGGATAAACATTAAGACCATCTTTTGTGAAAAAAATCCTCTATATGTCCTTTTCTATATAAAGGCCACCCAGATCCTATATTCACCATGTCTGCTTTAAATCCATCAGGTTTGTCCAAGTAACCAAAAATCTCAGTAACACTCTAAAAAACAAACATAAAAAAACAGATGAGGATGGGAATAACAGATATATTAATACAATTGAACAATTGCTGAAAGCAGAAGTGGGGCTGTGGATTACATTATAATGTAGAAACCATTTGATTTCCTGATTTTGGAAGTTATGTGCTGGTTCTGCAGGAGAATGTGCCCATTTTGCATAAAATATTTTAGGTGATGTGGGAAATGTGAGTACTTTTTACCATTACCAGGAGTTTTCTGTACGTTTTAAATTTCCGGAAAGTAAATTATTTTTCAAAACAACCATGTCAGTACTAAAAAGAAAATCAGATTAGACAGGCATGAAACTTTCTTATAGAGGCCAAGACTTACCCAGACGAAGTTCAAGGGACGCTGTGATGCTCACTGCCCTCGAAGGAGTCCACATGCAGTGAAGAAGCACTGTGGGAGTCTATCTGTAACCACCATGTCTTGGGTCCTCTGAATGACCTATTGCAGGAGAAACAGATTTTACAAATAAAATTATTCCCATAACTTCACAAAAAGTTGTTAGACTATATATATAAGCTGAATAATTTGGGATCACTTTACAATCATATAAAATACTACAATTTACAATCCCCATCAATATACAAAAATCAGTTGCATTTCTATACACTAATAGCAATCAAAAACAAAAATTAAGAAAATCCCACTTACAATTGCATCAAAAAATGAAACATCTAGCAACAAACTTAACCAAGGACACAAAAGACCAATAGTCAGAAAACTAGAAAGCACTGATAAAGAAACCAAAGAAAACACAAATAAACAGAAAACTATTCCACGCTCATGCACTGAAACAATGAGGAATTAAAATGTCCATTCCAACCAAAGTCATCAACAAATACATTGACTGCAATCACAAAATAATATTCAATGGCATTTTTCACAGAAACAGAAATATTCCTAATATTAGGCTGCTAATATTGAACAGGACCTTAAATAGCCAAAAAGACTCTGAGAAAGAAGAACACAGGAAGGAGGCATCTTCCTCTCTGACTTCAAACTACATCATGGAGCTATAGTAACCACCACAGTGAAGAACTGACAGGAACACAGACTCATGGACTCCAGGAAAGAATAGAGAGCCCAGGAATGAACCCACATGTACGTGGTCAGTTCATGAAAATCAAACCAGGAACGTGCGAAGAGGAAAGGACAGTCTTCCCAAGAAACAGGGACAGGAAAACTGGCCACCTACACTAAAGAGCATCACTGGCCACCCTCTAGATCATCTAACAGAAATCTAACTAAAAACCCACTGTTTTCCACATGGGGGACTGAGGCTGAAGCTCCAATACTTTGGCCACCTGATGCAAAAAAACTGACTCATTGGAAAAGACCGTGATGCTGGGAAGGATTAAGGCAGGAGGAGAAGGGGATGACAGAGGGTGAGATGGTTTGATGGCATCACTGACTCGATGATTATGAGTTTGAACAAGTTCCAGAAGATGGTGAAGGACAGAGAAACCTGGCGCGCTGCCATTCATGGGGTCACAAAGAGTCAAACAAGACTGAGTGACCGAACAACAATAAAAACAACCAATATGATGCTGGTCAGCCCCCTGATGACCAACGTGAAGATGACTTCGAGATGACTGTGCTGTTTCTGCAGTAGACCCCGCCCCCA
>NW_011494893.1:32066-32680 GCF_000754665.1 Bison bison bison
CAGACGGCCCACCTACCTTTCAGTAACAGTAGTAATGCTTCCTAAGGCCCACTACACTTACCCTCCAGAATGTGGCTCTAGGTGAGTGAACACAGCGTTGTTACCCAGTCATTAAGGCCTCTTTGCTTGTTTAGTTTTTCTGTATGTTCGTGTGGCTTTTTCTTAACCTCTGTTGCTTCTACTAGGTTCTTACCATTTCTGACCACCGTGTGCATCCTTGAATGAAATGTCCCCTTGATATCTCCAGTTTTCTTGAAGTGATCTCTAGTCTTTTTCATTCTATTGTTTTCCTCTATTTCTTTGCATTCTTCACTCAAGAAGGATTTTTTACCTCTCCTTTGCCATTCCCTCCTCCACTGGACAAAATGTGGTCTGCTGGAGGAGGAAATGGCAAACCACTCCAATATTCTTCCCTCAAGAATACCATCAACAAAGGCAAAAAAATCACTCATACACTCCAAATCAAATTAAAACATGTAAAAGAAGAAGAAACACTGAGTCTATTCCCCTCAGGCCTTGGGGACCCAGGCTGGTGTCACATCCCAGGAGCCTGAGCAGGCCTGGGGCCGAAGGCTGCAGTCTTGTGGGCTGAGGGAGCTGGGAGGATGTTCCAG
>NW_011494893.1:32780-40251 GCF_000754665.1 Bison bison bison
GTCTTGGGGGCTGAGGGAGCGGGGAGGATGCCCCATCCAAGGGGCCCGCCCCTCCCGATGGACCTGGACTGCCTGCTGCCCCTGCAAACACGCACCATCTCAGGTCCCCACAGGCCCTCCTAGAGAAACCCAGCCTACTCCCCTGCAAACACGCACCATCTCAGGTCCCCACAGGCCCTCCTAGAGAAACCCAGCCTACTGCACCCAAAGGACGGTAGAGCCTCTGGGCCAGAAGAGCTGTGAAAACCTCCCAGGACTGACTCCTTGTCTCCTCCTTGTGGGGTTCCCATCTCCAGCCTCCTTCCTCAGGGTCACCCCACCTACAGATGACGGCACCCTCTGTAGAGCGGTCTAGTAGGAATCTGAATGTGTCTGGAGCATAAAGCGTAAGGGGGAAGAAGTAATGGGACACAAGTCCTAAGTGCTTCTTCCGGCACATTCCACTCATTGACAGTCCAGGAGCAGAACTTCCATGAGACTCTCCGTGCTCAACTAACCAGATTTGGGAGGAAATGCTACCACCTTGTGGCCGTTTCTCATAACAACAACTTTAAAACCGATGGTCTGAAACTGAAGTGGCCTCAAACTTCACAAGGCCTGCCAGGCAAGAATGACACCTGCCCTCAAGTAATGTCCTCAGGCAAATTATCGGAAAAAGGTTTAAAAACAGGCAAACTTTCAGGAAACCAACTTCAAGAGGTCAATTGTCCTCACATTGTATAAGATCAAAAAGCATCTGGAAAGATACTCCACCTCACTGCAAATCAAAACTACAATGAGAAATCACCTCACACTGGACTAAATGGTCAGCATCAAAAGATCTACAGAGAATAAATGCTGCAGAGGGTGGAGAGAAAGAACAGTCTTCCTATACTCTTGTGGGAATGTAAACGGCTGCAGCCAGGATGGAGAGCTGCATAGGCGAGCCTTAAAAACCGAAACATAGAGGAACCAATGGGATCCTGCAATGCGACTCCTGGGCTCAGATCTTGAGAAAATCATAATTTGAAGTGACACGTGCACACCTGTTTTCAGGGCAGCACTATGTACAATAGCCAAGAAATGGAATCAACCAAAATGTACATCGACAGAAAAATTAAGACTAACTGGTACAGCCCTACATGGGAATAGTACTCAGCCAAAAAACTCTACAGAATAATGGCATTGGCAGCAGCAAGGATGCACCGAGAGAGTATCAGACTAAGTGAAGCAGGTCAGAGTGAGAGAGACCAACGTCATAAGATATCATGGATGGAATCTATAGATTCTTATAAATGAACTAATTTACAAAACAGACACAGATTCACAAACATACAAAGCCAAGTTATGATTATCAAAAAAATGTTGGTGGGGAGGGATTATTTAAGAGTTTGGAATTAACATATACACACTGATAAATAACAAGTAAGTAATCCAAAATAATCTCCTGAATAGCAGAGGAAAATCTTCTTGACACACTGTAATAACCTATCTGGGGAAAAGGACTGGCCCCCCAATAATAAATATGCCTCTAATGTATAACTGAATTAAGTTCCTGAATACCTAAAACAAACCCAGTGCTGGACATTAACTCTACTGTTGTTCAGTCGCTAACAAGCTTCCCTGTCCTTGACCACCGAAGTTTGCTCAGCCTTCTTTATGGTCCAACTCTCACATCCGTATGTGACTACTGGAGAAACTGTAGCTTTGACCAGATGGACCTTTGTCAGCAAAGTAATGTCTCTGTTTTTAATATGCTGTAAAGATTTTTCATAGCTTTTCTTCCAAGAAGTAAGCATCTTTTAATTTCATGGCTGCAGTTACAATCTGCAGTGATTTTGGAGCCCCAAAAAAGAAAATCTGCCACTGTTTCTGTTTTTTCCACATCTATTCAGATGCCATGATCTTAGTTTTATGAATGTTGAGTTTTAAGACAGCTTTTTCACTCTCCTATTTCACCTTCATCAAGAGGTTCTTTAGTTCCTCTTCACTTTCTGCCATTAGGGCAGTGTCATCTGCATATCTGAGGTTATCGATATTTCTCCTGGCAATCTTGATTCCAGTTTGAGCTTCATCCAGCTGGGCATTTCTCATGACATACTCTGCAAGCTAAATAAGCAGGGTGACAATACACAGCCTTGACATCCTCCTTTCCCAATTTGGAACCAGTCTACTGTTCCATGTCTGGTTCTAACTGTTGCTTCTTGATCCGCATACAGGTTTCTCAGGAGGCAGGTCAGGTGGCCTGGTATTCCCATCTCTTGAAGAGTTTTCCACAGTCTGTTGTGATCCACACAGTCAAAGGTTTTAGCATAGTCAATGAAGCAGAAGTAGTTGTTTTTCTGGAATTCTTTTGCTTTTTCTATGATCCATTGGATGTTGGCAATTTGATCTTTGGTTCCTCTGCCTTTTCCAAATCCAACTTGTACCTCTGGAAATTCTTGGTTCACATACAGTTGAAGTCTAGTTTGAAGGATATAGAGCATGACCTTGCTAGCATGTGAAATAAGCGAGATTGTACAGTAGTTTGAACATTCTTTGGCATTGCCCTTCCTTGGTATTGGAATGAGAACTGACCTTTTACAGCCCATTGCTGAGTCCTAAAACTCTGATTCTGGTCTTCACTAAGGACTGATGCTATTCCTCACTAAAGCCATGACACTGGTCTTCACTAATTCCTGACTCAGCTCCTCACTAAATCCCTGAAACTGGTCATCACTAAGCCCTGACTCTGATCCTCACTGAGGCCTGACCCTGTTCCTCAGTAAAGCCCTGGTGATGTCACTTACAAATGGTTAAGTGTGTCTCTTACTAAGAGGGATCTTCCCAACCCAGGGATCGAACCTAGGTTTCCCGCATTGCAGGTGGATTCTTTACCGAGGAAGCCTGTAGACAGGACTTGTCTAAATCAATTATGTATGACAGACAGAAGTTTGTCAGGTTTAAGCTAGCTTAAAGCTACTCTCCTAGGAGGCACTTCCTAGGAGTGCCTCCTTGGACTTCCTTGGTGGCTCAGACGGTAAAGCATCTGCCTACAATGCGAGAGACCCAGGTTCAGTCCCTGGGTCGGGAAGATCTCCTGAAGAAGGAAATGGCAACACACTCCAGTATTCGTGCCTGGAAAATCCCACAGATGGAGGAACCTGGTAGGCTACAGTCCATGGTTTCACAAAGAGTCGGACACGACTGAGCGGCTTCACTCTTTCACTCACTCTCCTAGGAGGCACAGGTCACACATAAGCAGGGTCTCTTATCGTTGGAGGGGGCCTCGCCCTCATGTGGGAAGTAGGACACATATTTCTTAAAAAGAAATCATCACTGGGCTCCACACTCACACACAGCAGGAAACTGAAAGAATCTGTGTCCTTAAACATCTCAACAGGCAAAAGAAAAATGCTACCAATTTCTCTGAACACAGATGGTCAGGATCCAGGGAAGATCCAGGAATTTCTTAAAATGCAGCTCAGTGTCCTATAAAGACAGACACAGGAAGTGGCCTGATTCCAGCATCCTAGGCTTCCAAGAGGAGGTGACCACACTGGAAGCCTTCTGCAAAAGTATATTCTTTATCAGAATAAAAATATATTCTTGAAATTGCAAGCACACAAGTTATTATTTGAAAACCTAAAATATTCTTAAAAACTTAGCACCCTGATCTTTGTGGTTCCCATTGGTTACTTTGTGTTCCAATTTTCTAGGTAGAAACAAGCCATCATTTCAAATTAGTTTCTTCTAATTCTGTTATTTGTTATTATAAGAATGAAAGGTCAAGCTTGAAAAAAAAACACAAGAAAATTCCTGAAAATAATTAAGTAACTCAAAGAGCCCACAAGCTGCATGTACTTTGTCTTCTAACAGTTATGTTTTTCTCCCTAAAGAAACCTGAAAAAATTGGCTCCCTGGTTTGTTGCTTCTCTGTTCAAACTGAGCTAAAGCGAAATTGAGATCATATCAATGAGTAAGAGTTTTTGAATTTTGAGATGTCATAGAGGGTAACAGGGGCTGGAGAAAGTGGAATGCTCCTACACTGCTGGTATGCAAACCACACCCTTAAAATAAAGCTTAATTTCAAATTGAATTTAATTACAACAGTATGTGGTTCCATGGAGTATGAACCACGAGTTATATATAGCAGGCAATATGTGAAGACACATTTAATATTCCATATGTGAGAGTAAGGGCTTCTCTGATGGTTCAGATGGTAAAGGATCTGCCTGCAATGTGGGAGACCTGGGTTCAATCCCTGGGTCAGGAAGATCCCCTGGAGAAGGGAATAACTACCCATTCCAGTATTGTTGCCTGGAGAATTTTATGGACAAAGGAGCTTGGTTGGCTATAGTCCATGAAGATGCAAAGAGTGGAACATGACTGAATGACTGATACTTTCACTTCTCTTTTTTTTATGTGAGAGTAACAGTTTCTTGTCAGGTTGTAGCTAGTATACACAAACTGCTTTAGAATGCTCTCCAGTCAGATTGTCTGTAAGCCTGGCTAACTGTGTCACCACTTTATGATTCAAAAGGTGATCTATTCATTCCAGGCAGGAATAGTACGTTACTTTGAACAGTCTTTAAAACTTACATGTAATCCACTCAAGATTTCAAATACAAAACATTTATCTGAAATTTACAGGCTCTTAGAAAGTTGTGTTCTACATGAAAACAGTTCCTCTGCCTTTTTTGTTAATGATTTTTCACAATAATACTTTAACCCCTCAGTTACTGATATTATTACCAAGATAAACTTGTCTTCATTGGTGAGGAAGGTGGAGTTGATCCATTGCTCCATCATAATTGCTCTCTGGTCAACATGAGTCTCCCAATTTCTAGTCATGTTCCTACATTCAACCTTTTTCTTTTTGTACCCATCCAATTCTGCTTCTCAGATCTTCATGAACACACAATAATAAATACCTGGTGAGTTCGGATTATATTAAACACTCTTTCCATAGCTTTTCTCACATCAAAGGAATCAGAACACAGTGAAGCAGGGAAAAGCATTGTTTCTAAGGCCCCTGAAAAAAATTAGACAGAAATCCTAGCATTTACTGGTCTATACAAACGAATTACAATGTGTGTGTATGTGTGTTTTTAATGAAATTGCAACAAATGAATAACTAGAGTTGCAACAAATTGTAGAATTTTGCTTGGAATGATTTGAGTTGAAATAGGCTAGATGAGTGCTCATGAGGATGTAGGGGATGACACATACTCAAGGATGTATCAACAAGTATGTATCCATAAGTTGATAATGTATACCTTTGTAAACAAAGATGAAACATTTAACTATTTTTCTCGCTATCTGGCGCTTCCAGAATTTGCCATCTCCACTTGACTCCCCTACAGACTTAATGGTTTATTGCCACCAGATTAAAACTAGTTACACAAATCATGGTTAGATTTGTTCTCTTTATTTTGATATTTTTATGTTTCTGTCTCTCTCTTTGTCTACTTTATAAGATTGCTTTTTGCATCATCCACTGTGTAGCAAGGCCTCTATGTAAAGAGCTATCTTATATATTTCAAAATAGGGAAAGGAGAACATCAAGGCTGTATATTGTTACCTTGCTTATTTAACTCATACACAGAGTACATCATGTGAAATGCTGAACTGGATGAGTCACAAGCTGGAATCAAGAGTGCCAGGAGAAGTATCACAACCTCAGATATGCAGATGATGTCACTGTAATGGCAGAAACTGAAGAGAAACTATAGAGCCTCTTGATGAGGGTGAAAGAGGAGAGTGAAAAAGCTGGCTTAACACTCAACATGCAAAGAACTAAGATCATGGCATCTGGTACCATCACTTTTGATGGCAAAAAGAAGGGGAAAAAGTAGAATCAGTGACAGATTTTATTTTCCTGGGCTCCAGAATCACTGTGGACAGTGACTGTACCATGAAATTAAAAGATGCATGCTCCTTGGAAGAAAAGTAGTCAAAGCTGTGGTCTTTTCAGTTGTCTTGTACAGATGTGAGAGTTGGACCATAAAGAAGGTTGAATGCCAAAGAACTGATGCTTTCAAACTGTGGTGCTAGAAAAGACTCTTGAAATTCCCTATAACTGCAAGGAGATCAAACCAGTCCATCCTAAAGGAAATCAACTCTGAATATTCAATGGAAGGACTGATGCCAAAGCTGAAGCTTCAATACTTTGGCCACCTGATGTGAAGAACTGACTCATTGGAGAAGACCCTGATTCTGGGAAAGATTGAGGGCAGGAGGAGAAGGGAGTGGCAGAGGATGAGATGGTTAGGTAGCACCACTGACTCAATGGACAAGAATTTGAGGAAACTCTGGGAGATAGTGAAGGACAGGGGGGCCTGGCATGCTGCAGTCCATGGGGTCACAAAGAGTGAGACAAGACTTAGAGACTGAAAACAGCAAAAACTTAATAAAAATACAATCAACTGTAAATTCTCGTCAAGTTGTTTAAAAAAAAAAAGCTCCCCTATGTAAACATGCTGAATATCATGATTTATAAGAGGTGTGCAAGTCAAGAGCACAACGAGGGATCACTCTGCACCAGTGTGAAAGGCCATAATGAAAATTCTTTGGGGAAGAAATGATGCACCTACATGAAGAAGTGGGAGCACGTATATGGTACTTACAGCACATAAAAGATAAAAACAGTGTGGAGAGGAAAATGGAACTGCCTTAAAGAAATAAAAATAGAGTTATTATAAGATCCTGCAGAACCACTCTCAGGAAAATTTAAGAAGGCAATGTTTTGAAAAGGCACATGCCACCAAAGTGTGCACTGGACTACACTTTACACTAGCCTAAAAATGCAAGTAAACATATTATTTATGGAGAGATAAATGGATAAATATAAAGAGACCCATGTACGCAGTGAAACCTGCTGCTGCTGCTGCTAAGTCACTTCAGTCGTGTCCGACTCTGTGTGACCCCATAGACGGCGACCCACCAGGCTCCCCCGTCCCTGGGATTCTCCAGGCAAGAATACTGGAGTGAGTTGCCATTTCCTTCTCCAATGCATCAAAGTGAAAAGTGAAAGTGAAGTCGCTCAGTCGTGCTCAACTCTTAGCAACCCCATGGACTACAGCCTACCAGGCTCCTCCATCCATGGGATTTGCCAGGCAAGAGTACTAGAGTGGGGTGCCATTGCAGTGAAACCTGACTCTGCCGGAAAACAAAATTAAATAATATAATTTCCAGGAACATTAATAAAACTAGGGATGATCAAACAACATGAAGAAAATAAGAATCAGAAAGAGATGTATCTTGATATTATTATTATTATCCAGATATTATTCATAGCTGTAACTGAAAAATACACACCAGTGTACTCATTGAGAGACATAAGAAGACTCAGACCTAGAAAACAATCTTCTGATTACTAGAGGATAAAAGTAAATGGAAAGGGATAAAATAAAAAGTTAGAGTAAACAAATATAGTCATTTCATGTAAAAAGGGTAATCATCAAGGACTTAGGTATAACAAAGGGTTCTTATGGACAAACTGTAATAAACT
>NW_011494893.1:40351-41243 GCF_000754665.1 Bison bison bison
GCAGGTCAGGAAGCAACAGTTAGAACTGGACATGGAACAACAGACTGGTTCCAAACAGGAAAAGGAGTACGTCAAGTCTGTATATTGTCACTCTGTTTATTTAACTTATATGCAGAGTACATCATGAGAAACGCTGGGCTGGAAGAAGCAGAAGCGGGAATCAAGATTGCCAGGAGAAATATCAATAACCTCAGATATGCAGATGACACCACCCTTATGGCAGAAAGTGAAGAGGAACTAAAAAGCCTCTTGATGAAAGTGAAAGAGGAGAGTGAAAAAGTTGGCTTAAAGCTCAACATTCAGAAAACTAAGATCATGGGATCTGGTCCCATCACTTCATGGGAAATAGACGGGGAAACAGAGGAAACAGTGTCAGACTTTATTTTTCTGGGCTCCAAAATCACTGCAGATGGTGACTGCAGCCATGAGATTAAAATACACTTACTCCTTGAAAGGAAAGTTATGACCAACCTAGATAGCATATTCAAAAGCAGAGATGTTACTTTGCCAGCAAAGGTCCGTCTCATCAAGGCTATGGTTTTTCCAGTAGTCATGTGTGGATGTGAGAGTTGGACTGTGAAGAAAGCTGAGCGCCGAAGAATTGATGCTTTTGATCTGTGGTGTTGGAGAAGACTCTTGAGAATCCCTTGGACTGCAAGGAGATCCAACCAGTCCATTCTGAAGGAGATCAGCCCTGGGATTTCTTTGGAAGGAATGATGCTGAAGCTGAAACTCCAGTCCTTTGGCCACCTCATGCGGAGAGCTGACTCATTGGAAAAGACTCTGATGCTGGGAGGGATTGGGGGCAGGAGAAGGGGACAACAGAGGAGGAGATGGCTGGATGGCATCACTGACTTGATGGATGTGAGTCTGAGTGAACTCCACAAGCTGG
>NW_011494893.1:41343-44883 GCF_000754665.1 Bison bison bison
GCAGTGAAACCTGACTCTGCCGGAAAACAAAATTAAATAATATAATTTCCAGGAACATTAATAAAACTAGGGATGATCAAACAACATGAAGAAAATAAGAATCAGAAAGAGATGTATCTTGATATTATTATTATTATCCAGATATTATTCATAGCTGTAACTGAAAAATACACACCAGTGTACTCATTGAGAGACATAAGAAGACTCAGACCTAGAAAACAATCTTCTGATTACTAGAGGATAAAAGTAAATGGAAAGGGATAAAATAAAAAGTTAGAGTAAACAAATATAGTCATTTCATGTAAAAAGGGTAATCATCAAGGACTTAGGTATAACAAAGGGTTCTTATGGACAAACTGTAATAAACTCCATGGGGGGAAAACTCAAAGGTGAATAGATATGCATACCCATGCAAGGGTGCTAAGTCACTTCAGTTGTGTCCGACTCTGTGCGACCTTGTGGACTTTAGCCCACCAGGCTCCTCTGTCCATGGAATTCTCCAGGCAAAAATCCTGAAGTGGGTTGCCATTTCCTTCTCCCGTGAGGTACCATCATAAAGCTTTCATCTCCAGCATAACTATATTTGAGCCTGACAATCCTTCCCCTTGTGGTCATTTCCTGAAATAGCAACCATAAACATTTTGCTTGTCAGGAACTGTGGTGTTGGAAAAGACTCTTCAGAGTCCCTTGGACTGCAAGGAGAACCAACCAGTCCATTCTGAAAGAGATCAGCCCTGGGATTTCTTTGGAAGGAATGATGCTGAAGCTGAAACTCCAGTCCTTTGGCCACCTCATGCGGAGAGCTGACTCATTGGAAAAGACTCTGATGCTGGGAGGGATTGGGGGCAGGAGGAGAAGGGGACAACAGAGGAGGAGATGGCTGGATGGCATCACTGACTTGATGGATGTGAGTCTGAGTGAACTCCACAAGCTGGTGATGGACAGGGAGGCCTGGCGTGCTGCAATTCATGGGGTCACAAAGAGTTGGACACAGCTGAGCAACTGAACTTAACTGAACTGACTAAATATTCACAAAAAACGCTGTGTTCTAAATGACACGAGTTCAAGAAACCTCTTGAACAAAACAATAAAAACATGCAAATCAGTGCAAATTATCAGAAGAAAATATCAAGAGATAAATAAAATCTACAAGGTTTTAAAATAAAAGGACATGAAAAGTCATTCAGTCAGGTGAATAGACGCAGGAAAATCAGTCTGACAATGAGTAATCACCTTAGAGAAGTGAAAAAGACCAGTCTCAAAAAAAAAAAAAAATCTACACACAAGAAATGCTAGAATGAGGGGAAGAAAACAGACCCTAATGTGGTGCTGGTGAAATTTCATTGTTAACAGTTCTCATGAGTATTTCCAAAGATGTGCGTTTTCTAAAAAAGAAATCGACTCCCTATATAATCTGAAAGTCTGGCTTCTGAGAGTGTACACGGATAAAATCAGATTTTTAAAAACACGTCACCGAAGCCTGCGTGGCAGCAGGACCTACAATAGCCATGACCTGGAAGTTAGCACAATATACAGGGACAGGTGAATGGATAAAGAAAAAGTGACACAGGCATACAATGGAATATGACTCTGACTTAAAGAAATGAAATAATGCCATTCGAAGGGGTAGATAAATCTAGAGGTAATCTTAGAAGGTGAAGTAAGTCAGATTGAGACAGAGAAACATTCTTTGATATCATGTACAGGTGAGAAAGAGGTACTCACTGAATTCCCCTTATTAACATTGAAACAATCACATAGTCTTAGGCAACAAATTATGGTCATCAAAGGGGAATGGTGGGAAAAAGTTGTAAATTGACAGGAAGGGATTAATTCATACCCACAAATACATAAAAAAGAAATGGTCAGCATGGACCAACTTTAAAAAGGGCGTTGGACTAAGCACACTGTAATAACCTATATGTTAAAAAAAAAAGATGATAGATATAGAAATAAGTATGACTGAACAAGACTTTGTACACCTAAAACAAACACAACACACTTCTAAGCCATTGTCACTCCAATAAAAGCTATATATTATTATGAGAAACAAAAGGGTTAAAGAGACAAGAGCTTTTGATGGCTTCCTCTCACCTATTCAGTCATAGTTTACAGCCAGGCACTACCACGACGACTCAGGAATGGGTCCCATAGAAACAAGCAAACTAAGTGAATGAAAACATGTAAATGGACAAAGAATGGGGTTTATCATGCACAATATTATCCACCCGTACAGATGGAGCTAGCAATGCCAAGTCCAGTCACAAGGAAGGAGGTGGGGAAGATCATAACAAGTGAAGTAAGGGAGACAGGGGGACACGTATGTCATATGATGTCACTCAGGTGAAATCTAAAAGTGGATACAGATGAACTTCTTGATCAAAGAGACATAGTTTCACATACATAGAAAAAAGCTTATGTCCCCAGAAAATAAAAGAGTGGGGTGGTGAGAAATGAGCTGATTCAGACTGATAGAAGCACTCTATTATTTATAAAATAAGCACCAAGGACCCACTGTGAAACACAAGGACCCATACTTAACACTCTGTTATAACCTCCCTGGGGAAAACCCAAAAAAGAACATATATAGATCTAAGTAAATCTAGTTGCTACCGGTTAAAAAGGAAAAAACACTCACCCACAACATTGTAATTCCCCTATATACTCCAGTGAAAATTACAGAATTAAACCCAATCAAAAAAAAAAAAAAACAGAGGGAGAAAAACAAAAGCTAACTCTATGCCCTTCATGCCCTGCTGACCTGGGCTGGTGTCACAGTTTCTGGAGGTTGAGCAGGCTTGGGTCCCAAGGCTCAATTGTTGTGGGGCTCAGGAAGCTGGCAGAATATGGCAGGCAGTGTAACCACCACCCCGCCCCCCTCAACCACTGGATAAGGAAATGGCAACCCACTCCAGTATTCTTGCCTGGAGAATTCCATGGACAGAGAAGCCTGGTGGGCTACTCTAAAGCATGAGGTCGCAAGAGTCAGACACGACTGAGTGACTAACCTGTGCCCCCCATATTCTCTTACCTTTCTGCCACCTTGTGGCCATTTTCCATAACAACCTGAAAAACCGAAATGATGGACACTCGTGTTCAGAAGGTCCGAGGCCCTATAAGGAACATCCTCAAGAGACATCCTAGGGTTGGTCATCAAAAAGAATTCAAAATTCAAAACAGGACAGGCATTTAAGAAGCCATCTCTAGAAGTAAGTTTATCCAAGTGTGAAAGCATTAGTTCAGTTGTGTCCAAATCTTTGCAACCCCACGGACTGTGGCCCTCCAGTCTCCTCTGTCCATGGGATTCTCCAGGCAAGAATACTGGAGTGAGCTGCCATTCCCTTTTCCAGGAGGATCTCCAGGGATTGAACCTGGGTCTCCTGCACTGCAGGCAGATTCTTTATCACTGAGCCACCAGGGAAGCCCCTAAGGTTTATCTGCTGCTGCTGCTGCTATGTCACTTCAGTCGTGTCCGACTCTGTGTGACCCCATAGACGGCAGCCCACCAGGCTCCCCCATCCCTGGGATTCTCCAGGCAAG
>NW_011494893.1:44983-45365 GCF_000754665.1 Bison bison bison
GAAAAGATTCCGAAAAATGAGGGAAACAGGAAGCCCAGAGGTGCCCCTGTAGTTTGGCGAAGGCCTTAGGAGGTCACTTGGAAATTCTGCTGGCTGTGAGGGGGGGAGGGGGCAGATGTGCACAGAGCTGTGCAGGCTTGTCCTTTGCATGGATGTTCTTTGTAGAAATCCACCTCGGAGCCATCTCCTGATGTGTAAGAATTTCCCAGACAAACCTTGAGCTAAGCAATGCGTTTTTTCCTTAGGAAATGTTGGTCTTCAGCGATGTTCAAAGCCTGTGTATTTCGGCTAGACTCTGGCTTCAGGTCGGTTCCCCCAAAAGGCTCAGAAGCGACCTGAACCAAACAGTAAGTTTTCCTCCTACCTTGTTCTCCTCATCTAC
>NW_011494893.1:45465-51939 GCF_000754665.1 Bison bison bison
GAGTGGGTTGCCGTTTCCTTCTCCAATGCATGAAAGTGAAAAATGAAAGGGAAGTCGCTCAGTCATGTCCGACTCTTCACGACCCCATGGGCTGCAGCCAACCAGGCTCCTCCGTCCATGGGATTTTCCAGGCAAGAGTACTGGAGTGGGGTGCCATTGCCTTCTAACAACCCTTAAAAAAATTCACATGGCAAGATGGCAATGTCACAAAAAAACAGAAAAATGCAAATTGAAACAACAGCAAAGTATAAGCTCACACCAGTCAAAATTGCCGTTGTCAGGAACTCTGCAAACCGTAACAGCTGGTGCATCTCCTTCACTGATGCTAGAAATACAAATTGCTAAAAGAAACTGCAGAGGACAGTGTGGAGGTTATTGAAGGAAAAAATGAGAATGAACACCCCCCCCTCACCATACACAAGTTCCAAATAATATAAAGATCTAAATGTCAGAATGGATACTATGAAATTCTTGAGGAAAATATAGGCAGGACAGGCTTTGATATAAATCACTGCAAGTTCTTCTTGGGTCAGCCTTTTAGAATAATGAAAAATAAACCAAAAATAATAAAAAATGAACCTAATTAACCTTAAAACTATTTGAACAGCAATGGAAATCTTAAACAAAAAACAAAGACAACCCTCAGAATGGGAAAAAATAGTTGTAAACAAAGACACCCATAAGGAATTCATCTACAAAAAATACAGTCAGTTTGTGCAGCTCAATATCAAAAATACAAACAACCCAAGAAAAATATGTGCCTAAGATCAAAAAAGGACATTTCTGTGATGGAGTCATACAGATTGCCATTAGGCACATGGAAAGATGCTCAGTGTCACAGATTATTGGAGAAAGGCAAATCAAAAGTTCAATGAGGTATCACCTCACACGGGTCACAATGGTCATCTCCAAGCATCTCCAACAATTAACGCTGGAGGGTGTGCAGAGAAGGGAGCCCTCCTGCACCGTTACCTAGAATGCACGTCAGTACATCCACTAGGGAGAAGCGTATGGAGGCTCTTCAAAAAGCTAAACACAAAAGCACCTTAGAACCCAGTGGTCCCAAGCCTGGGCAGAGACCTGGACAAAACCATTTTAAACACAAGGGTAGCCCTGTGATCACGGCTGCGCTAGGTACCGTAGCCAAGACACGGAACCACCTAAGCATAGAGGGACTGCTGCACGGATACCAAAGATGGGGCACACACAGTGCAATGCTGCTCAGCCATAAAGGGAGGGAATCATGCCACGTCGAGCCACCGGGGAGAAAGCAGAGACGGTCCCACCAAGGGGAGAGAGGGAGACAGGGAGAGACAAGCGCCATAGGGTATCACTTCCAGTTAAATCTAAAAATGGACAGAAATGAGCTTCTTTACCAAACAAAAACAACCTCACACACTTCAAAGAGAAACTTAGGATCACCAAAAACAAAGGATGTTGAGGGCGGGGGTGGGGGGGTGGTGCAGAAATGAGCTGTTTCAGACTAACATATCACACTACCATTTGTAAAATAAGCCACAAGGACCCAAAATGTAACACAAGCAACCTTATTCAACACTTTCCAATAACCTATGTGGGAAAAGAACCCGAAAAAGAATGTAAATACATCTACATATAAATGACTCAAGTTGCTGTAGATTGAAAAGGGAAAGACAAAAACAACACAACATTGTAACTCACCTATATGGGCTCAGATGTTCAGTTGTGCCCAACTCTGTGAGCCCATGGACTTTTGTCCCCCAGGATACACACTCCAGTTCAAATTATTGGATTAAAAAAAAAAAAAAGGAAAAGAAAAAAGTGTTGACTCTGTTCCCCTCAGGCCATGGTGACCTTGGCTGGAGTCACACCCCTGGAGCCTGAGCCCCCAGTCTGCAGTGTCAGGGTCTGAGGGAGCTGGGAGGGCGTGGCAGGAGTGTGTCCCCACGATGTTCCTGAAGTGCCTCTTGCCCCTCCACACGAGCCCTTAATCTCCAGGTACAGGAGGGCCCTTCCGCAGAGAAACCAAGCCTACTGCACCTGAAAGATGGTGGGGCCTCTGGGCTAGCAGCTCTTTAAAAAGTCCCCTGGGGTCCACGTGTCCCCTGGGCTGGGGTTTTTAGTTCCAGTCACCTTCCTTAGGATCGCCCCAGCTACAGACAACAGCAGCCCTGTGAAATGCAGTGCATGTATGGGACTGGGGGTCAGTTCTCAGATGGCTACACTCAAATCCAGGGGGTGGGATGGGGTGCCTGCAGTCACTCCCAGCGGTCAGCATGCTGGCCATGGCACCTGGTTGGGGCCTGGGAGGTCCTGGGGGTGGGTTGAGGGGGCAGTTTGCAGAGACAGGACCATGTGGGTAGATAGTCCTGGGCCCCAGTTTCCTTCCCAGGGAAAAGAGAGATCAGTGCACAGAGAAGGGCTGGCCAGTGATGGTCTTGGGCTTCAGCAAGCACAGGCCCCACTTCCACCCCTCTCCAGGCTGGCTTTGCATTTCCTGCTGCATACCACGAAATGCCAGGTGAGGGGTTGGGACAAGAGACACTTACTCTCAGGCCTGCAGTCCAAGATCGAGGTATAGGAGGTTGTTCCTTCTGCAGGGTCTGGGGATGGTCAGTTCCAGCCTTTCCTAGCTTCCTGGGTTCCATCCCTGGTGTCCTATGGCTATATCAGTCCATTTCTGCCTCTGACATCACAAGACCTTCTCCTCCCATGTGTCTGTGTTCTAACTTCATCTCCTGAAGACACCCCCCACCTCAACACACACACACACACACACACACACACACTGGTCAGGACCCATACATTGAGTGGCCTCATCTCAACCTGGGCTGCTCTGCAGTGACCCAACAGAACACAAGGTCCCATTCTGAGGTCCTAGGAAGTCCATGCATCTTCCTGGGAGCCTCTTGGGGTGAGAGCTGCTGAGGGTCAAGCATTATAGAAATAATTCTTTCATATAATTATATGCAAAAAAATACAGAAAGATATATATGGCATGAACACATTTGTTTTAAAAACCTCAACTACCAGAAATATGTTTTTATAGATACCTATATGTACACCTATGTGAAAGCAGAGAATGAACTGAAAACATGGGCCTCCTTTTGTCTGAACAGGGAAGTGGATTTAGACATGGTCAAGAGAGATCTTCACATCAGTCGATTTACAGTTTTATAGTTTAAATGTTTTATCCCATCATTGTTCATTATTTCTGCAAGTGTAGAACTCAATAGACTTTAAAACAAAGCTAAGGGAACAAGGAATTGTGAAACATGACATTCTATGGGTTGTTCATGACAGAATCCCATGCACCCAGAGCCCTGGGCATGTCTGTGCTAAATGGTACATGATCCAAGGGGTCACAGATGTTGATGCTGGGAGGGGCTGTAAAGATCCCACCAGATTCCTTGGTTCAGTAAAGGCATTTTTGGAATGAGTTATGAGACAGGGGTCTGTGGTAGGGACTAGGGAGTGTTAGACTACAGAAGCCAGAGTTCTCCAGAACCAGTTCTTGTTGTTCAGTCCTTCAGCTGTGTCCAGCTCTTTTGCAACCCCCTGGACTGTAGCCTCCCAGGCTTCTCTGTCCATGGGATTACCCAGGCAGGCATACTGGAGCGGGTTGCCATTTCCTTCTCAAGGGGATCTTCCTGACCCAGGGATCAAACCCGGGTCTCCTAAGTCTCTTGCATAGCAGGTGGATTCTTTACCACTTGGGAAGCCCCCAAAATTCATTCTAACGAATTCTATTTCATTCTAATTTATTCTTGAAATTCTAATTCTAATTCATTCTAATTCTAATTTAATTCTAACTCTAAATCATTCTAATTTATTCTTGAAATTCTAATTCTAATTTAATTCTAACTCTAAATCATTCTAATTTATTCTTGAAATTCTAATTCATTCTTAATTTCACTTTCATCTCAAAATGACCTTGCCATATGAAATATTTCAATAAAATCTAGTGTAATATCGGGGAACCCTTCTGAATGCTGTTAATTTCCAAGTAACAGCTGGGGTGTCGTCTCTTCCATCTCCTACCGTGCCCTCTTACCCAGACTCCTGAGTTGTTCGTCCCCCTTATTACCAAGAACCTTACAGCCATTTCAGCGACTATACAGTCAGACTTCTAATTTCTACAGACTTCAGACTTTTAAAGACAATAAGAGATTATTCCAAGCTTCTTCTTTCCATGGTGTGAAAAACAAAATAACAAGCAAATAAAAGCTCCTCTGCATCCTGGTTTCTACCCTCCCTCCACCCCTAGTGCCCTTTTACTTTCCTATACTGTCTTTACCTTTCTTTTCAGACCAAGCCCCTGCACTGATTTAGGGGGAAATCCCCTACATTTCCATCACCCAATCACATTTTTCTAGGCAGACAGCAGACCTGGGTGATTCATTGCACCCAGACTATACTCAGTCACAAATGACAATAGAACTCACCCAAGGGGGCACAGGTCCAAGGCCAGGAACCACAGGGGACAGCTTCAGTCCCTGTGGGGAGGCTCTTCATCAGATGGTCCCTTGATTAGGCAGAATCTGTTGGTGAAGACAAAGTTTCACATGCAGCGTCTGAGTGGGCCAGATCCCTGCAGCAGCACTGAGTCCACACCTCGATCCCCTTTCCCAGCCCCTGTGAACTTGCTGCACCCCACGCAGCCTGTGGCTATGGATCCCTGCCTCACCTTTCTCTTGGAGCCCTTCTACTGGCTTCCATGCCTCTTGCTCCAACTGGTCCTCATGGTCCAGAGGGGTGCCAGTGAAGCTAGAACACGGGAGCACCATTCCCTCTTCACTCCTGTAACCCCCATATATCCTGTTTTGCATGGGTCAACTTTCTGCAACTGCAAAGTCAATGACATCTGCATTAAAACATTCAAACATTCTGACTTACAGTTGGCCATACATTCCTTCCTCCTCCTTTGTCTCTGGTATTTCCTTCTTATTGTCCCTTGTAAAAAAAAATAAATAAAACTTCTTAAATGATTTCTTTAATGTTTCTGTCCTATTTCTCCTCTTGTTTTTTCCCTTCTTTTCTACCCTCATTTCCCCTCTCTTTTTCTTTCTTTCCCTCTGTTTTCCTTCTCTGTACCTCCTCTTCACTGTCTCATCCTCTCTTGTGTATGTACTCGTGAGCTGGCCTTCAGGCCTCTCTTCAAGTCACTGCTCTAAACATCCCACATCTGTGTCCTGTAGGTACTTTGGGTTCATCCAAGACTGACTTTGCAGTTCCCTCTCTCTTGCTTTTCATCCTTCGTCCCTCCCCAGAGTAGCATTCATCCCCCTGTGCATCATCCTTGTTTCTTCTTAATCAGTCTGATCATGTTCCCCCTCCACTTGCTCACAGGCTGAATCTTAACTCCTGGTGATCACAGGAGCAGCTCCATGATCTGAGACTGCCCACATTCCCTGCATGCTGGAAAGTCTCCACATTTGGAGCAAACATGCATGCCTGTAAGCTTCAGCTAAAGCTTCTGTGATACTCCCATAGAACCACTCCTCTTCCCACGGGTAGAATTAACAGCTTCCTTTTTATATTTCTTCTGTGCTCTAGACAGGCTTTTTTTTTGCAACACAAAAGACATTTATATTTCTTACTCATTAAATGATATGAACCCCGGAGACTAATTCAAGTGGACAGTTTTGGCCACACACGAGGCACTTAATGAATGTTTATTGCATGAATAAGTGAACTAATAAATAAAAGAATTGATGACAACAAACAAGTAAACTAAGGAACACTCCCACTAGAAGGAAAAAATCAGTCTTTGTTTCTTTGTGGCCATCCAAAAATCCACTGTATCACTGCCTGGATCTGAGAGTGGACACACTGTGGGACATAAGAGAAAATTTATGATTTTCAGTATATTGTCACATCTTTAAGCGGCCAGACAACAAATATATTTGAAAATCTCTGAAAGAGTATCAAGTTGTTCAGTACTGTGAATGTATTAGAAGTTCAGAAATGGAAAGGTGAGCAAGTAATCGATGGTTTCTTAGGATTTTGTATAGGAGCACAGATAGGATGGGGGCAACCTATACAAGAATGAGCAATGTCTCTTTTAAAAAGAAATGAGCAAGAAAAACTGCAAAACAACTGCTGAAGTTCCTTGTTAGTAAGTGTCTAAAAGCTTCAACAAGATTCACAAACACTAGCAATATCTCTATGCTGTTTTCAAATGCAATTACAGTCTTCAATTTCAAACATAACTTCACTGTAGCTCCTCCCCACAGAACGGAAGCCGAGCACGCGGAGGGGTCGTCTATGTGGTGTTGGAGGCAGAGCAGGAGGACACCGGTCTGTTTAGGTCTGACAGAGAGGCCAGGAGAGCATCACCTCAGGGCATCGGGAGGTCTAGGCTCTCGGAACTCAGGGGCTGCAAGGCTGCATCATGGCGGGCCTACCCTCCTGCCCCACAGCCTCTGTGATGTCGGTCAGCCTCTGCTGGCACATGGTCAGTATGGAGAGCAAATGACCTCACGAGGGAACAGA
>NW_011494893.1:52039-59520 GCF_000754665.1 Bison bison bison
CGAGGGAACAGAGGATGGCGGGGGAGCATCCAGGAAAAGGGAGAAAGGTGTGTCCAGAAGAACATGTGACAAATATGAGCCTGTAGCAGGCACTTCTGGAGGAGATGTGCTAACATCTGGACCTGTTGAGGATGTCAGCGTGTCCACAGGCAGCTGGCTGCGATGGGCACAGTGCTGCATCTGCTGTAATGGCAGTGCAGACCCCTGTGGGGAGACGGCCATGCAGAAGCGGAGGTGGGAGGAGGGGCAAAGGTTTACTGCAAAATCAACTTTTCAGTAAGAAGAATTATGAAAGGTGTACCAGACGGTCCTGGGGCACTAGTGCACCGGAGACAGAGTCTTGTTTTAAGGGTGAGCAGATCTGTGATTTATTTTCATTTGCAGTTCAGTATAAAAAATCCACCTTGTAAAAGCATAAGATCTCTTCGCATAAATAAAACAAAAGAAGATACAAAACATAATCAACTTGCCTAGAATGCAACCAAGTTCATACACAGCACTGAGACATCTGACTGAACTGTTTCAATCTCCACATTTCTTTCATTTCCTTTATGAAAGCAAAATTAAGAAAAAAAACACTCCCCTGAGTATTCTTATGATACTTTTGGTGAGTGAAACAGTAATTTCAGCAAAGTTTGCTCTTGATATCAGAAAGCAAAATGTCAGGTTTTGGGGGGAGAAGGGTGCTAATTGTCATTCAATACCAAAGACACTATTTATTAACACTTAATTTTATTGCGAAAATAGCAATTTATGGTTTGAGATGATATATTAGGGTCTGCTGAAGTACCATGTGGTTCTAGCATATTATGAATGAAATTCCAGACAAAGGTGGAATGTTTAAGAGGAAAAAAGTCAACATTTAACAGGCCATGGGCATGTACACTGGATGCTACACATTGATATAGAGCTAAAGTAAAAATGCGAAAGTGGTGTAATAAATAATACAAGTTTTTCTACTAATGATTGATTTTAAATGATATTGACATTCAAATGTATATACATGCTGGTCTGTTGAGGAAAATTGAGATTCAAATTTGTATTAGAAAGATGATGTACTATGGTTACTGTATTATGCTTATAAAATACTGTTGCTAGAAAGCCCTCAGGTACGTTGATAATCCCATAAGTCTGTACAGTCCCTCGGCACTTTGGTCACTGAATCAATCAGCAGGGTCACTACACAGTTAGGGGTTAGACCAAACCTTTGTGGCAAACAGATCGCAACCTGAAGTGGACATCATAGTTTTCTACAACAAAACCCTCTGACAAATACCATTTCCTGTAATAAATATCCATCGTCTCAAGGAAGAACAATTAACAAAACCCTTCAATATTATCTAAAAGAGTTTGCTTTACTAAACAGACTGATAAACTCATTTTAAAATACATATATAAAATATTACTAAGTATAAATTTAACTTAAATTTATTGTAAAGGATATGCAAATATTTTCTAGACTTAACTTTCTATGCAGAAGCTAGTGGTTACTCAAGCACTTGACAACCTTACAGCAATTGCTTCCTCTAAGGTCCCTGTAATTGAAGTTTGAGGCATCAAAACTCACCCTGATTTTAATCAAGGCTGAATTCAAGATATCAGAAGTTTGTAATTTTTTTAATCTTTTTAATGATGTAAAGAAGTTTATTTGGACATGAACATCCCATCAGGCAGTGTTTCAACTACTTGGCCAAATATCAGGCAGCATTGTCTAACAATGGCAATGATAACAGGAGGACAAGGGGCACGTTAAGGGATGACAGGTGCGTAATGATGTAGACGGTGGTGACAGTCATGGATGTGTGCTTACACTGAACTCATCAAGTTGTTTACGTTAAGTATGTACCGCTTTTTGTATGTCCATCATACCTCAATTTAGAAAGGAGGGTTAGTAATGAGGTTTCCTTCCTTGAAGGTGAGCAAGAGCAGGTCTACACGCCTTCTAGCCACAAGATTTAGACACGGGCACGGGGCCAGTGCCCTGGGAATCCCCCTACTGCTCCTCTTCACCCCCACACACCTTCTGTAGTCGGACGCACTGAAAGTGCATTTAGGGAAAATTACAACGTGCGCCTCTAAGCCACACAGTCACAGAATGTGCACAAGCCAATGGTGCTGTTGATCAAGACATAAGCATTGGCCTGGGCTCCTGCCTCTCCTCCCAGCCCGCCTTCCCTGCTCCATCCTGGCGGCACAGGCACACCTGCACAGCCTACAGCGAAGGAAGAACCGTCCTCACCGGCCACCAGGGCTCCTTCTCAAGGTCAGCTTCCTACTTGCCGGAGAAGCTGCCTGCAGCCCACCTCCTGTCTACTCCTGCCTGAGGAATCAGTTAAAGAGAAGTGGGAAGCCAGGGATCCCTGCTCCAGGGGCAGGTGTGGGGGGAGTGCTCCCTGTTCTGCTCTTGTTCCTCTCCAGGTGGCCCACAGCTGGGAGGCAGACTGGGCAAACAGATTCTGGGCCCCGTTTGGGGTGGTTTGGGGCCTCCTTATTGGCTGTTGCAAAGCAGAGGAGAGAAAGGTGTTTTCAGGACTGCAGGCTAAGAGGAACAGGCCAGGGGCAGATGGAGAGATGGACTTGACTTGAGCAGCTGCCGTGGCCTTCCTCCTGGCAGCAGCTGTTGAGGTGGAGGCCAGGCTATCAGGTGAAGAGAGCTGGTGGGGTACCTCAAGGGAAAGCACCTCCAGTTTCCCACGCCGCCTGCCACCTACTCAGCATCGTCAGTGTCTTCCAGGATCCCTTCTCCTCTGGGGGCTGGTCTTCCTAGAGTGACCTCAGCCTCATTCCCGCCGTTCTGTCATCATTGCCACTTACAAATAAGCAAGGTTGCAGTGCTCCTATCTAACCCCAGCAGGCAGGGACTTAGCTTATGGTCTGCCCTTTGAGAAGCTTAAGGTCTGTTCCCTCAAGAATTCTGTCCCAGATCTCTTCCTTTGTCCTTCCACCCTGACTGGTGGAAGACAGAGAGAGTGGACTATACAATGGTCTTGCCCTCTAGTTTCCTGTTGGGCTCAGCCCGTGGGAATCCTGGGGGAGGCGAGAAGTGAAGAGGGGAGCCACGTCCCTTCAGCCAGCCACGCTGGTCATGCTGACCTCTCCCTCCAGGCTCTGAGCTCAGAGGTGGCAAGTGCTTCCTGGTCACAAGGGCGGAAGTGAGCTCCACTTCTGTTTGTGGTTTCCCTGTTCCCTGTCCACACTTATCAACACGCCCTTTTAGTAAGCCCAGCTTATGTTACATATTTGGAGAAGGAAATGGCAACCCACTCCAGTATTCTTGCCTAGAAAATCCCGTGGACAGAGGAGCCTGGTGGGCTGCTGTCCATGGGGTCACACAGGGTCAGACGTGACTGAAGCGACTTAGCAGCAGCAGCATGTTATATACTGTAATTTTAAAATATCCTAATCATCTTGTTTTTTGCTAGAACCCTGAGAAAAATCAGTCTTATATAAAACAGACAACTGTTTAAGAGAAAAATATATTAATATGTTGGTAAGAACTATAGATTTTAGAGATAGAAAAACTAATGAGGAATCTTGCAGTAAGATCTCAACCAACCCCAAAGGTCACCATGCACAGCTGTGGCATTCACAGTCCAGGGATGCATCTGGGCCCATCAACCCTCCCTACTGGGACTCTGAGTGCAAGAGTAAAGAGTGTCTTCTGGACTTCCCTGTGGTCTGGTTCTTGAGAATCCACCTTCCAGTGCAGGGCATGTGGCTCAATCCCTGGTGAAGAAACTAAAATCCCACATGCCATGGAGCAACTGAGCCTGTGTGTCTCAACTAGAGAGCCCGAGTGCCCAAACAAAGAGCCAACTCAGCCATAAACAAAAAATAAATATTAAAAAAGGAGTCTCTTCTCTGGCTGTGTTATCACTTGCTGCTGCTGCTGCTGCTAAGTCACTTCAGTTGTGTCCAACTCTTAGCGACCTCATGGACTGCAGCCTACCAGGCTCCTCCGTCCATGGTATTTTCCAGGCAAGAGTACTGGAGTGGGTGCCATTGCCTTCTCTGATGTTATCGCTTACTCTCGATGTTTTTTTTTTTTTTGGAACGAAGCCCCTCTACACAGAGGCAGGATAACGTTTGAAATTACTGCTGGGTGAGATGCATGAACAGAACGTACCTGAAAGCTCCAGGAGTGCTGGTCTACCCGGGATGAAGTCGCCAGATGATAGGATGGCATTTGGCAGGATAAGAGGCAGTGAAGGCAGGTGCAGATCTGCAAGGAGATGTGTGCCACTCCGCTGGGCTTAGGGCTTGACCTTGCTTTGCAGAAGGATAAGCTAAGGACAAAAGTGTAAATAACCTGAATGTCTATTTTATAGTCCAAAAACACAATGAGATGTGCAGGGCTGTGTGGAAATTGTGCAGAAACATGAGACTGTTTATGATACAAAGTTCAATGAATCAAGCAGAACATTAATGCATGCCATGGTTAAAACTCTAAAAAGTGTGTATGAACATAGATTGTACAAAAATAAAACCGAAAAAAGAAAAATAAGGTGTTGAAGTGATGGGGTTACGGTACTGTTTTTTCATCTTTAATGTCTTTGTTGGAAGGGGTAGTCTTCTGTGGACCTTGAACACCTTGCTGGGAACGCCAGGGTGCAGGGCCCTGATTGTGCCTTTGGCTGGGCCATTTCTCAGGTTGTTTGTGCAGCTGGTAACCTTGAGAGATGTAACGTTGCTCCCTAGGCAAGGAGCAGGTTTGCTTAGTACTTGCTGTAAAAGCAGTGATTTCTTAAACTCTGTATTCCTCAGCGAAGATGTACACCGCTGTGCACAGCATCCACCGTGTCCACTTTATCACCGTGTAGGGGAACTGACAGCAAAGGGAGCTGACCCCAGCTGTCTGCTGTGCTGTGAGCAATAAGTAAATAAATCATAAATAAATAAGCCTTTGTCTCCGGCCCAGAAGTTCACGTCTTCTGCCAACATCCGTTAAGCACTAGTAACAGACTGGAGGGTAAAATCCAACCTCAGACCAAAAGCCTGTAACATTATCACAAAACCAACTCATAACTATCCATTTAAAATATATCTTTCCCATCAGACTATAGATTTTAAGGACTAAGAATTGGGTCTGTCCTTTCTACACTGTTTTTAATGCCAAAGTTTAATCCCAGGATAAGTTTCAACAAGGGCTTCCCAGGTAGTACTAGTGATAACCCTCCTGCCAATGCAGGAGACATAAGAGCTGTGGGTTCAATCCCTGGGTTACAAAGATACCCTAGTGGAGGGCATGGCAACCCACTCCAGTATTCTTTCCCTGGAGAATCCATTGACAGAGGAGTTTAACGGACTATAGTCTTTTAATGTCACAGAGTCGGACACGACTAAAGTGACTTAGCACATGTGCATGCAAGCTTCAACAAACATCTCTTGGGTGATGGACTGAAGGAGCAGAGATATGTAAGAAGCAAGTTCAAAAACAGAATTCAAACCCAAATACGGGCTTTGAAGTTTGGGATGACAGTTTGCAATCATATGTTCCTATTGTTCAGTAACATATAAAGGCACTACCATTTACTGAAGACCTAGAGGCCAGCCCCTCTTCTGGGTGATTTTCCAGTTATCACATTTAAATGGTCACACCCTGCATTTTTCAGGTACTGCTCTGTGCATTGTCAACTCTAAAGGAAAGCCAACCAGAACCCGACATCATAACCAACCCCAAACAGCCTCCTTGACCTGTTCCAGTGGTCTTAAGGGCCTCACATTCCAGCCACTGCAGGCTTCTAGCAACTCCTGCCAACCCTTCCTGCCTGGTGGCTGCTGATGAAGTTGCCACCCTGTCCCATGGCCTCAGCCAGATAAGACAAAACCCCAGATGTGTCCACAAGCTTGGTTGTTATGGCATAAACAAGTTCAGAGCTGTCACCCTGGTGTTCCTGATCTGAGGCAAGGCTGAGACACTGGGGGGCTCTGAGCCACAGCGCCCTCATCAGTGCCAGGCCTGGGCTGGGCGGGTGTGGAGCCCCTTACTCTGCTTCTCACACATCACCTGTTGCATCACTACCTCACAGCATACCTGTGGCTCCCTCTGGAGGCTCTGCTTTCTCAGTCCCCATCAGACCACTGAGTGAGGCCTCCTTGCCCCTAGTTCCTTTCTGCTGCCCTCTCTGCCCTGGGCCCCTCGTCGGCAGGTTGCCTATCAAAACGTCCCTGCCCTGAGCTTTCTTCCCAAAGAGCAGAGAAGGTTTGACATCTGTGATGAAGGATGGTTGTATTTTACCATACAGGTTAGAATTTTGGCTCTCTGGTTAATATTTCATTTCTTCCAGGAAACCTCAACTCTCTTAAATGATCTCTATTGCAAATATATTCATTCTTCCAGATCAGCTCACTGATGTGCAGGTTGTTAATCTGGGAGGTGCCAATCCTTTCTCTGCGTGTGGTAAGCAGGAGACTGAATGAATGAGCTAGCTTGTCATCATTTATGCAGTAAATAAACACTGCTTTATTGAACACTTATCTCCTGTGCCAGACACTGTGGCTAGGTGCCAAGACGACAGAACGAACAAGGCAGAAAGATACACTCAAGGCAGAAAGATACACTCAAGTGGCCTGTGGTCCAGAGAGAAAACAGACGTGAGCAGGTCACTGTGCATTTCATGCCACAAAGCATCACACACATGAGCAAGTGATAAGCCACATGGGGAGACCTAAGAGGGCTTCACAAAGGAGGTGAAAGCTTCACGTGTCCTGAAAATTTCGTCTGAATTTCAGCCCACAGACTGTATTTGGTGACTACATTTTCCCACAGCTCTGGGCAGGACTTGACCCAAATGTAGGGCAGCTTAATGTGGGTGAAGCCTTAACAAGTTTCTCCCCTGCTTTCGAGTGGCAAAGTTTCCTCTAGAGGGAGCCAGATGATTGTGGGAAAGGAGGAAACATGGTGGCTCCTTTTTTAAAAAGATTTTGCTATCACTTTTTCTTACCAAAGTGTTATTGACTTACAACGTATCTTATTAGCTTCAGCTAGCAACATAATGATTTGACATTTCATGCATTCTGAAATTATCGCCACTATAAGCCTAGCTATCACTATCATGTCATACTAAGTTATTACAGTATTATCGGTTATGCTCTTTATCCTGTGTACCATCCCTTGTGGCTTGTTTATATTATAACTGAAGTTTGCGCCTATTCATCGCCTTTACCCGTTTAGCATACTCCCCAGCAACCACTAGTTTATCCTGTTCTGTGAGCCTGTTGTATGCTTTTTTAGATTCCATATATAAGCAAAATCATGCAGTGTTTGTCTTGCTCTGATTTATTGCACTTAGCGTCACACTGTCTAGGCTGTCCATCTATGTTGTCCTTGATGGCAAGACCTTATTCTTAGCTATGGCTAAGTTATATTCCCGTTATAATTATATAATATACAGATACATATAGATAGATAGATCGGAGAAGGCATTGGGACCCCACTCCAGTACTCTTGCCTGGAAAATCCCACGGACGGAGGAGCCTGG
>NW_011494893.1:59620-79111 GCF_000754665.1 Bison bison bison
CGAAGAGTCGGACACGACTGAGTGACTTCCCTTTCACTTTTCACTTTCATGCACTGGAGAAGGAAATGGCAACCCACTCCAGTGTTCTTGCCTGGAGAATCCCAGGGATGGCGGAGCCTGGTGGGCTGCCATCTATGGGGTCGCACAGAGTCGGACGCGACCGAAGCGACTTAGCAGCAGCAGCAGCAGATAGATAGATAGACAAACATGTCACATCATCTTAACCCAGTCATTTATTAATGAACACTTGGTTACTTCCACATCTTGGCTATTGTAAATAGTGCTGCCGTGAACATCAGGGTGCACATCATTTTGAATTAGAGTTTTTGTTTCTGTTTTTCAGGTAAATACCCAAAAGTGAAATTGCTGGATCATATGGTAGCTCTGCTTTTAATTTTGAGGAAACCTCGTATTTTTTTTCCATAGTGGCTGCGCCAATTTGCAATCTCATGAACAGTGCATAAGGTTACCTTTTCTCTACATACTGGTCAATACTTATTATTAATATTTGCTGTCTTTTTTGATAATAGCCTTTTTGACAGATGTGAGATGATGTAACTCTGATTTTCACTCTCTGATGATTAGTAATGCTGAGCATCTTTTCACGTGCTTGTTTGCTAGCTGCCTGTTTTCTTTATCAATTTTTTTTTTTTGGCTGCACCTTGTAGCAGGCAGGGTCTTAGGTGCCCAATGAGGGATCGAAACTGCTTCCCCTGCAGTGGAACCACGGAGTCCCAACTGCTGGAACATCAGGGAAGTCCCTGTCTGTCTTCTTTAGGGAAATGTTTGTTCGGATCTTCTGCACATTTTATAGTTGGATTGTTTTCTGACGGCGAGTTGTATGCATTTTTTGTAAAATTTGGATATTAACCCCTCATTTGAGGTATCATTTGTAAAGATCCTCTCCTATTCAGTAGGTTATAAGGCACCTACTGTTGTGTTTGTCCAACTCATTTGCAAAACATTTTTGTTTTAATCAGAGCTGTCCCCAACTCCAAATCATTGTAATCACTGCATATGTATCTTCAGTTATCCTATAAACTGGTTGTTTCTTTCTGAGCAACTTTGCAACTTCCCTTACTTGATGTGAGAAATGAAACTGGAGTCTCTAATACTACCTAAATGTAGGTAACAATTCTGCATCTTCTATGAAATTTAACACAGGGCCCTCTTGTCCTTTCCTCGTTTGAATGCTAAGTCTCACATTGGTCAGCCATATCTCTGAAGCTTTTTTTAAAGAAAACAAAAATCTTCAGGGGCTGTGTGGGAATTCTTGTTATTTCAGAATGTAGCTCTTTTTTTCTGCTTTTTCTTTTTTTTAAGAACAACAGGCAGAAACTCGCCCTCTCACAGCTCTCATGGCCAGACGTCTGAGATCAAGGGTTAGAGCTGCTCCGTCTCAGGCCCTTGTGTTCTGCCGACAGTCTTTGGTGCGTCTGGTCCCTGCCTTCACCTCCCAATGCACCCTCCCTGTCTCCATATCTCCCCTCTTCAGGAGGACTACAGTCACGTTGGACAATGGCTCACCCTCATGACCTCATTTTATTTGTAAGACTTTGTCCCCCAGTGAGCTTATATTCTGAGATTCTGGGCATTAAGACTTTAACATAGGAACTTGATGCGGATGCAGGTGACACCATAACGGTGCCCAAGCGAGGAACCTCAGACTTGATTCTCAGGGTCCCTTCCCCTGCTTCTAACCCCAGTCTCCAGCCAAGATTTGTTGCTTCTCTCCATGTCTACCCCCAGTCTGCACCTTCATATTTGGTGACCTCTGCCCTCTGATTGATCTCCTCCAGCAAGTTCTCCCTTGCAAACCACTGTACGCTGTCCTGAAATCGCCTGGTACTAGGTTTGAAAACATTTTTCTGGTTTCTCAGGGACAGAGTGACTCTCTATATGAATTCGTTTAATCCATAGTAGCCACATTTAGGGTTTTCAGCGTGTAGATTAAATGAATTAATACATGTATTGTGCTTAGGTGTCAAGGACATAGTAAACACTCTACAAATGGCACCTGTTATTATTGGGGCCAAGTCACAATTAGTCACAATTACTGCAGGACATGATTCCCAAGTCAAAGCCTTGCCTGAGATGGCTCTGGGGGAGGGAGGTTGCACAGTCTTGTCTGTACTTTCTAGCTTCTGAATTTTAAAGAAGTGCAGCACCTTGGGGCATTCCCACTGACGACTGACTCCCACACAGCAGGGCACGATTTCCCTAGAGCGTTGTGACCAGTCTTCCAGATCGACTACCTCCCCGACGAGCACCTTGCACGTTTCAAAAAAGTAACTTCCTTAACGCACATCTGCTAGGTTTTCCTTCCTCTCTCCTCTTTGTTTCCTTTTTTCATATTTAAACTTTTGAGCATATTAACAAGAGTGAGAAAATTTTCCCCAGCGCCCTTCTAACTGCAACATGATTCAGCATACTTCTGATCACTCTTTTATTCTGGATGCGTGGTTTCTTGTGACCTTTTCAGGGACCCAGTTCTGTGTGTTTGTTCTGTGTGACTTGCTGTGTTGCTGGAAATGGACTGTGATTAATTATAGCGCTGCTTTTCTCTTGTCAAAACCACAGTCACATTAAGGGGTACTTGTCATTTGACATCTTTGGGGCACATTTTTGTGGTCTATTAGTCTGAAACCAGGATTCAAGGGAAGTATAGTTCTCATAAAGAGGTTAGTTGGATGCTGAAAGAATTTGTTTAGGACTACAGAGCAATTCAGAGATAAAATTGGTTTTCCTAACAAATTAGCACATTGAATTTGATGCAAGAACAAAATGTCAGCAAATAGAAGAAGGCTCAGTTGTTTTGTTACAGTGGAATTGATATTCAGAAATCGCATTCTTCTTCTGTATCTCTGGGGTTGATGCTTAGCTGACGCTTTCTGGGATGCAGTATTATGTGATGAGTGGTGAGAAGAGCAGGTGTGATGGGTAATGGCAGGTGCTGTTTCCTTCCAGAAGGGAGGTGGGGATCTTTATGGGAGAAAGGAATAAGAGGACTAAAACCTCATAATCACTCCTAGAAAATATGAAGATGGAACCAAGAACTAGAGGCATTAGTGTTGTTAAGGGTTATAGTAGCTTGTGGTGTCATTGCAAAAGAAAAGAAAAGAAAAGCCATGCTGTCTGTAAATATCTAAATCTGAAATATTATATCAAAACTAAGCTAAATAGATTAGAAGAATAAAGACAGAGGTCTCTATCTGACTTCAAGAATTACTATAAAGCTATATTAAAATCGTGTGGTATTGACCTAAACATAGATAAGTAGATCAATGCATTAGAACAGAGAGTCCATCCAGAAATAGAACTATACAAATATAGTCAGTTGACCATTGACAAAGATGCATAAACAGCTGATAGATAGTCTTTTCAGTAAACAGTGTTGGGATAGTTTTCATCCATATACAAAAAGATGAGCCTAAACCCATACCTCATACCCAGGGCCAAAGATAACCCAGAATGCATCACAGACCTAGGTGTAAAACATCAACTATAAAACATCAAGAAGCAAATATACCAACCTTAAACATTTTTGTAGATGTCTTTGTAGCATTCTATTCACATGAAAGTATATCAGACTGTATGTACTATGTCTGTAGCCAGCTTTTTGTCACTTAACATTATATAAATTAGCATTTCTCAATTTCACTGAAGTCTCCTCTTGCTTCTTTATTGAAGGCCATCCTCTGGTTCTAGGATAGAGGAGAACTACAAAACAGACAATTCATTAAGAACTTTGGGTCCTTGAGTGGAATTCAGAAGCACACTTGGTGACCCAGCTCATCCATCCTGTAGGACAGCCTCAGAATGAAGAACACAGACATTTTCCAGGGGCAAACATCAGATCTGTGCTGGGTCATGTACCATACAACAAATCCTGAAATAAAAATACCTGAAAAGAGAGCTGTACTTCCTGAGTCACCTGCTGCAGCTGTGGGGGCAAGAACCTCTGTGACACTGAGACAATTTGGCCTTTTTTTCCTTTGGTCTTCCTGTTTGTGTTTTCCAGACCACAGCACCCTGCAGTGTCTGGGTCTGTGCCTGTTACTGTCTAAAGAAAACCCCAAACCACATAAAATTTAATAAATGAAGACATTTTGAATTCTACCCTTTAGGTTTACTATAACATATAAAAATTTTGTCTTGGGTGTAGGTTGGCTCATAGTGATGAATTCATTATAGGAAATGGTCATGTGACTTCCTTCTGGAGGAGAGGCCTGTGGGGGAGGGAGTGATTTGGCCCGAGTCCAGGGGACACAGATATGTGTCGTTTCTCATAACCATGAGCTGCTGGGGGTGAGTCAGACCAGTTCTACTCCTCTGTGAGGTCCTCAGGCATCCTTGATCCACTGAGTAGATTCCATTCTCTGTCTCAGTTTCTCCACTTGAATGTAAGATCCACTACATAGGAGCACAGGTTAGACCACATCTGTCCTGTTCACCTCTGTATTCCAAGTATCAAGCAGAGTGCTTGACATCTGATGGGCATGAAATTAAAACTATGTCAGATCGATAGATGAGTGGATGAATGGCTGGTTGGATGAGTGGACGGACTGGTGATTGAATGGGTGGATGGATGGATAGATGGATGAGTAGATGAGTGGATGATGGATAAGTGGATGGACTGGTGGGCGGGTGAATAGATAGGATGAGATGGTACTGATTTGTTGGTTCTGTAGTTTAGTTAGAGGGCTTTATTGAAGTGATGTACCTGGGTGTCACACACCCCAAACATAAGGCTTCAGTTTAGGCAGTGTTTGCCCTTAGTCGTAAGAAGAAGAGTGTAATGAGCGTTCCTGTGCTTTCCCTCTATTCCTTGTAAAACCCCTCAGGTTGCTCACTAAGTACATCAATTGCAACAAAACTGTGGCACTTTCCCTGCAGCCCGTCCCCCCTTTCAGGGGCTTCCACAGAGCAGGGCTGTCTTGCAGGCCGTCTGCAGCTGCTCACGAGAGTCACGTGTGTGTTCCTCCTGTCAGGTGTCCAGATCCACCAGCCACTTTCAGCCCTTGGGAAATGTGGTTCAGCCCAACCGTGAGGCTGCTGGCATCCACTATCCTCGGGTGCCCAAGCAGGCAAACCCTCCTCTGTACTCTGCGGGTCTGTGCTCCTCTGTGGCTGCCAGTTTGCCTCTTTTCTTAGGTAAGAGAAAAGTTTACAAGAGGTCTTAGGAAAAAGCAAAGAAAACACAGTTTGGGGCCATTTCTGACAGGCATAGTAATGAGGTAAGCCACCTACTGGGCTTTGTAAAGGACTCCCATTGCGATCTGAGCATATCCCTTAGGGCTGCCCCTAGGGTAACCCGCATTGTCCGACTCAACCAGCAACATTCGAAAAACACTTGTTTCTAGTTCACCTTGCTGCTGCTGCTGCTAAGTCACTTCAGTCGTGTCCAACTCTGTGCGACCCCATAGACAGCAGCCCACCAGGCTCTGCCGTCCCTGGGATTTTCCAGGCAAGAACACTGGAGTGGGTTGCCATTGCCTTCTCCATTGTGTGAAAGTGAAAAGTGAAAGTGAGGTCGCTCAGTGCTTCCGACTCGTAGCGACCCCATGGACTGCAGCCTACCAGGCTCCGCCATCCATGGGATTTTCTAGGCAAGAGTACTGGAGTGGCTTGCCATTGCCTTCTCCGTTTAGTGAAGGTTTATTGAGGGCTGAATGTAACAGGGTAACATGAATTTTTGCTTCAAAGGAATTACAGCTTGGCTAAGCATAAAAGACAATGGGAGTAGATGTGATTAGAGAACAAGGCAAAATAACCTCAGAAGCTGCACTCTACACTCCCCTAGTCCAAAAGGGAAGGAGTGTCTTTCTCTGTTTTCAGGTGGAGAGTCATAAAGCAACTCCTAAAGCTAATCTATTAAAAAAGGGAAAGTTAAAAAAATATAACACGTAGTACAGTCACACAGACAACTTACATCCATTCAAATATAAGTACGGAATAGTTGATAAAATGAATCTGAACTTAAAAAAAAACCTTCTACTTAAAAAAAAACCTTCAGAGATTTAGGTTTCAATTTCAACTATCTGAAATTTAGTTGCAAATTTAAGAGTAAATAATAAAAGCTCTCTAAACAGAAAATCAGATGCAACAAGGTTTACGGACCCCGCAGAAGTGAGCACCGCCTTAATCCAATTGAAAGAAGTACAACATTCCAGCTTACTAGACAGAAGTAGTTAACAGAAGATATTTAAAACAGAAAGAATGCTGCCAGAGATGTAATCTCTGAATTTAAGAAAAGAGACAGCTTAAAGTGAAGGACTATGTGACACTATTTTACAGTATTAGAAACAAGAACTCAAAAGACAGAATAAGACATTTACTATTCAAGCAACCAGTCTTACGATTTCAAGGCTCCTCAGTTTAACACATTTCAAACATCACCCGATTTTCTAATGTGATGTTCTGTATATAACAGTAAGCTACATGTTTGGAATGCTGAGTCACTTCTCTTAGATATAATGGTATAAATGATGATTTAATTTCCAGATTAGCACCTAAGAGTCAGTGAACTCCATAATGCTACTGCAATATTTATAAGTTGCAAATAACATAACAGAAAAAACTTCTAGAGCCACATTTTAGTCTTCAACATGTGAAAGCCATATGGCAATACTAATAAAATAAGGCTGTTGCTTGTTATTCTCCCCAGACAATCATCTAGTCCAGAGCCCAGGCCCATTTGGTGGAGGATAAATCTCCCTTAGGACCAATGCTTTTGCTTAATTTCCCACACAGATCACTGGAGCCCAAAACGGGTAGAAATATGGGCTATGAGTGTTTCCTATGAAAAGATGGCGGGAGGGCTAGCACTTGCCTCAGTAAGGCCAGAAGAGAACCTCAAAGGATGAGATGGTTCAATAGCATCACCGACTCAATGGACATGAACTTTCAGCAAACTCCAGGAGATAGGGAGGGACAGGGAAGCCTGGCATGTCACAAAGAGTTGCACATGACTTAGCGACTGAGCAAAAATGAACAAATATGGATTTTAAAAGCTTTTCATCCCCTTGACGATCAGGGATATACAAATCTGATAACAAGGCAGCATTTCCACTTATTAGGTGAACAAACCTTTAAAAGATCGCCAGTATCCACTTTTGTGGAGGATGTAGGCCGTTGTTTTCCTGAGCATGTGTATCAGAATTGTTTGCTGGGTTTATTTAAGACAGTCACCCACACTTGGAAACAACCCAGATGTTCTGCCAGGGTTGAGCTGATGAGCAGTGGCACGTCCTCACCAGGGACACATTCAGCAATGGAAGGAACAAGCTACTGATACGGCGACAACTTGGGTGAAGCTCGGTGGCATTGCTCTGAAGGAAAGAAGACAGTCTCACAGCTTGCATCCTGTGTGATTCCACACTCAAGAAGGAAAAACTGATGGTGGCAGAGAAGACTGGTGTTTACCAGGGGGGTGCAGTGGGGAGTCTGTAAACATAGCCATAGTAAGCCCGTTGGGGTGATGGGACTCTTCTGTACCCCAACGGTCGTGGTCACACAGATCTACTATCTGTGTAAAGTTCACCACCTCCTCAAGAGTCAAAAAAGAAACTGACAAAAAGCTTGTATGTAGCCCACCTCAGACTTAAAAATCAAAATCTGGGCAGGTGGAGTTGAGCCAGTGAGCTTTTCCTAACAAGCTCCCAGTGATCCTCGTGGACACCAAGTACTGAGCTTTCCTGGCACTCATAATTATTCATGTGAGTGCAAATTTGTACTACATTCTGGAAGATAATTAGGAACGTCTATCAAATTGTGGAATATGCATATGGAAATGTATATGAATATGGAAATCCAGTCTTAGGAGTTTATGGATCTACTCAGATACATTCATAAGGGTTTGGAATCACATACAAACATGGTCACTGCAACTCTGCACCAGTGAAAATTAAGAACAACTTGTCTTCCCCCAACAGCAAACAGTAAAATAAATTATGCTACAGCTATGTTGTGCATTAGAAGCCATGCAGTGAATAATCCACCTATAATTTAGGTACATATTTACATTCTAATATGTCTGAAAGGAAATCCCAGACATCAGTGAATATGATGCAACCTCAGGGAGTGGCTTCACCTGAACTCACCCTACCCACCAAAAAATGAGAACGAGTTGCCTCCATTTAAAGAAACAGGAAAACCTCACATACAAGGCTGGATGCGCAGTTCCTTCTGAAGGCCTGGGCGCCCTGGCAGCTGGTGTGGCTCACACGCTCTGCCCTTTCCCTCAGCACCGTCCTCCCTTCGTGCTTATTGTTGGCTGTGGGAGACCTTGAGGTCTGACCTACCTCACAAGCTGCATATGGATGTGGGTGTTGTTTCAAATTGTGTGTTTTGATTTTTTTGTTGTTGTTGGTACATGAACCTGAGTGAATTGAAATTGATGTGAAAGTTCTAACAGAATGATTCAAATTGAATCAAAATAAATGTTTTTATTATCATTGTTCTTCTGGGGCATCCTCTCTGTGACGAGGCTTTATACACATTGGGTCTCATTCTCAAAACAGCCTTAGGGTGGATTTCATTATCCTCTATACAAATGAGGAGGGCTTCCCTGGTGGCTCAGCTGGTAAAGAATCCTCCTGCAATGCAGGAGATCTGGGTTCGATCCCTGGGTTGGGAAGATCCCTTGGAGGAGGGCATGGCAACCCACTCCAGTATTCTTGCCTGGAGAATCCCCATGGACAGAGGAGCCTGACGGGTTGCAGCCCATGGGGTCACAGAATCGGACACGACTGAGTGCAACATACAAATGAAGCAACCATGGTGTAGAGAGGGTAAGTCGCTGGCCCAAGGCTCCGCCCACCCATCTCTGTCCCCTTGGTCTCTGCCTGCATTCCCAGGTAGGTTCTGTATTGACAAAATGATCCATAAAACTAAAATGCAGCCAACATATACACATATTTCCATCATTTCACAGTAATTGAATACATTTATTATTGCATTTATTATTGAATACACATTTATTGAATACAACAGAAAGCATCCCTTCATACATTATTTAAACATTTGAGATGAACAGCACCCACGCTGTTCTCTGGACCTCACTGGCTGTGTCCCCAAGTGAGGTCTGGGAATCTTTTGCTCCTTGTCCATAGCCCTCTTCCTTCTGACTGGACCGCCGTTCTGATGGTTAGTTCCCTTGCTTGCCAGTGGTGGAGCGTCTTGGCTGTCAGTCCTTGTCACATGGGTGTTTGCTGTGTAAGTACTCCCCAGTACATGTCATGCCTCCCTCTTCCTTCATCTCTAGTGCCTTCATCTCTAGTGCCATTCAATTTTCTGAAATTGAATACCTTCTCACTGCCTCAAACTCAGTGTCAAACACAAAACTCAGCCTTCCCACTCTAGTTTCTTATTTTCCAAGCATGGCTCTTGGGGTCCCATCTGTCTTTACGGACCTTCTTTACCACACCCTTGATCTCTCTAACAGCTCAAGCTTCTGGTCCCATCCTGTGAAACCCCCCCTGCCCTGCCACCTGGTGCCCCCTTGGGGTCTCCTCTACCCAGATGGTCCTGCAAGTACTGGCTTCCTGAGGGTGGCCTCACCTCTGCTTATCTTCCACAGCAGGTACAGCACCTGTCACCCACTGTGTGCCTAATGCACACGGCTTGACCCAGAATGACAGGTGGAGAATGACCCACGGCAGGTGGAGAATAACCAGATGAACAGCACTTACAAGAGACTGGGCATGCGGGAACACCTCTGACGTAGTGGACAGTGGAGCTCGGACTCTGCAATGCCGTCTCTTACTGGGCAGTTGCAGGAGCGGCCCAGCTTGAACCTCATGAGAGGAAGGGCAGTCCCAGGAAGGCTCTCACAGCTCCACCACCTCCTGCTGCCTAAACAGCCTGACTGTGGCACAGTTTTTGTCTTGTCCATGAAGTTGTTTCAAACAGACCAGGAAGGAATACTAGCCCCACTCCACCGTAAAGCTCTGACAGCCCTTCCAGTCACCACTCCCAGAAAGAGGTGCTAATACTCACTCAAGTCTAGAGTCAGCAATGTGATGCTAACGTTGTGAGACTGTTGCTTTTACCCACAAGGCGTCTCTGTGAACTACAAAGCCCATGAAAAGAGGCGCCCGGAGAAAGCAGCACCATGGAGGCAGCTCCTCTGCGGCCCTCACTGCCCACCTCGTCCCCTGACACCTCCCCAGCATGCATCCTTTTTCTTCAGTTGCCTTCAAGGAATTTTCTGAAATTGAATACCTTCTCACTGCCTCAAACTCAGTGTCAAACACAAAACTCAGCCTTCCCACTCAAAACTCAGACACTGCTGTCTTTAACCTCCATTTTCCTGTCTTGGACCTTCGGTAATCTGTCACTCACCTCCCCTGAGTCCCCATCTCTGCTGTGATTAGTCAGGAAGTGTTGTACTGATGAGAGGCTCCTTCATGGCAACTCTTAGACTTGCTTTTCACCGCACATCTCCTCGGCCACGAGCAAGTCCAGGCTCTCCTTTCCCGCCTGTGATTTCCGACCACCAACGTCTACTGTCAAGGCAGAGCTCAGATTTCACCTCCAGAATTTTCCTTTACTCTCTGACCCTCTGGATTCACTATATTATACATCATGAAATGCCTCTAACCTGAGCCTCATCCGCCTACAGCCCAAGACCTAGCATTTGGGTACTCACATGGAACAGTTGGGGCTTCCCCTATGGCTCAAGTGGCAAAGAATCTGCCTGCCAATGCAGAAGACCCAGGAGGCACAAGTTCGATCTCTGAGTCGGGAAGATCCCCTGGATGAGGAAATGGCAAGCCACTGTACTCAATGTGTGGTTCTTAGCTGGGCAAGCTGTGGTTCTTAGCCCCCTGGGCAAGTGCCCCCAGGGCACCTGTGATGATGACTGGAGACATTTCTGGTTGTCGCAACTAGGGGGTGGATGCTGCTGGCATCTAGATGGGGGAGGGCAGGGATGTTGTGAGCTGTGCCAGGACAGCCCCACAGCAAAGAATCTTCCGGCCCCAGTGCCAGCAGATTGAGAAGGTTGAGGCGTTCTGCCTGCAGGGATCTCTCCAGCAACAGTCAATTCTGAAGCTTCTTAAGTCCCAACCTCTCCCATAACCTTTCGCAGCCCCTCAAGTCTACCAGCAACTTCCCTTCCTTAGATCCTGGCCTGCTTAACATCTCCTACCACCGCAAATCTGCACTCGACACTTACCAACATGTTACCAAATCATGCATTTTTTTTATCCCATATCCTCAAGTAGGTTGTAAGATCCTCAAGGACAGTAATATTTATGTTTCTATAGGTATGAGCATAAGGTGAGTGTGTAGTAAATACCTGCTCACCCAAGTAGTTTCCGGAAGCACTGAATGAAATAAGTAAACTGAAATTCCAAGTTGAATTAAGCCAATGCCTGAGGATGTCAGGATATGGAAGCAGAGGAATCTTGTTTAAATCTAAAAGGGAAGTTCTAGAATTTCCACAGAACTTAAACTTCTTATTCTGAGGAAAATACCTGGAAACGGAACTCAAATACCAGCTAGAGCCACAACTGGCCTTTGAAATTTAAATAAAAATTGACTCAACCCTTCAAGGATGGGGAAAATCAGCATTTTTCCCACCCAGGGGCCCCCTGGGAGTTATGTGTTCAGAAGTCAATCTTCTCCACAGTCTACTCTGCTGATGCCCACTCGCCCCTTCCCTCCCAGGCTGCCTCTCCATCCTTCCTGGCGCTCGGCTCCTCTCCCATCTCCTAAAGCCTCCACAGGGTCCTGAATGAGCATAGATGTCTCCAGGAAAGGTTAGACAGACAGGGTGGCAAATGAAATAGTAGAAAGTCCTATTGCTGTTTTTTTTTCTGACAGCCGTATTTTTAAAAGTCCTTCAGTAAACCCAGTCCAGGAGTTTCCCAGAGACCCACCTTTGGCCCCAAACTTCAGTCTGTCGACCTTCTCTGCCTTCTGTCCTTTTCCTAAGATCCCCCAACTCGTCTGAACCACTTCTGCAGAGCAGCCAACAATTCTGCACCCCACACGGGCTTGACTGGTCTGACCCTAGGCAAACACAACTCTCTTCCTAAAAAGCCCTCCTGCCTTCCGCCCCCGCCGCCACACAGACACAGGTAGGGGGGCAGTCGTGTGGGCTCCGCAGGAAAGGGCGGGTGTGGTGGGCTGGCCTGAGGAGCTATAGGTTGCTGGGACGGCTCTCACAGCTTCACTATGTGTCACAATGATTTTCTTTCTATCCACACCTTGGAGGGGTGCGGACACCTTTAAAGCCCCCAGGCCCCTCAGAATCAGCCAGCATGCCTGTGGCCACACCTGTGCCCCCAGGAGGGACGCAGATAGAAGCCTTGCTCACACTAAAGAAACACAGACAAGCACACCATTTGGGCAGAACTCACTTTTGCTGGTGTGCAAAAAGCGCTCAGTGATGCACAATAAGGCTTGTGATTCTTATTCTGTGATTAATAAAGCTCGCTGTACCCTCACTGGGAGAAATTACCTCTGTGAACATTTTAGTGCATTTTCTGCTCTGAAAAGGGTGCTTAGAAAATAAGGGAAACGCTTACTATGGTCACTTTTACCCAAGAAAACGGTCCTTCTTATTTTACAGGTTCAGAAAACCCATCTTCTCCTGCTCCTGGGGAGTATCACACTCCACCCTTTAAGTTAATGCTCATACATTAACTTAATGTACCGCCATGAAACTCAGAGGATTTCTCAGTCCTCCTGCCCTTTGGAATTATTTGAGTTGTTCAGTGAATATTTACTGAGTGCCAACTACTGTTGCCAGATGCCTGTCAGCGTGACAGGGACCCGAGTGGCAGGCAGGCCCTGGGGCTCTTACCTATGAGAGGAGGGAAGGAGGTGGGCGCTCCCTCCATTGCTCCCAAGCAAATGAACTGGGGAGGCTGGACCAGAAATTAAACCTCTTCAGATGGAAAAATCACTGAAATGCTTGTATTTTTTAATGTTTATTTATTTTTAATTGATTGATGATTGGGTTACGATATTGATTTGATTTCTGCCATACATTAACATGAATTAATCATAGGTGTACATATGTCCCCTCCTCTTGAATCAGTGAGAACAGCTCTTCAAAGTTCCTTTTTTTATCTTTAAAATTGTTACGAGCTCTGCATTTTACTTCCTGATATGTCCAAGTGTTTTAAAATATAAAAACAACATTTAAAGTGATTTATCAAGGAGTAAAAATCACGCTCTTGGAAAATATGCCTTAATTATCCAATGACTACACATCGACTCAGAAAGACACTCCACCTTGAGAAGCAGGACTCTTCCTTCTCTGGCAGAACATGGGAACAATTTCTTCTGACGTTTTCTTGACAGCCAGTGCAGTAGGCAAGATATCTGGACTCGTGGGGCTTGAGGTGGGCAGAAGAAACCACTGAGTGGGAACAAATTTTCAGAAAAGGGAAGCTAAAGACAAACTTCCCAGTTGTGCCTCAGACAGGCCCCAAGGTCTGAGCCCTGTTCCTTCAGTCCTTGACGGATGAAATGACTTAATGCATGCCTTACTGCTCCCAGCCTCTTTCCAGGTCCTGATGTAATGCTCACAGTTACTCCGGGAGACAGTTGGTCCCTGTTTTACAGATCTGAAAACACAGTCAAAGAGGAAGGGCAACCTGCTTAAGGTCACGCAAGGAGGGGACTCAGACAGTGCCCCCAAGACAAAATCGGGTGCTTCTTCCCTATACTCCCTCTCTGAGACTTAAAATCCCTATCAATTAGCAGACAAGCTAAAATGGTCCCAAAGTGGCTTTGCGTTCTGCTCACTGTCAGGTAGCAATGACATCAAGCCAGGTGCCTAATGGAAGCCCAGAAGCCAGCTGGGAACCAACTGACCCGATGCCTCTATGTCCCTTTGGCTTGCATCTATATGAGGAACGTGAGCCCATGTCCCACAGGCAGTGGGGGGGCCTCCACACCTGTTTCTCCCAGGCCCCCGCCTCTACCAGCAGCCTGGCTAGTTTCAGTCGACCAGGCCCTTTCCCTGAGCCCTTTTCAGAGTAAGCAGGATGTGTGAACCCTGCTGAGAATCCTCTAGGAAGAAGAAAGACTTCTTCTTAGAACTTCTTTAGAAGCTGAGCTCTAAAGAAACCTCAAGTGCTCTCCACCAGGCGAGGGCTTTTCTCTGCCTGAGTGATCAAACCACGGCTGCTGGGGTGTGGGTCGAGGGGGGGGTGTGGGTCGAGGGGAGGCACATCCCAGGGTCTCTAGCAGGGAGCTTGGTGGCATGCTCATAGCATCCTCGCTCCCTGTCAGCCACTGGCCCTCTGTGCCCCGTTCCCAGGTAGAAGCAGCTTTAGTTCCCTAATCTGTAAAGTGGGAACAATAATAACCTACTTCAGTGGTGTTTTCCTTTGAGTTTTGAGAACTGAGCCTAATTATCTTTAGCTTCATTCTCCTCCACTTATATCCCTCATTTGAAATATGAATCAACAGTTCTCAGAATAATTCAGATTCGGGTGTGTATGGTAGGGGAGGGGTGGGGAGCCTGATCAATGGTTCAGAACTTTGCAGAAAGGTTGGAGCTGTCTCATCGACTGTCAGCAGAGGTGTGTGAGAAGCGCAACCACAGAGCTGTCCTGGGAGGGCAGGGCTGGGCAAGGTGAGACTCCAGGGAGGTGGTGATGAGCAGTGACCTCAGGAACACAAGGAAAGAAGGAGAACAGGAGGGACTTTCTCTGTGGCCCACAAGGGAGCTTGTCTCTGAGGAAGGGGAAAGCACAAAACTGACCACTGAGCAAACAGCTACATTGAATTCAATTTTCACATACTGGTGAGATCAGTAAAAAGAGAAAGGGAAGGAGACCACATACATCGTGAAACTAAGCCATAAATAATGAAAGTACCAGTTACTCCCTGTTTCTAACTGACGTTTTGTTAGATGAGACAGGTAAAAGGAAAAACAGCGAGACCGAGGCAGCAGCCGCTGGGGGATGACATTAATAACTGCGTGAAAGGACGTTTCCTTCACTGGTGTGCATGGTGGGCCAGGACCCAGTGGGCTCTCCTGGGCCTGGAGAGTTGCTCGTGGCTCCCTTCCTGCATCCCACATTCTCTGGGAGGCCGAGTGGTCCCACGGGATGCGGGCCCTCTCCTGGCCACTGCTGGGTCCCCTCCTGGCTGCTCTGAGCTCACAGTCCGCTTGGTCTCAGTCCCGCAGCCGCCCTCGTCCCTCTCCCCACACAGACCCAACGTGGAGCGTGTTCCTTTGTGAGTCCTGCACCTCCACACGTGGCCCCTGATGTCCGGCGTCCTGCTCACACCACGAGCTCCGTGTGCGGGGGCCCGAGGGTCGGGGGTCCAGGCCTGGCCGCTGCTCTGGTGGCCCGCCCAGCCTGTGCCCAACCCAGCCCTCAGGCCACCCCCGCAGACATCCCCCCGCCCTCTTCTCCGCTCTCACGCCTCAGACTGGTGCCCCCTGCCTCAGCCTCAGCTCAGGCCTTCCCTCTCTTCATCAGATACCCAGTCATGCCTCTGCTAAAATGAATGGTTTATCCTTCAGTAACATAGAGAGGTTGGCAGATCCTTTGAAAATTTCAGGTTTTCCTTTCTCCCTAGCCAGCTCTGTAGATGCAGGGAAAGTATAGCCATTCTCCCATTGGTGACAGCCTTTGTGCCCGGTCTTCCTAGAATGCATAAAAATAAGCATTAGTTTTGAATAGCCAATATTTTTTCTGCTTCTTCAGTAAGTGAAAATAGGTCCCGTTAAATAATGCACCATCGCATTACTTGTTCCTAAAGTGACACCTGCTGTATCACATTCACCTAAATGTTTACTTTTCCTGCCTCCTCAATACCTATTTTCCACATCTGCCCCTCCACCCCCACCCCAGGCAGTGTCTCTGCCTCTCCTTCTTCAGCCATTAGAGTCCCGTCCTGCCGACTCTGAGCTGAACACCAGGCCTCCCGTGCTGGACCTGCTGTTTACTCTCCTTATAGTCTTTGTTTCATTATTTCACACAGCTTTATCTTCTCTCCTTGATTTCAAACGCACTGCAAGGCTTCACCAGTTTTAAGCCTTGAGATCATTTTCAAATATGTCCACCAGCAGCGACGTGTCCTTGGGTTTATAACCCCATTTGCGCGCCTGCAGAAAGTACGTGAAAATAGTGCCTTCCTCAGACGGGATGCTGTGAGGGTTAAATAAGATTTATGCTTCAAAGAACTATGTATGCGTGGTGTTGACACATGAGATGCTCTCTCTAAACACCAGCTTATTAGGCTGTGGATGACGATCAAGACAGAAGTAGGATGTCAAGATGAGCAGGATGAAGCAGATGGAGAAAACCTGACCAAGGCCGAGAAATAACTGATCAGTCTGGCAGGGGAAGCACGTCAGCCCAGGCAGCTATCTGAATTATTGTGGGTCAGAAAGAAGCCAGGCTATTAGCTTGACTTGTTAGCTTTCCAGGCTGTGATGGCATGTTTTGCAGATGATACGGCTTCTTGAGAGATTGTCCAGTCACTGTGAAGAGCACAGTGTGTCTGCTCTGCAAAGGCCACTCTTGGCCAATAGTAAGAATAGGAAGTGATGACAATGATCAGTTCACTGGCCAACTGGAATGGAAGGGGAATTCTTCCACAGATCATTGTAATTCCCCAAACTGAAAACTTGACCAAGTAGCCAGAAGGCTCAAAAGGGTGCTCTCTGCTTGTCAGCCCATGGCAGCCTAGGTGGGTGTCAGTATGAGCATTTTCAGTAGCACAGGCTGGCATGTTGCTTCTGACCTGACCTGCTCATGACCTTCTGACTCACCAGCACCCCTTCCTGCAGCTTCTCGATTCAAGACTCCCTCCCCCAAGGGCTAACCAATGATAAAACTCATAACCAACAGTTATTAAACGTGCACTAGGTGTCAAGAGCTGTGTTGTTATATCAGCACAGCAACCTTATGAGGAGCCTGCATCCATTACTCCCTTTTATAGGAGAGAAGGCCAGGCTGTGATGTCTGGGTGAGTCGCCCCACATCACATTTGTAATGAAAGGCAGCTCTGAGCTCCAGGACTCCACAGTCCACATTCTTAACTGTGGACAAGGAGCCTGGGCACATCTCAGCCCAATAAGTTTATGGTGAGAGTCAGTACCATGGTTAACACATTAAATGAGTGCATATCTGATATGACTTGAAAGGCAGTAAGTAGTTATTAAAAACAAGCAAGCAACAGTTGAAACATCATCTGTATGTCCTGAAACCCTTACATTCCTCACCTCTTTAGATCAACGCCTTAAGACTCCATGCAGAGCCTTCCCTTGTGATCCAGGGGCTAAGACTCTCTGCTCCCAGTACATGGGCCCTGGGTTAGATCCCTGCTCAGGGAACTAGATCTCACATGCTGCAATTAAGACCCACAGCAGCCAAATAAATAAACGAACGAATATTTTTAAAAAGACTCTATGCAAACGTTACCTACAAGGGCAGGAAGGGTGTGTGTTAGACAGGCGCTACCTGTCTAGCACTTGTCAGAGCCCCTGAGTGACATGGGGGCACACTCAGGGATGAGACCCTCCGTCCTAGAATCTCTGCATCACCCAACTCCCCCGCAGATGACTCAGAACTCCCTCCGTCCTGAGCTCCACGCTCACCTTCTGGTGATCAGACAGCGTCTGCACCCAGCTCTCCCTCAGCCACTCCGTGACCTCAAAGTCAGACTTTTTTTAATCCTCTCTGACTTCTCCATTCCAGTCAGTGTTGACACCATATCTTCGCCACACAGGCTGGAAACCTCAGTCTCCCGGTTCTCCCTTTGACGTGAGAGAACCAGTTGAGTCCTGTAGACTCTCCTTGGAAGCCTCTCCCCCTGTTTCCCACTCCTGTGATTTTGTCCTGGTTCAGTAGCTCTCTGCTCTCCAGCCGCCCGCCAGCCCGCCCAGGACTGTGACCCTCCCCGCACCAGCGCAGCTCTGGTCACAGCACTGCTGCCCAGGCATCACCATCAGGTGCGTCACTGCAGGCTGTCCCCAGGGCGACGTCCCCTCCCACCTTCTCCAGGCCCCGGGCACATCCTCCCTGCTCTTCCTGCCCAACCACAGCTCACACAGTTCTCTTCTTTGGAATACACTTGCCCTCTCTCCACATGAACACTCCTGAGCTTTTACTAAGACCCTTTCGAGGCACGCTTTCCCCAGGGCCTTGGCCAGTGGCTCTTGCTGCTCTGTCCCAGGAAAGAACCACAGGCCCGGGGACAGGACACCAGAGGCAGATCCAAACCCAGAGCTTAGGGTGGCCACGGAGAAGCCACTCTGCAGAATGGGAGTGAAATGGGATGGTGGGTGAAAAGTGGAATAATGGGAACCAGGTTGCTTCAGGCACCAGAAAGACAGCATTTACATCTTTATCTTCAATTCAGTTCAGTTGCTCAGTCGTGTCTGACTGTTTGCAACCCCATGGACTGCAGCACACCAGGCCTCCCTGTCCATCATCAACTCCCAGAGTCTACTCAAACTCACGTCCATTGAGTCAGTGATGCCATCCAGCCATCTCAACCTCTGTCCCCCCCTTCTCCTCCTGCCTTCAATCTTTCCCAGCATCAGGGTCTTTTCAAATGAGTCAGTTCTTCACATCAGGTGGCCAAAGTGCTGGACTTTCAGCTTTAGCATCAGTCCTTCCAAAGAAATCCCAGGGCTGATCTCCTTCAGAATGGACTGGTTGGATCTCCTTGCAGTCCAAGGGACTCTCAAGAGTCTTCTCCAACACCACAATTCAAAAGCATCAATTCTTTGGCACTCAGCTTTCTTCACAGTCCAACTCTCACATCCATACATGACCACAGGAAAAACCATAGCCTTGACTAGACGGACCTTTGTTGGCAAAGTAATGTCTCACCTTTGAATATGCTATCTAGGTTGGTCATAACTTTCCTTCCAAGGAGTAAACGTCTTTTAATTTCATGGCTGCAGTCACCATCTGCAGTGATTTTGGAGCCCCCCAAAATAAAGTCTGACACTGTTTCCACTGTTTCCCCATCTATTTCCCATGAAGTGATGGGACCAGATCCCATGATCTTAGTTTTCTGAATGTTGAGCTTCAAGCCAACTTTTTCACTCTCCTTTTTCACTTTCATCAAGAAGCTTTTTAGTTCCTCTTCACTTTCTGCCATAAGGGTGGTGTCATCTGCATATCTGAGGTTATTGATATTTCTCCTGGCAATCTTGATTCCAGCTTGTGTTTCTTCCAGTCCAGCGTTTCTCATGATGTACTGCATATAAGTTAAATAAGCAGGGTGACAATATACAGCCTTGATGTACTCCTTTTCCTGTTTGGAACCAGTCTGTTGTTCCATGTCCAGTTCTAACTGTTGCTTCCTGACCTGCATATAGGTTTCTCAAGAGGCAGGTCAGGTGGTCTGGTATTCCCATCTCTTGAAGAATTTTCCACAGTTTATTGTGATCCACACAGTCAAAGGCTTTGGCATAGTCAATGAAGCAGAAATAGATGTTTTTCTGGAACTCTCTTGCTTTTTTGATGATCCAGCAGATGTTGGCAATTTGACCTC
>NW_011494893.1:79211-86568 GCF_000754665.1 Bison bison bison
TGCCTTTCTTTGGGATTGGAATGAAAACTGCCCTTTTCCAGTCCTGTGGCCACTGCTGAGTTTTCCAAATTTGCTGGCATATTGACTGCAGCACTTTCACAGCATCATCTTTCAGGATTTGAAGTAGCTCAACTGGAATTCCATCACCTCCACTAGCTTTGTTCATAGTGATGCTTTCTAAGGCCTGTTTGACTTCACATTCCAGGATGCCTGGCTCTAGGTGAGTGATCACACCATCGTGATTATCTTGGTTGTGAAGATCTTTTTTGTACAGTTCTTCTGTGTATTCTTGCCACCTCTTCTTAATATCTTCTGCTTCTGTTAGGTCCATACCATTTCTGTCCTTTATCGAGCCCATCTTTGCATGAAATGTTGTCTAGGTTGGTCATAACTTTTCTTCCATCTTAGCTCCAACCATTGCTAGTTGTGTGGTCATAGTTAAATTGTCTGGACTTCAATTCTTTATAATTTGATTTTCTCATCTGCAAAAACGAGGATAAGGGTATCTCTTTTAGAGAAGTTTTAAGAGAATGAGAATTAACAAATGCGAAGTGCTGAGTACATGACTCCCAACAATGGCATTTTATTGTGTTTAGTTTGGTTCTTGTCTGATAAAGCCTCACACACAGGTACAGTGATTACTGCTCTCGGCCCTTTGCACCTCCCTTAAAGCCTTATCTTTCTCTGCCATGTTTTCTACTTATTTTAAGACTGTCTTTCCTTTGACTAAGGCCGGAAGAGGAACTACTTCTTAGTTGTCTTTGCATCTGTTGTAGAGGCTAGCAAAGTGCCTGGCACACAGACCTCAGGAATGTAGGATTTGGTTAAATTTGAAGAAGAAAAGGAGCCTCAGGCAGGCAAGGAAGGTGGGAGGGGGGTGTCTTTTGAGACAGAGCAGTGGGGACCTCAGAGCCTGAGAACAGGCACAGGGGAGGGACCCAGGGTGGCTGGGGTCATGGGTTTTCAGAATGTGGCAGCTTCACAGTTTGCCTCCTCGGGAGGATGAGAGGCTTGTGCTACAGTGCTATGTGATGTGTGACAAGGAAGAGACACTACAGTCACCCAGGCTTGGATTCAGATTTGGATTCTGCCCCTAATTGCTCCCTGAGGCTCAGTTCGCTTTCCATACTCTGAATAAGAATACGATGACTAGCTCCAGAGAGTTTTGAGAAGATGAATTCTATGCAAAACATACAGATTTTCATCTTTGACTGTGATGACTGAGAAATGAGGGAAAATGGCCAAATGGGAGGATTAACCTAATCGATGATCCTGTAGAAACCCCACGGCATTACACCATCTCTCTGGTTGTAGGAAACCCCCCTCTTGGTCCCTGCCCTCCCATGGGCTAGTAACACAGATGGCAAGTACTGGAAGTGATGCTGTGCTTAATGTGTCATAGCCACCTGCATGCAGGGCATGCCCATGGGGGTGGGGGTGCAGGGGGCACAGGCGGTGGTCCACTGTACTAGAGCCTGAAATGAGCCGTGAAGTCCAACGGTGGTCAAGTCATTGACAGCCTAACACTGAAGGAAGCCTCAGATCCAGGCTTGTCCACCTTCAAAACCAGACTCTCTCCTCGAGGCCATGTTGTCTCGGAGATGAAGGAGACTTCAGCCCAGTGCTTGGGAAGCTCACAGTCTAATCCCAGCTCTCGGAGAAGAAAGGAACTAATTGATGTGACCAGAAGGAAGAGGCATCACACACCCTTAATGATCAAAAGTAAAACCTCAAAAGCCCCCAGATGCCTTCCTGATCAACTGCCTTCTCCACTTCAGCCACCCTTTTCTCTTCCCCTCTGAGCAGAGGAGCTGGGCGAGGACCAGGCAGAAGCCTTTCCTTTTGTCTGTTTTCCATTATCTTTGGAGAGAGGTCCTGCTTCTGAATTAATCAGAGCAACTTTAGAGATTTCTGAATACCATCATGTGAGGTGCCGAGTGTGTGTGGTGCTGTTTGGTATGGGTACCTGATTTTCTGAAACAAAATTCCCTTTTAGCACCAGCATGCACACCAAAGGGAGGCAGCAGCACCTTGCTGCCCTGAGGGGCTGAAAAGGGGCAGGCGAGCTGATCACAGATGCTCTTGGGGGAGGATGTCAACCTGAGAGACAGGGACGACTTTCAGTTTTGAAGATCCTTCGGCTCCTCATGGGCTTACATTCTGAGGGTTTACCTTGGAAGAAAGGACCAGGCTGGAAGAAAAAGGGGACTATGATGCCTACATGAGGTGCACACATGCTCGCTCCTTGGAAGAAAAGCTATGACAAACCTAGACAGCATATTAAAAAGGAGAGGCATTACTTTGCTGACAAAGGTCCATCCAGTCAAAGCTATAGTTTTTCCAGAAGTCATGTCTGAATGTGAGAGATGGAGAGTTGGACCATAAAGAAGGCTGAGCACCAAAGAACTGATGCTTTTGAACTGTGATGTTGGAGAAGACTCTTGAGAGTCCCTTGGACTGCAAGAAGATCCAACCAGTCAATCCTAAAGAAAATCAGACCTGAATATTCATTGGAAGGATTGATGCTAAAGCTGAAACTCCAATATTTTGGCCACCTGATGCCAAGAATTGACTCATTGAAAAAGACCCTGATGCTGGGAAAGATTGAAGGCAGAAGAAGGGGGTGACAGAGGATCAGATGGTTGGAGGGCATCACCAACTCAATAGACATGAGTGTGAACAAACTCTGAGAGATAGTGAAGGACAGGGAGCCTGGTGTGCTGCAGTCCGTGGGGTCGCAAAGACATAGGACTTGGCAACTAAACTACAACAGCAATGACAGCAATAACAACAGACCCATAAGCACCTTGGAGACTGTCAGTCCAACCTCTCACCTTCCATACAAAGAGACCAAGGCTCAGAGAGGTTAAGCAGCGTGCCTAAGGCCACACAGCCACTAAGGGCAGGAATCACGTTGGCTTAGCAGCAATTCGACACTCTCCACCACGTGGAGTCACAGAACAATGCCTCACAGCTCGGTGGGAAGTGTGGAGGCCGAAGCAGCTTGCAGACCCCAGACCCTCCGCACAGTCTGACTCTGTCCCATCCAGCCTGGAGCCAGCGCCCTCTATACCACCCACGTCTGCTCTTTCCCAGGGCTTCCCAGCCCCGCTTCTCTCCTGTCAAGGCCACACGTTGCTGGGACTGGGGGGTGGGTGCCGAGGGCACAGCCACTGTGCCGGGCCCCTTGTGGCGAGTTAACTGAGCAGGTGTGAAATAAGAGAGTAAAGGAGTGAATTTTCTACATTTCCTTTTTTCAACCCAAGTTAGTATCCTTGCTAATTAACAAAAATGAATGAGTTTTAAAAATATAGACACAAGAAAAAAGTATTTCACAGCTGTTCACTCTTAGGTAGCTTTTTTCACATATTCAGATTATACATACATCCTTAAATATTATTTTATACATTTTTCACATAAGTCCTGTATTTCAGTTATATTTATTCATAAGTACTTTTCACAGTTAAAAAAAGTGTCAAACACACAGAAAATACTAAGGAACACCTATTTTCCCTTTCACCCTGGACCGATCGATTGTTAACAGTTTGCCATATTTGTGTTCTCCATCTCTTTCTCTGACAAACCATTTGGAAGTGAGTTGCATAAATCAGATCACTTCACCCCTGAAGACTTCTGTTTGTCCTCTCTGAGAACAAGGACATTCTCCAACATGACGACAGCAGCACTGTCACACCTGAGAATTTTAACATATAAAGACATACATGCTTTTAATGTGATTTAATTTGGACCAGAATAGTGGAGAGAACACTGCACGTTTACAGCCTCATTCCAGTTTCTGAGAAACGTGATCTCACGCTGCTGCTCCCTAGTCAGCTTGAATTGGCAAAGTGTCCGCCAGCCTGGCTCTGCACGGCCTCCACCACCTTCCCACCCAACAGATGCTGTTGGCCTTGAGCACCTTAGGCACAGCGGTGCCGAAGAAACAGGCGAGAGGAGACTGCCTCCTTTCTCACATGGGGGCTGGCTTCTCGGCTCCGCAATCAAAGCCACGAAATATTAGTACTAGGCTAGCTTGAAGATGTCTGGGAATCCCGCTGGAGAAACACGTGGCTCATTTGCATTCACGGAGCCTCCTGCTTTCCCTCTGAGCGGAGCACTGTGCTCGCGTCTTTCCCACGTGAACGAGGTGCGCTTCCTGGCTCTGCCTTGAGGTGGCGTTTCTACTCGAGGGTGCTAGCGAGGCGCCCAGGTTCGCGTCAGCGCCTCCGTGGCCCCACGTAGCTCCGTGTGACCTTGCAGCTGAGTGGTCAGGGAGGTGCGGTGACACACAGGAGGAAGAGCGGGCACTCCTAGAAGCACACCCAAGGGGCTCACCTTGACAAGAGCCACGAGAAACGTGAAGCAAGGACCAATCTTTCCTGAGAAAGGAGATTAGAAACTTCTAAAACAATTTAACAGAGTTGCCAAAGACACAAAGAAGAGGCTGGCGCCCTCCAGCAGGGTCCTTAGAATGCCTCCATCTCCAGGCTTCCTCAAAGGACAGCTCTGGTGAAGTCAGAGCACACAGTATCCTGCCTTTGGGAACTGAGTTGCTCAACTGAGGGATTAAGGAACAACTGACAGTGTGCCGCTGGGTCGGCCGCTAGCTTTTCTACCCACTGCATCAAAGGCCTCAATTTCAGTTATTTGTAGAGTGGCATCTGGGGAGAGAAGATGCTTTCTGATAAGAAAGGAAACCCATTTTTTCAGAAACTGGTAAAAAAATTGTCGAGTTTGTAATTCCCAGAGCTGAAAGAGCTATATTACAAAAGGAAGTGAAGACTCTGTGGTCCCATATTTGTAAGATGACTAACAATAACAAGAAAAAATGAATGAATTCACATGCACATTAACAAACATGAAACTTCCACTTGGGCTTCTTTCCTAAAAGTTGTTTTAATTTGTCCCAATATTTTCCTCAAAAGAAAAACATGTAAGTAGGTTGTAAAGAAAGATAGCTGGCTTCTGTTAGGGTGAAACTACAGGAAACAGTGTTTTGTAATTGTCAGAACAGAATCATCAAATGACGCGTGCAAGCTGAAAACCTCGCACTGCTGCCCACCCTGCAGGCTCACTTTTTATGCAGACAAGCAAAGTTTTAAGAACCTTTAAATGTAATAGGTCTGTTGAGGGTGGAAGGATAGACAGTTGTGTTTGAGCCTTGGGAGGTGGACGTGTGCTTCCAAGGTTCTCTCCGTGTGCATCAAGGGTTGATGGTCTTCCTTTTAACTAATGGTGGAAAATGTCATGATGATATGTTCAATCAAACCTCTGCTGAGTCTTTTTCTTTCTAGTATCTGGCTGAGCTCACACATTTGACTTCCCATGTCCCTGTGTGGTCCAGGGAGTGGAAATTCCGAGAGGCTTCACAGGGGGAGTCCCCTTCGCTCCTGCCACCTCACACCCAAAGGCAGAACAGGGTGCTGCCTGCAGCCTCACTGGCCTGGCTCTTGAAAGGACCTTCTATTCCATGCATTTTCTTATAAATGTGAGGGTGTCGATTATTTTGGTGGAAAGCCTGCACAAAGTGCTTTGATAAAAAAAACACATTAGAATTAAGTTGCTTATGCTTTCACGCTTGCGGTTTGGTTCCTAATTGACAGTTGTCAGAACTGAAGCTTCTGGGCTTCGCACAACAGTGACAGGGACACAGTCATCTCCTTCTTCTGTGTCGGTTTGCTCAGAATTTGGGGAAGAGGGGTTTGGCTTTGATGAGTCCTTCCATCCCAGGTGCTTTATACAACCTCTCCACAGCCAAACGCAATGTCCAGTTACCAGAACAAGCTTATGTTCCTACTCCAAACATAGACTCTCTTTGTTAATATTCATTGTAGGAGATGATGGTTCTCCTGGAAGTAATTTTGAAGGATGTCTTCCAGCCCATATGGCCCTTATTAGGCTTACTTGGGGATTAACTCGAGTAACTTTAAATGATTTTGTCACACTGCTCTGTCTCCACAGTGAGGGTTAAGTTTCCTGGATCTTGCTTCATCTGTCTGTCCACCTGCAGTGTGGGAAATGACCCCCTTGACCACAAGCGCAGGCTCTAGAAGGTTCATGAGGCCCCCTACGCAGTCTGGATGGGAGGGGCATGGTTGGGACTGGGTGCTGGGAGTCGGACCCCGAAGGCAGCATGTCTGCCTTGTCTTCAGGAAGCAAAGGCGCTTTCTTCTGTGTGCACCCAGGCTGATCACCTGCTGTGCGGGGCAGCCATGTGTCAGGCCCAGATTAGACACTGTGGATACTGTATTCGTTAAACCTTTACAGTGAGCATAGGAGGTAGAGAAGATCACCATCCCATTCCAGAAGAGGAAAGCCAGACCAGAGAGGGTTCACGGGGGTGACCCAGTGAGAGAGGGTGAGTGGGGCTAGAACTTTCTTTGCAGAACAGCCCTGCAGGGGCTAGGTAGTGGATGCCCTCGGGAAGCCTGGCCACTGCCATGGGTGTCAGGCAAACAAAATGTCTCATTCCTGCAAGTTTGTATTTGAGTGACCTCATCACAGTTGCTTAATACTGACCCTCATCTCTTTTATATGTAAAATAGGGCTCAGAAATTTCATCCCACAATTACCAGGTGAGAGCTTCTAACTGAAGGCCAGCCGGCTCTGCCACAGGTGCTCAGCACGTGGTCACTGCGTCCTGCTCATCCCTCACCCTCCACCCCAAATGCCCAAGTGATTTCCCTCGATGTGCAAAGAGTTGTGCCAGCCACTGTGCTCCCGCTACCTCTCGTAACCCATCTTCTGCCAGCCTTGCAGCAGGGACACCACCTGCCCTCCTGCTGAGAGGGGCTGTCAAGGTGAAAAAGAGTGTTCTCTAAGGAAAGTGATGTGAAAGATTCCCAGGTGCTGATTTCTATCTTTCAGCTCATTTACCCCACTGGGAATTTAATGCTGCTGAGGGGTTTTTCCAGTGGTCATGTATGGATGTGAGAGTTGGACTGTGAAGAAAGCTGAGCACCAAAGAATTGATGCTTTTGAACTGTGGTGTTGGAGAAGACTCTTGAGAGTCCCTTGGACTGCAAGGAGATCCAACCAGTCCATCCTAAAGGAGATCAGTCCTGGGTGTTCATTGGAAGGACTGATGCTGAAGCTGAAACTCCAGTACTTTGGCCACCTGATGCGAAGAGTTGACTCATTGGAAAAGACCCTGATGCTGGGAGGGATTGGGGGCAGGAGGAGAAGGGGACGACAGAGGATGAGATGGCTGGATGGCATCACCGACTCAGTGGACGTGAGTTTGGGTGGACTCCAGGAGTTGGTAATGGACAGGGAGGCCTGGTGTGCTGCGATTCGTGGGGTCGCAGAGTTGGACATGACTGAGCGACTGAACTGAACTGAGGGGTGCTTAAGGGCT
>NW_011494893.1:86668-87654 GCF_000754665.1 Bison bison bison
TTGGTCAGCATAAACTATCAGGGCTTATGGTGAACTGCAGAGTCACTCCAATCAGTGGGGAGGTTCCAAGGATTTGGGGGTCTTCCCAGGAAGCTGGACAAAGGCAAGTTGGAGGCTTTATTAGGCAGGAGTGTGTGTGTCTACATGTCTGAGTGTTCACATACATGTACATGTACGTGTCCATCATCATCCAGAGGATAAACCACATCTGCCTCAAGGGCACACAGAGTCCTTCATACCTGTGCCTCCTCCTTCCCTGCTCCTTCCTCCCTCCTCCGGGACACCGGGTCCCCCTACCTCCCACTGGGCTACTTCTCATGCTCCCTTCATCCTTCACCTCATGCCCCTGCTCCTGCCCCCACCCCCTCCCTGGGAAGTCCCTCCCTTGTTCCTTCCAGCAGGGCTGATAGCTCGATGTGCTGGAGCAAAAGCTCTCCACAATTAACACTATTACTTTTCTATTTAATTTAATAGGTTCCCCACTTGATTTCTAAGCCTGTGTACACATTAAGTGGCTTTTTGGCTACAAGTAGTAGAAAAATCTGACTTAAAGTACAAGGACGTTCTTGGTTTACTTATTAAGTCCAGAGATGTCTGGGTCCAAAGTGCTTCAGCCACAGTGATGCTGCTGAGGATGGGCTCTTGCTGTCCTCCGACATGGTCACCTCTGCTGAGTGTTCACCATTTAATATGGAAAGATAGCACCTCCCATGGTTGTAGGGGTCATATGCCTTCAAGGGAGAGGAACAAAACACTTTTTCCTCCACCATGTCTCTCCATCAGAAAGGAAAACTGTTTTGAGTAGCCCCCAGCTCACTTGCCCATAGATCTCACTGGTGAATCAGTTCAGTTCAGTTCAGTTGCTCAGTCATGTCCAACTTTTTGTGACCCCATGAATTACAGCACTCCAGGCCTCCCTGTCCATCACCAACTCCCGGAGTTCACTCAGACTCACGTCCATTGAGTCGGTGATGCCATCCAGCCAT
>NW_011494893.1:87876-115986 GCF_000754665.1 Bison bison bison
AAGGAGTAAGCGTCTTTTAATTTCATGGCTGCAGTCACCATCTGCAGTGATTTTGGAGCCCCCCAAAATAAAGTCTGACACTGTTTCCACTGTTTCCCCATCTATTTCCCATGAAGTGATGGGACCAGATCCCATGATCTTAGTTTTCTGAATGCTGAGCTTTAAGCCAACTTTTTCACTCTCTTTCACTTTCATCAAGAGGCTTTTTAGTTCCTCTTCACTTTCTGCTATAAGGGTGGTGTCATCTGCATATCTGAGGTTATTGATATTTCTCCTGGCAATCTTGATTCCAGCTTGTGCTTCTTCCAGCCCAGCGTTTCTCATGATGCACTCTGCATATAAGTTAAATAAGCAGGGTGACAATATACAGCCTTGACGTACTCCTTTTCCCATTTGGAACCAGTCTGTTGTTCCATGTCCAGTTCTAATTGTTGCTTCCTGACCTGCATACAGGTTTCTCAAAAGGCAGGTTGGGTAGTCGGATATTCCCATCTCTTTCAGAATTTTCCACAGTTTATTGTGATTCACTGGTGAATTCTGGATCACATATTCTCTCTTACACCAGCCCCTGGCAAAGGGGTAATCTGCTACACTTTAACTAAGACGTTCCCTGGAGCGGTTATGTGTTCCATAAGCATAGCTGGGTCATTTTAGGAAGGAAGACGGTGTGAGTGACTGGGGGTCCTTTGACTTGGAGCAGATATAGAATGTGTCCTCAGACAACAGAAAGGCAGCAAGGGTATGACTAAAGGAAGGAGGGAAGCAAGGAAGGAAAAAGGAAGCAAGCAAGCAAGTCGTGGTGGGAAGGGGACAGAAGGAAACAAGATAAATATTTAAACAAAACCAAAAAAGCAAGGTCCTAGCTTGTAGAAATTTTGTATACTGGATTTATATTACAACTAAACATATCATCATGACTTAACTATGGCTTGACAGTTTTCAAACATTTTGAAGCAAGCAAACTTTTATGTCAAATAAATAAAATATCATTTTAAAAATTCTATGAGTCAATATAAAACAAAGACAATCCATTTTCCATGTGGAAGCGACTTGCATCACAGCTTTTAGGGTTATTCCTGATTTGGAGAAGAGATGGAAGCCCACTCCAGTCCTCTTGCCTGGAAAATCCCATGGACAGAGGAACCTGGTAGGCTACGGTCCATGGGGTCACAAAGAGTTGGACACGACAGAGCGATTTCCCATTCATTCATTCACCTGATTTGCTCACAGGAGAGAATGTTCCTTGCCTTTCAGAGTGAAGATAAGCACTTTCCATGGAGACTGACAAGGACACAGAACAGAATTAAATAATAAATTTCTGCAAATTTAATATTTTTTAAAGGAGAGATTTCTCCCAAGCCCTCAGTGTGTGATGTGCTTGCTGAAGTCCCCCCTCAATTCTTGGGCAGTGTTGGTGGAATCTCAGCAGCCATGCCCTGGGAAGACTGACAACCCTTCCATGATACTTGTGCTGGAAGAAGAGCAAGACAGAAGATGCACACTAGAAGTTGTTCTCCAGAAACCAAAGGACAAAGGTACCCAATCACATCCCTTCCCACAATGTCTAAAAGAAGAGAGGCTCAGCAAGGCAGTGAGAGGTGGTATGCGGACCTAGTCTTACATTCCTGGTGCCGGGTGGGTCCAAACCAGTTTCAATGGTTTTGAAGTGAAACTCACCTGGGTGTATGTGGTTCGGCCTCACTCATCGGTCAGGTTTAGACACTCCCCTAGGTCAAAATGAAACCCTCGAACTGGTGCCTTATGAGAGGCTGACCCTATAAATCATACAATGTGTGCTTCCAATTCCCGTCCCCGGAAACAGGGGGACTCTCACAGCCCAACAGGACCCCCTCCCAGCCAGCGACCTCCTGGAGTTCTGAGCTGACAAGATAACTTTGTGTTTAGTGCTAACTCAGGGGAAGGCATCTTGGACCCCAGAACAAACTCCATTTACTCTAGACCCTGCCCGCTTTAACAGATTTCCAGTATTCAAAGATGATATGCGTCCGTCAAACTTATACCCAAATGAAATCATTATAAGTGTACACATATATGTACATACATATACACACACAGTAAATATGTCCACACACATATATATGGTTCTGAATCCTGCTTTTTCACTTAATGATATGACTTGCAGAATTTTCCATATGGTCATATTTAGATCTACCTCATTCTGTTTCAGTTCAGTTCAGTTCAGTTCAGTCACTCAGTCGTGTCCGACTCTTTGCGACCCCATGAATCACAGCATGCCAGGCCTCCCTGTCCATCACCAACTCCCAGAGTTCACTCAGACTCACGTCCATCGAGTCGGTGATGCCATCCAGCCATCTCATCCTCTGTCGTCCCCTTCTCCTCCTGCCCCCAATCCCTCCCAGCATCAGAGTCTTTTCCAATGAGTCAACTCTTCGCATGAGGTGGCCAAAGTACTGGACTTTCAGCTTTAGCATCATTCCTTCCAAAGAAATCCCAGGGCTGATCTCCTTCAGAATGGACTGGTTGGATCTCCTTGCAGTCCAAGGGACTCTCAAGAGTCTTCCCCAACACCACAGTTCAAAAGCATCAATTCTTCAGCGCTCAGCCTTCTTCACAGTCCAACTCTCACATCCATACATGACCACAGGAAAAACCATAGCCTTGACTAGACGGACCTTTGTTGGCAAAGTAATGTCTCTGCCTTTGAATATGCTATCTAGGTTGGTCATAACTTTGCTTCCAAGGAGTAAGCATCTTTTAATTTCATGGCTGCAATCACCATTCTGTTTAATAGCTGCAAAATAGTCCATGGTATACATATGCAGCAATTTATCTAATCTTCTATTTTAAGAAATAGGAGATTTCTTCTTCCCCTTCTTTTTTTCAGCCTTACAAATAGTGCTGCAGTAAACAGTCTTAGACATAGATATCTACAGATAGACACATAGATAGATAGATAATATTTACTTAAAAATACATATCCATGCGGTATATGGATTTGCCTTGAAAAGAACAGTGCTTTTTAAATTTGGCAGGAATTGTCCACCAAAATTATCATAACAATTTACTCTCCCAGCAGCACTGCAGGAAACTTCTGGGTAACCCTCACCAAAACTGGACTTTATCAAACTTTATTTGGTGTCATTGTTGACACAGGTGACCATTTATATTGCATTGTTGTTTTGATTTATGTCTTTAATTATGTGTGTAATTGAGAAATCTCTCCCATGTTTGGTTGCTGTATACATTTTTATTATTATGAACTGGCTGTTGATATACTATTTTTCTGTAGAACTATTCACTTTTTTTTTTTTTTACTGCTATAACAGCTCTTTGCACAGTACAGAAAGAAGCCTGTGACCTACGTGTGCTGCAAAACCTCCCCAGTATATTGTTTATCTTTTGGCTTTGTGTGTTTTTTAAGTAAAAGCTTAAAACATTTTTTTTTGCAAAATTAATCAATATTTTTCTTTATTAATTCTGGCCTTCCTTTATCAAGATTACTTTTGAAATCAGCCATCTTTTCTTAGAACTCACAGTTATAACTAATTTTAACAGATCACAAAATTTTTAAAGGTGATTATATAATCTCAGTGGCTCCTGGGCAATGTTCCTATGAAAGTTTTAGCAGTTGTAAGCAAGCTTGTGTCTTAAGTGACCTTTTTTCAAGGATGACAAAGTCAAATGCCATTAGCTACCTGTCCTTCCTACCATGACTCTCTGAGGAAGCTGAATGCCAGTTAAACAGTCATGTGAACGTTCATGGTAACAACTATCAGTTTTCCTAGTTTTCTTTAATTATGAAAGATTCCTGGGCTATTATGGTCCTAACTGAATGTACATGAATCTTATTCAATGGTAGTGTCATTTATTTTTAATTGGAGTGACATTTCTTTTACTGAAATACTTTGAAAGTGTCCTTAGGGGCACACTGAGCATGCTCAGGACCCGTGTCTGTGGGAAGGAAGGGGGAGGACAGGCTTGGCTGGGCAGCAGCATCTGCATTCAGCTCCTCTCTGATGCCCTGGGCCCACGCGCCCCTCCTTTGGAGCACAGCTGTGGCTGTGGTGCTTTAGAGACAGTCCAGGTTGTGCTAAAGGCTGTTTGGTGGGAACACATACCACATATCAAACGGGAAATTGTTCTTCAGTCGCTCACAGCAATGTTGCGCTATTTTTTTATTTGCTTTTCCCTAATTTCAATCATTATGTAATGAACCAGTATTAATTTTACTTTTTATAAAGATAATGGATGTTGGGAAAAGTTAAATAACAATAGTGTAGAAATTTAACTCTTGTTGGATGAACAGAGAAGATTCCTGAGTTCATTCATTTTGAAGCCAATGTGGGAGGGTGAGAATACATGAGCTGACAAGGGTCCCTAAGGACCCCCAGTGGTCAGATGTCCTCATGGCCACTGAGGCGGATTCTGCAGTGTAGGCCACGGGCCGGCAGCGATGGCCAGCAATCACCAGAAGCTGGAGCAGAGACACGGCCTTGCCAACACCCTGGTTTGGGACTTCTGGTTTCCAGAGTGTGGAACGGTGCATTCCTGTTGCTTTAACCTACCCGATTTGTGGCAGTTTGCTGTGGCAGCCCTGGAAGTTCTAACTTAAGAAACTCAGGCTCCTGAAGTGGAAAGTTTGACCAAATCCTCCCAGCCAGGATTCACACTGAGGTGTGCCTGATCCTGAAAAGACTCATGTTTTTTCTCTACTCCACTCTCCCCACAGGGCCAAACGAGTGGCGGCGGTGACTGGATGGGGCACCTGGCCTCGCCTGCACCAGTGAAGACGCCACGGAAGAGGCAGGGAGGAGAAAGCGCCTCCAGGGTGGTGCTGCTTTTCTGAGCTTGGCAATCCTGCAAGCAGGCTCTTTCTCAAAGCAATGGCTGACACACTAGAATAACTATGACTCCACAGTCTGGCTAAGAAATATTTATCTTAAGACTACAAATCAAGTCAGAAAAGGCTTAATAATAATAGTTGTGATAGAAGAATAGTTCAGGTGGAGAGCTTGCAAACAGCATGTTGTTTATTGTATCTTGTCCTCTAGCTAACCCTACTTCTCAGTGTTCCTTTTATGAGGGACCTGAGTCCCAGGGAGTAAAAGTGACTTTCCTAAAGACACACAACAGAGAGCAGGGGCTATGACTTTTAACCCTATGAACTGACTCTATACCAAGTGCTGACCTGATAGAAAGTTGTCATAAGGGCTGAGCACAGGAGAGCGCCAAGGGTCAATAAGGCCACTTCCACAGGGGCTTCCAGACTAAGGTCTTGCTGTCAGCTCTTGGGGAAGACGCATTTGTTATTCAGACTCTTGGCCCAGGAATCTTTTTCTAATTAATTTACAGTGGAGTACAGTTGATTGGCAACGCTGTGCTAGTTTCAGGTGTACAACAAGCTGATCCACTTGTACATTTACATGAGTCTATCCCTTCTCAGTTTTTCCCATGTCAGCGACTATAAAACACTGGGCAGAGTCCCCCGTGCAACACTGTAGGTCCTGTTGGTTGTCTGTTTTATACACAGCGGTGTGTGCATGTCAGTCCCAACCTCTCCCTGGCAACCAGAATGACCAGAAGAGAGTGGCTGTGACAAGCTGGGGGCTTCCCTCAGGGCCCCAGACTTCAGGGAAGAGGGCGGGGCTGGGCCTGAGGGAAGCAATGGAGGAAGGAGGCAAAGTACCCTTCCTGGGCCCCCCAGCACTCATATGAATAATAACTAGTCCCTAATATCCCCTTCTTCCACAAAATCTTGGGTTTGTTGTTTGGGACCAAGTACCCCGATATTTTCTTTTCTCCTTTTCCCTCTTCCTCTAAAGCTAAATGTCACATAAATAGGTGGCACTTGGTAAGAGTGGTGTCGGGTGGGAGGGGGATTCCTGGGCAGGTGGACTAGAGCTGCTGGAGCGAGCCCGGCGGGTGGGGGAGCCGGTCCTCGCGGGGGTCCCAGGCCAGCCATCCAGTGTGCCAGAGCCTGCTGCACATGCTCATCAGATCTTACTAACACAGTGATGCAAAGCAGTGATCCTCTAACAAAAAGAAACTTTAAAAGAGAGTATTTTATTCATAAATTTTCTTTTCTTTTCCACAGTGAAACCAGGAAAGCCTAAAGAGATTTTAAACTCAGGTTTAAATCAAAACTCTCATCAGTGAATGTGAATAATTTCCCATTCAGAACAGAAAGAAAAACGGAAGGAAGAGCTTTTGGAAACTTCCTCGGTGACTCGATTTTCCTTCACCTGTTGTGCGCTCTTTCTCAAGACCTCATTTTCCATTTTTTCAGACATCACAAAGCAGAAAAGAAACTTATCTCACATAGACCCATCTAGGACGAGGAACCCACCCACACACCGAAGGCTGTAAGGGGGAATGTGGTTAATCATTTCACAGAGAGAAACCTCTTTCTGGGGAGAGCAGAGAGAGAAGAGGTTGAAATATTTACTCACTTGAGATCGACAAAATAAAATTCGAGAATCGGGGTCCATAAGACCAAGAGGCACAGAGAAATAATGAGCGAACAGCGTCGTAGACTGCCCCACCGATGCGTGCCTCTCTCAGCCCCACTGCCCTCTCCACGCTCCTGGGAGCCCAGGCCTCTGGGGAATTTTATCCAGGATGTTGATAAGGAAACAATAGGGTTCTGGGAAGAACTGTTAAAACAAACAATTAGAGTGTTGCACATCTGACCTCAGCCCTATGTGGACAATAAATAGAACTTACTGTAACCAGAAACAATTTCTTTTTCAAAGTCCATGTTTCTTGCCTGTTGGGAGAAACTTGTTCTCAGGCAAGACAGGCCCTCATCCCCTCCCACTCCAAGACTGATTCAGAAACAAAGCAAAGCTCTGCTTCCAGCCCCGCTCACCCGGGACCCTCCACATTCAGGCGGTCACCCTGCCGCCGGCTGCTGGCGCTGCCGGCACGCAGAGACCTGCAGATTCCTGGTTTCTGTCTCCATCTTCCCAGATGCACTACTTCTATTTTTGCTTTCTTGGTGATTCCCTTTTACCCTCTCAATCTCCCTAGAAGTCACCTAGAGTTTCAGAGGAAAGTATTGTGTGCCACAAAATGCAGTGGAAACTGTACGCAAATCTAGCTTTTTGATCCTATAAAGAGAAAGAAATCTAAGTTGCTGCCAGCCTGTTTGATTTTTTTGTCTTTCATGTTACTTCAAGACTCCAAAGCATCAGCTAAAAATGAGTCTTGTCACAGAACCAATAGAAGACAACTTTCCCTATAACATGAAAAAGCTACCACACACATAGCAGCTCTCGGTGCTGAACGCTGCAGGCCCGTGGGAGTCTGTTTACTCGTGGTAGAAATGTAAATGGTACACAGCCCCTGTGATGAGTAATTTGGCTGCTGCTGCTGCTGCTGCTAAGTCGCTTCAGTCGTGTCTGACTCTGTGCGACCCCTGAGACGGCAGCCCATCAGGCTCCCCCGTCCCTGGGATTCTCCAGGCAAGAACACTGGAGTGGGTTGCCATTTCCTTCTCCAATGCATCAAAGTGAAAGTGAAGTCGTGTCGACTTTTAGCGACCCCATGGACTGCAGCCTACCAGGCTCCTCCATCCATGGGATTTTCCAGGTAAGAGTACTGGAGTGGGGTGCCATTGCCTTCTCCAGAGTAATTTGGCAGTAGGTGTCAAAAAAACCTTACATGTTTTGAACACTCATCAATTCTACTTGGAAAAAAATTTTAATTATATGTTAAAAATGACATGTATACCCCCAAATATGTGTGCACAATATTTATTAAGTGAAGTGAAGTGAAGTCGCTCAGTCGTGCCCAACTCTTTGCGACCCCATGGATAGTAGCCTGCACCAAGCTCCTACGTCCATGGGATTTTCAAGGCAAGAGTACTGGAGTGGGTTACCATTTCCTTCTCCAGGGAATCTTCCCAACCCAGGGATCGAACCCAGGTCTCTCACATTGTAAACAGATGCATTACTGTCTGAGCCACCAGGGAAGTCCAATATTTATTAAAGTATTGCTTAAGTAGTGAATGATTCAAAACCATTTGAAAATCCAAAAATGGACTCACTAAATATTTTATGGTATTTTCTTACAATGAAGGAAGTATGCAATCATTAAAATTTGTTGTAGATCAATACTTAACCACATAAAAATGTCATGGCATCTGGTCCCACCACTTCATGGGAAATAGATGGGGAAACAGTGGAAACAGTGTCAGACTTTATTTTTCTGGGCTCCAAAATCACTACAGATGGTGACTGCAGCCATGAAATTAAAAGACGCTTACTCCTTGGAAGGAAAGTTATGACCAACCTGGATAGCACATTCAAAAGCAGAGACATTACTTTGCCAACAAAGTTTCGTCTAGTCAAGGCTATGGTTTTTCCTGTGGTCATGTATGGCTGTGAGGGTTGGACTGTGAAGAAGGCTGAGCGCCGAAGAATTGATGCTTTTGAACTGTGGTGTTGGAGAAGACTCTTGAGAGTCCCTTGGACTGCAAGGAGATCCAACCAGTCCATTCTGAAGGAGATCAGCCCTGGGATTTCTTTGGAGGGAATGATGCTGAAGCTGAAACTCCAGCACTTTGGCCACCTCATGCGAAGAGTTGACTCATTGGAAAAGACTCTGATGCTGGGAGGAATTGGGGGCAGGAGGAGAAGGGGACGACAGAGGATAAGATGGCTGGATGGCATCACTGACTCGATGGACGTGAGTCTGAGTGAACTCCGGGAGTTGGTGATGGACAGGGAGGCCTGGTGTGCTGTGATTCATGGGGTCTCAAAGAGTCGGACATGACTGAGCAACTGATCTGATCTGATATTGTAAAGTTCATATTACAAAATAATATTTATAATATTGTTTTTATAGAAATTTATATTATGTGATATGAATAAAGCAAAGACAAAAAGAATTCCCTTAAAAACTAAAATGTTATCACTAATATTCCTAGATTATGAGAAATTAAACTTTTCTTCCTTTTTCTAAAATGCTCACAATGTATTTTGTGTCTGTATTGTATACAGTTATACCTTTTTAAAAGAAATTCACTGGAGGGCCAGTTACAATATTTTTTATTTTTAAAATAGTTTTTAGTATTTTGTTTTGCATCACAATGTTCTCTCCAACATAAAGCCCGCAGAAGGCAGCACTGTGCTCAGCTTCATTCAAACTTGGAGAACACACTTCACAGAAATGAAAACCACTTGTGTCTCACACACCTGTTGTAAACTGGAGGCTAACGATAACAGCTCCTGCTGAATTCAAAATAAGTTCACAAAAAACAAAAACAATCTCCTTAAGAAACAAACAACCCCCCCCATCTACCACATACTCTTTCAGTGAATGTGAAATTCATTTTTTCTAGTTGATTGTCCAGTTTCTCCCATGATTCTTCCTGTAAAATGATCACTCAAACTAGACAGCTTTTATTGATCATTGGCAACATTGAAATCCAAGAATACAGAAACTGCACAAACCTAAAACCAAACCTGCCTAGGGCAACTGAGAGGGCGCCAACCAGAGAGACTGCGCGCACACAGCAGTGCCATCCAGAATGCAAACTGCACGCGCTCTTTTCTTTAAGATTCTTTATAACACACGTGTACATATACGCATGGTGTACACATAAGAAAACAGCCATCGTTGGAGTGTCTTAGTGAAGTAAGAGGGAGCTCTTACTATATATCATTACATTACTACTAACTGTTTAATTTTTGGAAGAGTGCGCTTCACAGAAATAAAACCACGCGATGCCACAAACTGGGAAGACCTGATGAAGCGGCATGTGTGTCTGGTCTGAGTGGCAGCGTCTCTGCTCCCTGCTCTGCCACACCCCCGCGCACCAGCGTCTCCAGGAGAGGAGCTTCTGTACGCCTGGTGACCGACTCTGTGCAGCTACCACCCAGAAGGCACCCCTGATCCCCTGGCTCTGTAGGCCAGGGGGTCTCGAGTTCCCAGGCCCCATGAGACTGTGACAACTGGAAGGGCAGTCCTTGGCAGACATTGCTCCCAGGGCACTATCAAGACCTTAGGCTGAAACACACCCCAGTCTTTCTGAGAAGGAAGCCTATTCAGCTTGAGGAGTGGGCTCTGGTTTGCAAAGGGACCTGAACAGAGGCTCCCAAGGAATGGCGACTGGTGGATATAGTCTTTGCACTCTGCCTTGCCCCAGATCACAGCATCTCACAGAGAGGAGCTTACACCCTGCTCCAGAACCTTGCTTTTTGTGGCTACTGCCAGGGGACACCTGTGCTTTTCCTGGCTCTAACGTCCAGCAGGACTTTTGCTTCCAGGTGCCACAGGACTGTAACCAACAGCAAAGAATACTTAAACAGCTACCACCCCCAGGGCGCAGCAAGGGGCAACAGACCCAGGAGCTCCGTCTTTCCAGGCAGAGACCCTTTAGCTAATCCTCATAGCTGCAGCTGGAGGGGCTTCTAATTCAGCATACACACAAGGGCTGACTGTAGAGCTTTCCTGATACCTCCGAGGGTGGGCACTCGGCACGCTCGCCCTCTGTTGAATGCGAGAGAGCCAGGGAGCTTTGACACAGGTCAGGTATCCGAGGTTTTATGTCTACACCCTGGTTTTTGCAGCTGCCACTCAGGAGATGCCCTTTTGCCTTACTCTGTTGGCCGGGGCTTGCATTCGCGGGCCTCACAGGACTGCGACAATCAGAAGGAATGTTCCAAGAAGGTTACACCACTAGTGCGCTGCACAGAGAGCAGAATGACAGAGACCTACTTCCTTGTCCTGAAGCCTCAGCTGTAGAGGCAGGCACACCTGGATCTGTGCACATGCTCACAGGGGACCTCGGGTGCGGGGGCCATCCCTGTGCTCTCCCTCTGCCTCATGGCAGCTCAACAGTCTCCCCAGAATGGAGCTTGTGCACCCACTTGGAGCCCCAGCTTTGGCAACTGCAGCCCAAGGAGCAGCTCCAGATCGCCTGGCTCCAAGGCAAGTGGGGCTCACACGTGTGGTCGCACAGGACCATATATATTTGCATTATTTCAAAGCTGCTACCTGATGGTCTGGCTTCCAGACAGCCTGGTCTAAGTGTTGACCGAAGTCAACACTGAGCAGTCATGGCACACCTTCAACTACTTGGAGATATTAAAAATAAAATAGGTTGCGTGGACAGTCACAAAGGTTTGAAAGACACCCAAGGGCATGATTAAATGATAAGGTTCTCCTGCACAAGGCCAACCCTTTAAGACTGGGAAAAGCAGCTATTCTAACTAATGTGTAGAGACTAACAGGAGTCAAGCAAAATGAAGAAAGAGTGGAATATATCCTGAGTGAAAGAACAAGATAAAACCTTAGAGAAACACCTGAATGAGACAAACACAAATAAATTACTTGATAGTGAATTCAAAATAATGGTCACACAAATGCTCTCCAAACTTGGGAGAAAAATGGATAAACAGTGGGAATGTCAACAGAGAGACGGAAAACGTTAGAAAGTTCCAAATATACGTCACAGAACTGAAGAATGCAATAACTAAATGAAAAAAAAAAAAATCACCAGATGGATTCAACAATGTACTAGAGGAAGCAGAAGAAAAGATCAGTGAACTCAGAGGTAGGGCAAAGGACCTTATTCAATCAAAGAAGCAAAAAGAAAACAGAATGGAAAAAAACAGTAAAGACAACATCAAGCAAACTAACATTTGCATTACAGAGATATCGGAATGAGAAGAGGGAGAAATGAGCAGAAAACTTCTTTAAAGAAATAATGGCTGAAAACTTTCTTAACCTGAACAAAAAAACCAGAAATCCAGACCCAGTAGCCCAGAGATTTTCAAAGAAGATTTACCTAAAGAGACTCACACCCAGACATATTATAATTGAAACGCTGAGAACCAAGGCTCAGGGAAGTAACGAAGTCCATATTTCAAGGCTAAACAGTCAGTTAACCTCAGAGCCAGAGCCAGGGTCTGAGTCTTCTCATTTCTAGCCAAGAAACACTCACCTCCACCACCCTCTTCTAGATCACATCTCAGAATAGTGACACAGCTCCCAGTACCTGGAAATGCTCCCCTCTGCATCACCTAGGCACTTAAGGCTCTCAGCTAAGTACTGCTGCCCAGGAGAGAAGTGCAGTGACTCAGGGAGCAAGCCCATTGCAGCTCAGAGTTTGGAGTGCTGAGGAATCTCAATGGATATAATAACCTCCCTATATACCTTGAGTTACCATGTTATCATTTCAGCATCCAGTTCAGTGACTCATTTCTTTGGGCAATACTGTGAACAGCGGCTTATAACTTTCTGTTATTTTAAAATCCACCTATTGATCTCCCCTGGTTGATTTCTCTGTGGCCTTTGACCTGGAGTTTAAAAATAGTATTAAAGGACCTCTCTGGTGTCCCAGTGGATAAGAATCTGCCTGCCAACTCGGGGGACCCCGGTTCAATCCCTGGTCTGGGAAGATTCCACATGCCACGGAGCAGCTAAAACCACACACCACGACTCCTGAGCTGGTGCTCCAGAGCCCGCAAGCTGCAAATGCTGAGCCTGTGTGCTGCGGGTCCTGAAGCCTGGGCACCCAGAGCCTGTGTTCCGCAACAAGAGAAGCCGCAGCAATGAGAAGCAATGAAGACCCAGCACAGCCATAAATAACGCTAAAAAGAATTATCTTCAAAAAAATCTTATTAGAGACAGTTATTCTTATACTTGGACCAATTCCAGAGCTGTGTTTTCCAGAACAGAGAATTAGTGGGGATTGCTTTGGCCTAAGTAGAGCTGAGAGTGCAGTGGAAGTGTTAGTTGCTCAGTTGTATCCAATTCTTTTTGACCCCAATGCAACCCCATGGACTGTGGTCCATCAGTCTCCTGTGTCCATGGGATTCTCCAGGCAAGAATACTGGAATGGGTTTCCATGCCCTCCTCCAGGGGATCTTCCCAGTCCAGGGAGCGAACCTGCATCTCCTGCACTGTGGGTGGTTTCTTTACCATCTGTGCCACCAGGGAAGCCCTATGTCTAGAGAAATAGCTCCTTCTATTGGCTGTGCCACTGGCCAGTGGTTTGTCTGTCATCATAGAAGGGAGACATCCGGGACAAATGCTACAGCCCAGCCTCCAGGAGAGGGGAGAAGGGGAGGGATGGAGGGAGATGCTCCCCTTGCACGTATTTTCTTCTTCTGTGCTCACGGCAGCCTGAGCAGAAAAATGATGATCATCCCCATGTTAGAAAAAAAGGAAACAGGGAAAAAAGGAACAGGGGCTAATACCGCAAAGAGGAAGCCAAGGGTCAGGATCTGCCTCAGCCCACTTAATTCTGATGAGAGCCCGCTCTCCAACAGGCCCGGGAGGCCCGGGGCCCAGACCCATGATACTTTGAGGACCCACAAAAATAAAATCAGAAGAAACAATAAACAATGGTAAACGTATAACGTCGACTCCAACCTGGACTTCGTCATTGCATCAACACAACCGTAAAATAACTTTCCAAGCACTTATACATCAGGGAGCCACAAAGGCCACGGCGCCCTTCACTGCATCTCAGAGGGAGCCTGTGCTTAATCGGAGGAGGCGCTGGCCCTGCACCCAGTCCCGGGCCCTAACAGTTCCTGGGTGCCCAGTCCTGCCCCGTGGCTTCCTCGTCGTGGTATCATGAGTTCCCCAAGCCCTGTCTCCTTCTTTTCTCTAACACGGGAATGATCAACAATCTTCAGCTCGGGGCTGCTGAGGATAGAAGAAAACGCGTGTGGGAGGAGTAACGCCCGCCCCATCCCTCAGCTTCTCCCCTCTCCTGGAGGCTGATCTGCAGCATGCGTCGTGGGTTTCTCCCTTCTGTGATGACAGACAATCTGCTGACTGATGGCGCAGCTGTTAGCAGAAGCTGCCTCTCTAGGTATCAGGTCATTTTCCTCCCTCTGCTCTTGTCAGCACATTCAGGACATCCCTAAAACTTCCCTGTGATGATGGCCACTTCATAGAGGAATTCATGTCTCCCGGTTTTTGCATAAACACAAGCTAACCTCCTGTATAGAATAATCCACGTTGAGCATGTTTTTAAAAATTAGCTACATAACAGAGTTACTTCAACAATGAGAGACAGAGGAGAAATATATGTCCAGTTAGTGATGAAAATAATCAAGATTGATACATTCTGTAGTATCCTGAGGCCTGTCTTGCTCAGCTATTCATTTGTCATAAATATGTGTGAAATATTTCAAGTGGGGAAAAAGTAGGTGAAAATATGGTGCAAGTGATTCTTGTTCACACAAATGCAGTTTAGTTGAGCCCTTATTACAAGGCAATTGATCATTGCCCAAGAGAAGAACAGTTATAAGACTATTTGCATTATGTACTATTCATTTTATAGTTCCTTATTTCCTCACTATCTAGTTCTTAGAATTCTCCCTTGAACTGGTTGTAACATCTTACTGGTTCCCTTATTTAATTAATGAGTACAACAAGATCTTTGGTACATGTTCATTTTATATTGTTTGAGAGTCTCATTTTACCTTTTTGTAAAATTATTGACATGTTTCATCACCATTGATGAGATAACTCTTGCCTCCTTTACACAATCTTATCACATTCTGACATGGACCAAACCCTAAAACAGGGTTTTTAAATCATAGGCCCATGATAGGCCTAGACTATCTGACAGAGGGAAAGATGTCAGATAAAACAAACATTATAAGAGGAACGACCTCACTACGAGACGTCTGGAAACCCAACCTCTGATTACTGGTTTGAGATCATCAGATACACGTACTCTGCTTTGACAAATGTTAAATGTATGTATGTGTTTGGCTGAACGATGTGAAATTTCTATCTTATAGGTTGAAATGGCCAAACACAAGCACATTCACAGCATTCAGTCTCATGTCTACGTGCACATATAGGTACTCACAGCACACATTTATGCAGAGTGAGCCCTGAACAGCAGTGGGATTTTCTGGGCTGACTTAGGAAAAAGCAGAGAACCACGTGTCTTTGTGTTTCTCCGTTTCTTTAAGCTCTTATTTCTGAAACTTTCAGTGAAATGTCAAGAAGAGAGGCAGGATAGTATTGTAAGAAACTTATTAATCCAGGAATTAAAAGACTTTCAGTCTAACTCTTGCTTGAAAATGTATTCATTCCATTAGTACACATCACCTTAGAAAAATTGTCTTCAATGCTGAAAGATCTGGCAGTTTCTCTAGAGTACCATTTTGATCATCTGTTTTCCCTGACGGTCTGGAATGAACAGGAAGTAAAGTAGAGCTGGAGCTTGAAATTCTGCTTGACTTTTGGTTGGTTTGCCTCGGGTTTTGAAGAAGAAGATTCTTCATATGAACGTTTGTTCTGATTGAATTCTTTCTGCCCGAGAGGAGAGCAGCAAACACAGACGCTAACCGAGACTCCTCTTAGGGCTGCGGTGGTTCTGAGTTTGACACTCCTGTATTTTTGTTTCTCAGAACACTGGCCCCATACAAACCCACGCTCGCCCACATCCATCACAGTGAGCGTGCCACTCAAAATGACAGTGACTCAGGTGGCAGGCGAGGACTGTGTCCTGCGCATGGTGCCACAAGCGGCCTTGGCTCAGTCACAGCGAAGACTCTCACTGAGTCATCTGCACCTTCTCACCTTCTCAGCAATGCGTGTGACCTTCCAGCACAGACCTTAGAGAAAGGACTAGGTCGAGGGCAAGACAAAAGAGAGAGAGTAAGCACTTTTCTATATAATGGCTTTATTGAGATATTATTCGTATACATATAACTCAACCTTTTAGAGTGTTATATCCAGTGATTTTAGTGCATTCAAGGGGCTGTGTAATGATAGCCACTCATTTAGAACAAACCTCTCTTACTCATTAGCAGTCACTCCCTGTATTCCCCTCCCCCAGCCCTCGACAGCCGCCAATCTACTTTCTGTGTCTGTGGATTTGCCTCTTCTACATATTTTATATAAATGACTCATGCAGTACGTGGCCTTTTTTGTCTGACTTCTCTCACTCGCAGTGTTTTCAGGGTCCATCTGTGTCGCAGCATGTATGAGTACTTCATTCCTTTTCTGGCTGAATAATGATTCATTGTGCGAATAAACCGCATTTTGTTTACCAATTCATCCATCGACGGACATTTGAGCTGTTTCCATTCTCCAGCTATTATTTTAAAAATGCTACTGCTACGAACTTTTATGTAGGTGCATGTTTTCACTTCTCTTGAGTATTTGTCTAGGAGTGGGATTTCTAGGTCGTGTGAGAACTCTGTATTTACTTTTGTGAGGAGCTGCCGACTGTCCTCCTGAGCGGCTGCATCACCGTATACTCCCATGAGTGAAGCAGGAGGGCCCACCTTCCCCACACCCTTGTCAGCATGTACTATGGTTTGCCTCCTTGACTATAGTGACGCTAACGGGTGTGACGTGCTCTCCCGTTGTGGCTTTGATTTCCATTTCCCTGAGGGCTGGTGATTCTGAGCATTTTTCCACGTGCTTGTTGGCCATTTGTAGATCTTGTTTGGAGAGCTGTCTGTTCAGATCCAATGTCCAGTTTTTAAAATTGGGTTAGTTTTCTCTTTATCGTGAAGTTATAAAAATTCTGTTTGTTGTGAACACAAGTCCCATGTAAGACATATGGTTTGTGAACAATTTTTTCATCATATGGGTGGTCTTTCCACTTTGATGGTGCCTTTTGAAGAACAAAAGTTTTAAAATTTGATCAGTTCACCTATTTTTTCTTTTTTCACTTGTGATTCAGTGTTGTGTCTAGGAAGGTTTTGCCTCATTCAAGGATACAAAAATGTACTCCTTGAATTACTTCCAAAAGTGTTATAGTTTTAGCTCTTAAATTAAGCTTTTTGACCCAAATGGAGTTAACATTTGTATATAAAGTAGGAGGCCAACTTCATTTTTTGGTATGTAGATAACCAGTTCTCTCAACGTTATTTGATGAAAAGATTTCTCCTTTAAATAATTTTGGTACCCTTGCTAAAAATCGATTGACCACAAAGTGAGGGTTTATTTGCAGACTCCAAGTTCTTTCCATTCATCCCTGTGTTTATCCTTATGCCAGGACCACACTCTCTTGCCTTCTGCTGTTTTGTAATGGGCTTTTAAATCAGGAAGATGAGAGCCTCTTTCAACTTTGTTCTCGTTTTACAAGATTGTTCTGGATATTCTCTGCCACTTGATTTCCATATGAATTTTATGCCTCAAAGGAAAGCCAGCTGGGATTTTGATAGGCATCACATTGAATCTGTAGATCAATTTGGGGAATATTTTCGTCCTAACAATAGATATTGGGTACTCCAACCCATGAGCATGGAATGTCTTTCCATTAACATCGGTCTTATTTCATTTTTGGGTGATGTTTTGTAGCTCTCAGTTTGCAGGTTTTATATTTGTTGTGTTAAATTTATCCCTACGCATTTTATTCTTTTTGAGACTGCTATAAATTGAATGATTTTCTTAGTTTCATTTTCAGATTGTTAATTACTAGTGTATAAAACCAATTATCTTTTATATATTGATCTTTCACCCTATAATCTTGATGAACTCATTTATTAGCTCTAATATTTTGCTTTGTGACTTACTTAAGATTTCTGTGTAGAAGATTATGCCATCTGCAGATAAAGATAGTTTTAATTCTCTCTTTACAATCTGGATGTCTCTCACTTCTCTTTCTTGTATGGTTGCCCTGTTGACCCTCCAGTACAAGCTGGATACATGTGGCAGGAGTGGTCACTCCTGCCTTGTTTCTAACTTGGGGGAAAGCATTCAGCCTTTTACTGTATAGTATAATGTTAATTTTGAGTGTTTATAGAAACTCTTTATAACATTGAAAATTTTCCTTTATATTCTTAGGTTTTTGGAGCTTTTCTTATGAAATGATGCTGAATTTTATAAAATTCTTTTTCTCCATCTATTGAGATGACCATGAAGTTTTGTTAGTTATTTTTTTTATTATGGTATATTACACTGATTGCTTTTACAATGTAAACCGATCTTAGGTTCCTCAGATAAACCTTATTTGAATTAATCCTTTTTATATGTTACTGGACCTAGTTTGTTAGTATTTTGTTGAGGACTTTTGTGTCCGTATCCTTGAGGAATTATTGGTCTATAGTTTTGTTTTCTTTTTTTGTGGTGTTTTTTGTACCAGTGTAATACTGGCTTCATGGAATAACTTGAAAGTTCCTTTATATTTTGCATTTTGAAAAGTTTGTGAGAAGTTGGAGATGGTTATGCTTTAACACTTGGTAGAATTCATCACTGAAGCCATCAGAGTCTATGTGTTCATTGTGGGAAGGTTTTTAATCACTAATTCAACCTCTTTACTTATCACATGTATGTTCAGATTTTTTGTTCCTTTTTCTGTCAGTGTTGGTGGTTTGCTTCCGGTGCACACATGTGAAAAGAAAAAACTTAATTTGAAACCTCTTTCTCTCCCTCTAATCTATCTTGTTAATTATGTTCATGTCCCCTACAGTGACTATAGAAAAAAGGAGAAGGAAAAAATACTACTTAAATATTGTGGATTCCTTTAGATTTTGCTGTGGTTTCTCTTCATATACACGGCCTCCTTTTAGCTACCGCTTCTGGTCTTGAAAACTACTCAACTGTAGAGAAACAAAAACCCTGGGGCGGGGGAGGGGGACCCATGGTGGGCCAGAGACGCTCCAGTGAGATCTGAGTCTATTTGCCCTGGCCACATGGGTGAAAAATGGGCACATCAGATTTCACCAATGGGCCAGCCCATGCGGGCATTTTAAAGCTCTTACAGTGAGCAACTGTTAGGAAAGGTGTGATGATTCATAATTTCAGCAGAATTGAGAACATGAAATTCTATATTTCCTTCCTCTTTAGAATTGTCCAGAGGAAGAGAACACTGATTCTTCTATGAAAGTTAGTTGTAAGTTCCTTTCCTTTCTTTCTGAATGAAACGTCACATTTATTGATGGTGAATCAGTTTCACGAAGAACTAGGTAAAAGAAGATTACAGCTCTCATGTAATACCAAGGTAACTGAGCAAAGAGGCCTTATTAGGAGGAGATGCATTATTTTCCCCTTATTGCACCTTAAAAAACAAAAACTAACCACTACCACCACCAACAAATACTCCTTAAACTTGTGTTTAAACTGCAGTGAGAATAAACTGTGTGAGACCCTAAGATAAATATTCATTTTTAAACTCAATTCTATAGTTTCTTTTACACTTTCTTAAAGCCGCCACTCTTTTACAGTTATAAAAATAATGTTTATTATGATGTCTAAGTCTTTGAATGAAACTTTCAAATTGTCAGTCTTGTTCCTTTGGCGTTCTGATGCCTATATTAAAATTTTGCCTCATTTATTTACTTATAGACATTACTTTGAAATCGGTTCAGATTTACGGAAAAGTTGCAAAAAGAGCTCAAAGGACCCCCATATTTCCTCCACCAGATGTACCCAGGTGTTATTATTTTACCAATTTATTTTGCCTATGCTCATGTGTTTTAAAAAGCAGTGAGCTCTAGGATGGATTGTGGAACAACGTTTCTCATTTCATCAAGCAACTACCAACAGAGCGTAAGGCGCTAACAAGGCCGTTGGCTGCTGCTCAGAGCTCATCTCCAGTTTTCCTAATCAGTTTTGTTTCCTTGTTTTCCTTCTTTGTTTGCTTCTTGAACGCTGTTTCAGAAAGTCTGAGAACACATGTTTGCATTCATCTAACAAACATTGCAGGACCTGAAACGTCTGTCCTCGATTATTTCACAACTGAAAGCGCAAGCTGTAGCCCGTGGAGCGGACACTGAGCCACCACAGGAAGCCGCGTTTCTCGTGGGGCATACACAAACTGTGCTGCTTCTTGTATTCCACAGAATAAGGCTAATGCTCACTTCTCAGCACATAGAGCTTAACTCAGACGCTGAACACATTAAAGAGACCTTTATTTTCTACCTGACAGTGACAAAGTGGTTGTCACAACAGCTAGAATAACAATAAAGCAAAGATATTTGATATGTCATAAAATGTTTATTTTCAAGCAACTATATGCTAATAAAAATTCAAATAGTAAATATCTTTTCCTTTAGATTAAAAAAAAGATGTCTATTTCCTAGTTTGAGAGAAACAATGACCCTATTTGGAGACCATAATTGCTCTTTCTTTTCCATTTTCTTTCTAGTCCATGGACGTCATCTTCACAGAATTAGATTATTCATAACCATGAACCAAGGCTCGTGACACACTCACCGTTGGTCCCTGTCTTGTTGTTGTTTAATTGCTAAGACATGTGCGACTCTTTGAGACCCCATGGGTTATACCCCATCAGGCTCCTCCATCCACAGGATTCTCCAGGCAAGAATACTGGAGGGGTCAACCATTCCCTTCTCCAGGGGATCTTCCCAACCCAAGGATCGAACCTGCATCTCCTGCACTGCAGGCGGATTCTTTACCATTAAGCCACCAAGGAATCCCTGGCCCATATCTGGCTCTCTTTTATTAGCTTACTCATTTATGTACTTTTAATTATATAACAACACCCATGGTCCCACTACCCATCACCACCAGTACAGAACCCAGTACTTTGGCAATAGTATAATCCTCGTGTTCTGGCCCTCTTAGGAACTGTGCCACTATCCTAAATTCTGTGTTTATCATTCCCTTGCCTTTCTTTTTAAAGTAAACTTTTTCCTTCCTTCTCTTCATTAGCAGGTCAACTTATTTTGCTTATTTTTGAGTTCTTCCTAGGTTTCACTCAGATATGCCTTTCACATAATTGTGTGTGAGAAAATGTTTTTGTTCATCACTGTTGAAGTAATCAGTTCTTCATTTATTCTTATGACTGACAAGGGTAGAGGAAAAATCCCATCTCACTGGACGATAAAACCAGAAAGTGCTTCTGTGAGTTGTCCTGTTACCTTATGCTGGGTCTGCTCATCACACACCAGCTTTGGGTAGCTCCTCCTCACCCATTGAACAGTATCTGTGGCTAGCCAAGCTCAGAGATGGTCAACACCATGAGTTTCCTTTTCAGGAGAGTTTCTATATGATGGCTGACTTTTGAACCCACACTGAGGAAGTTTTAAAGGGAGGCTGGTTTGGGGGCTGTTGTCTGTATCATCCACTGGGGTCAGTGGAGGCTGGCTCGGCAGGAAGGAGTGTCACAGAGCTGTGGAAAGAACACAGGCTCCAGAGCCTGGAGATGTGAGGTGTAGTTTCAGTCTTGCTGCTCACTAGCTGTGTGACCTTGGGCAAATGGTTTTTACCTCTCTGGGCCTCAGCTTCCTCTTCTGTAGAATCAACACTTATATCAGATGATTTCCTTCAGAGAAGGAACCTGGAAAAGGAATGGTTAAGTAAGCTGCCGAGAGTCTTGAGGCTCTTCTTGCAGAGTCAACATTCGGCCCCTTGAGTTCCGACAATGCACCAGGAGCACAGGGAAGAATAAAGCGCTGTGGCTCCTAACTCAGGAGTTCAGAGTCCGGCTGCATTAGAAGGTATTGTAAAATGTAGCTTCCAATCTGCATTACTGAGCAAATATCTGCTCACGGGCAGAACGTCATGTTAAGACTGCTGAATGTGAGCAACAGAAGCACGCTGGCACCACCTTAATCAAAAGAGGGTGCTTGTGGTAAGAACACGGGGTATGGAGGGCTTCATGAAATCATTAACAGAAATACAATTGGGAGCCAGAAAAGTCCAGAGACATCAGCTTGGTTATGGGGGACACCCAGGAGACCACCTCTGTCCATCTTTATCTCCGATTCTCCTGTCAGCCGGCGTCTTTCTTCATTTTTCCAGAAGCTGCCACTTGACAGAAAATAGCTTTGACAATCACCTTGTTTTATATGGAAGGAGATAAGCCTGTTTCCTCTGGGTCTCAATTCTGAATTCCTAGGAAAGAACTGTGGTGGCCCGTTTCCATCCAATCTACTGTGGCCAAACTGGACGGGGCTTAGGGAGGTTATATCACCCAGGCGTGCCGCGAGTTCTTCCTCCACAAGGGTGGGGTATGGAGACATGCCTGGGAAAGGCCTTCTGGCGTCAGCCCTGAGATAGGCCCGTGATCAGTGCTGTCACGCACGTCTCCATGGGGCTCCAGCCCAGAACGGGTACTCACTACATGCTTTTTGAATGAATGCACAAATGAATACTGTCAACTAAAAGTAAAAATTTAAGGAAAGGCTCACCAAGAGAACCTCATTTTTTTGGCTTTAAAATGAAACTAAAAGGATATCAGCCTAAGAGAGTAAGCCATATGATTCTGAATTAGAAGTTCCTAGAAGTTCTGGCTGCACACGTGGAATATTGTATGAATCCATGTGATGGAAAGAAAGGCTGATCATGACCCTTGGGACGAGCATGTATTGTCTTAAAGGCATCAAACAAAAAGGAAGTGGGAATAGAATGACATCATTTCTGAGATTTCAGTGATTTGGAGGTCTTTCTCAAAGCTCGTTACATTCCTTTAAAAATGCAGATACTGAAAAAAGAAGAGCCAAGGTAGACAGGGAAGCCTTGCAGCTTGTCTTCTAGTGGCTATGACCTTAAAGCCTAAAGAAAGCCGCAAATGGAGACCTGTGGTGCTTTAGAGCTGAAATGAGCCCAACCCACATCTCATTCTTTGCCCTAATTTTATAGAAGAGACTCAGCTATTGGCTGCCAGCTAGTGGCAGTGGCCCAGCTTGGTTTTCTAGAGAATTAGTCTTTTGCAGCCACTGGTTTATGTGTGTACAGCACTTAACAGCTGTCCTACTACTCGGAGTAAAGAGGAGAACCAAGGGTAAATGCATAAATGAGGGCTGTTACAATTCGGTTGTTGCTGACATAGTCAATAGAAGTCTGGCCCTGACCTGGACATGCTCAGAGCTAAGCATCATGTTTGCATCAAGGTACTTGCTGTGTATCATCTGTATTAGTGCTACTGCGATGTAGTCGGCCACTAATCAAGTGACTTGGCACTCATACTTGAGGACTCTCATTCTCCCTGGCCTGTCTAGCAAATGCTTTGTCAAAGCCAGGCCTGAGCCCTGTGGGCCCCTGTGTAGGTGCTCAAAGAGGGTCATGGGTCAGCATTGATACAGTCAGCATACGAACACACTGTGGTAGGAGAGCTGCAATACTGTGTGTAACTTTACATTTATCTTTATAGATAGATATAGATGTGTATACAGATATACGCTTACATAACATATACGTGTACATATTAAACGTAGATAGAGATAGAGATATATAAATATATAGATATACAGCTTGTGGCAAGGTATCCTTTCCCTAGAATGTATCTGCTCTGTACCTCATGGGGCCTTTTAAAGGGAAGGCATATTTGGCATTTTATTTTTAAAAATTTAAAGCTAACCACCTTAAACTAATAATTTCAAAGTTAACTTGGATCTAAAATTCACTGGGGAAGGAAGCTCATGAGAAATGTCTCAGCATGAGAATACTACCTGTGTTTTTGAAGGACAATATACCCGTTTACAAAGTCGACGATGTGTTTTCCTCTAGAACACTGAAAGTGTTCGCAAAATACACATGTCCTGGAGAAGCGGTTTACTTTTGAAATTTTATTTTATTTTGCTCCAACTGACATTAGTTGACTAATGTATGAGAAATCTCCCATTGGTGAGGTAATTCTAACTCTGATGCTGTCGCCACAGGGGAGACAACTTCTAATTTCTCTCTAGGAGGGAGGGAGCAAGTGCCCAGGACAGAGAATCACTCCCCTGAAGGAATATCATCTATTGCTCAGTTGAATTTGTTGACTTAAAAATTGATTTTTCAATGCTTCAAAGCAGAAACTATTGCTATAATTAGTAAAGTAGTTACTAAACAAAGACTGTGTTTGTGAGGTAAGCATGGAAAGCAAACTTTATGGAAATGGAAACAAAAGGCGTGGGACACATCTTTTGAAAGCAGCCCAGAAAATGTTCTATATCTCAAACTGTTATAAGAGTGTTGACATGTAAAAGGCCAACAGTATTATGTACTTGCCTGTATGTACATAGTATGTAATTTGTATCTCATTAAAAAAGGCAGAACAAACCAGCAAGCCAGCTAGTGAGCCCTGTAGAGAGCACCTCTCCACACCTAGGATCAGCTTTAACCAAGCCCATCTCATCTCTGCTCCCAGCTCCAAACCACCCAGGCGCATAGCAACTCCACTTTGACAGTTGTCTGAAGGCAACTGGTAGGATGTGCACGGCTCTTGTTCTACTTTTATTGTCGAGCAGAAATGATTCTTACCTACTCCTGAATTGCTTCCACCCCTCAGGTGACGGAACTCGGAAGGGGACTCTGACCGTGTGCGCTGTGCCCCTTCGGCCTCCTTCCTCAGCACAAGAGGCTCCCTGGAGGCCCCTGACCCCCCATGCCCTGCCCCTCCTCCCTGACTGTCCTGCAGGGACATGCCTGCCACAAGAGGGGACTCTGACACTGCCTGTGATTGAATCGGGGGTCCACACTTGCCTGCAAATACAAGCTGTTTCTTTATTAATATATCAGCTCCTCTATCTTATTTCTTAATTGGCTCAAGCCTCAGGTGGGAATGAAATGTGCCAATCGTCATATCCCTGCAGAGCCCCTGACACTTGTCTTCCAGGTGAGATGGATGAAAAGCTCCTCGCTTCTCTGAAAGGAAAGCTGGCGTGCTGGATTTGAGCCTTGCTAAAGCCTTGTAGAATTATTACTTAAAAGTACTAGCTTTTAAATATCTTTCATTTTTGAGGAAAACTGAATCCACTATTGTTTTTGATGTTTGAGAATGGTACTATATCACACTCGGTTGACAAACAGACACAGAAGCCAGATGTGGGTCAACATGTTGGCTTTGCTACTCGTAAGGTCAGATCAAAAGCATTGGCTTGCGCCCAAAGCCCAAATGGTCTTCAAGTTACCACACACCCACAGGCAGAACAGCTGTAGCCTGCCCCCGCAGGGGCAGCACCTGGCTCCTTGGGCTTGCCCCGGGAGGGGAAGGCAGGTGCATCCTGTGGCCAGGCTGTTTTAAAAAATCTTGAGAGAGAGAGAGAGATAGAGGGAGGGAGAGAGAGCTAGAGCACCCCAAGGTGAGGAGAGAGGGGGAGAAGAAGAGAACTATATATGTTGAACTTGATCTGTAATGGACAGCACCAGTAGTTACCATTGCTCAAGAGCTAGGAAAGGAAAACGAGGAAAGGGGGAGGGTTCTTTCCAACACTTCTGAAAAGCTGGTTTGAGAGAGGTATAGGTGAGGACAGGGAGATGTCTCTCTTGATTGATGATTTCAGTAGGTCACTGAGAACGTTATCGTGGGCCAAAACTGAAACTAGGCTTTGCCTAATACTCCTTTGCTCACGTTGCATCAAACATTGAGAGTCCAACAAAAGTTTTAAATAATGATTGGTAAAGACTGTGCACGCATTTGAATCCTGCCTCCCCAATAAACATTCTGCCACCCACACTATGGCTTCAGCAAAGGGGCCATGAATCCAGATCCATGCTTGGGCCAGCCTGGGAGCCAGCAAAGTCACAGGGCTGGAGACCAGTGTCCTTCTGTGGGCATGGAGAGTGTCCCTCTTCTCCTCTCTGTGCCTTTTCCGTGCTGCACACCCTGCCAACTCTTTTGATTTGAGGAATTTCCCTTGTTGCTTGTCTCTAGCATCAACATTGGTAGTTCAGAAGCCAAAAGGAGAAGAATTCCATTCAAATGTTAGAATTCTTTCAGCACTTACCATGTACTATTCTAGGTGCTGGATATGCTACACTAAATGAAATGGTTTACATTCTAGTACAAGAAAACAGCAGTGAACACGAGATTAATCCCTGGAGATAATTTTGCTTGTATACATTTGCTTTTTATATGCTTTCACATAAACCAGTACATTAATAAGACAGGTTTCATTTACTGTGAAGATACTCCTTGAGACAGTTCTCCGAGGAGTGATTGTTGTGAAGAGGCATGAGTGACAAATCGCAGACAGTAACACGGATACACGTGACTGAGTTATGGCCATTCAGGCTGGGCAACACACTTTCATTTTAAAGTTTATTATGTTTTGGGAAGTATATTAAAACCACAAACTGGTTCCTTTTTAATGGTGGACAAGAAAGCTTGAGCTCACATCTCTGCTTGGTTTTAATCAGATAACCAAAAGGGAATAGTAAAAGATTTTGGCTTTTTTTTTTTTTTTCAGATAAAGACAAGTTTGAGAGGAAGATGTTTCAAACTGATTTTATAACCAAGTCACTGTGTTGATCTCTGTCCAGTGACAGCTGCTTCTTGGAGCCCACTTCCTCCTGCTGCCTATGCCTTTTGCCCTTACCAGCTCTTTATAAACAACAATTTATTTTGTAATCCAAAGAAAAGACACTCATCATATAGCAGCCTGCTGTGAGTATGTAGATTTATAGATTCAACATGGGAGGAGCCTGAGACTCATGAAGTCCAGTCTCACCTGCAGCACAGCTGAGAGACGGTCATCTATCACACGTGCTGGCTGCAGGTCCCCAGGGAGGAGCTGCACTTTTGAGGGGGAACGACTATTCCACTGTTGTCTAGATGTACTTGTTAGATGTTCCTCCATATGCTGTGATTAGAGTCAATGTCCATGCAGCTTCAACATGTGACCTAACTCAGACCTGTGTTCTCCTGAGCACATGGACCCTTCATAATGCAGCAGAGCTTGCAAACTGGCACTGTTGGATGTTTCATTCTTTCTGCGTAAGGTTTCAATTTTTAGAATAGTTGCCAACACATAAAAGTTGAAAGATTTCATATAATCCAGCTGCTCTTTATAAACTAGAGAATCAGGTAACGCCAGGTCTTCAGCAAGCTAGAAGAAATGGATAAATTCCTAGAGGCATACAATCTTCCAAGACTAAATCATGAAGAATTAGAAAATCTGAATAAACCTATTATTAGTAACAGAATTGAATGGGTAATTAAAAAACAACTCCCAACACATTAAAGCCCAGGTTCAGATGGCTTCACAGGTAAATTCTACCAAACACTTAATGAAGAACTAATACCTATTATTCCCAAATTATTTAAAAGTGGAAGAAACACTTCCAAGCTCATTTTATGAGGCCAACATTGCTGCTGCTAAGCTAAGTCACTTCAGTCGTGTCTGACTCTGTGTGACCCCATAGACGGCAGCCCACCAGGCTCCCCCGTCCCTGGGATTCACCAGGCAAGAACAGTGGAGTGGGTTGCCATTTCCTTCTCCAGTGCATGAAAGTGAAAAGTAAAAGTGAAGTTGCTCAGTTGTGTCTGACTCTTCGCAACCCCATGGACTGAAGCCTACCAGGCTCCTCCATCCATGGGATTTTCCAGGTGAGAGTACTGGCGTGGGGTGCCATTGCCTTCTCCGAGGCCAACATTACCTGGTACTAAAACCAAAGAAACCACACACAAAGAAAATTACAAGCCTATATCCCTGATGAACACAGACACAAAAATTCTCAACAAAATGTTGGCAAACTAAACTTCAACAATACATTAAAAATCATATATGATCATTAAGTTGGATTCATTCCAGGGATGTAAAGACGGTTCAACATTGGCAAATCAATCAATGTGATATACCACATCAAGAAGTTGAAGAACAAAAACCATTTGATCATCTCAATAAAGGCAGAAAAAAAGCATTTGACAAAATTCAATATCAATTTACAATAAAAACTCTCCAGAAAATGGGTTTAAAGGGAACATACCTCAACATAATAAAAACCATGCATTATAGTTCAATTCAGTTCAGTCACTCAGTCGTGTCCGACTCTTTGAGACCCCATGAATCACAGCACGCCAGGCCTCCCTGTCCATCACCAGCTCCCGGAGTTCACTCCAACTCATGTCCAACAAGTCAGTGATGCCATCCAGCCATCTCATCCTCTGTCATCCCCTTCTCCTCCTGCCCCCAATCCCTCCCAGCATCAGAGTCTTTTCCAATGAGTCAACTCTTCGCATGAGGTGGCCAAAGTACTGGAGTTTCAGCTTTAGCATCATTCTTTCCAAAGAACACCCAGGACTGATCTCCTTTAGAATGGACTGGTTGGATCTCTTTGTGATCCAAGGGACTCTCAAGAGTCTTCTCCAACACCACAGTTCAAAAGCATCAATTCTTCGGCACTCAGCTTCCTTCACAGTCCAACTCTCACATCCATACATGACCACTGGAAAAACCATAGCCTTGACGAGACGGACCTTTGTTGGCAAAGTAATGTCTCTGCTCTTGAATATGCTATCTA
>NW_011494893.1:116086-143283 GCF_000754665.1 Bison bison bison
GGGTCATAACTTTCCTTCCAAAGAGTAAGTGTCTTTTAATTTCATGGCTGCAGTCACCATCTGCAGTGATTTTGGAGCCCCCCAAAATAAAGTCTGACACTGTTTCCACTGTTTCCCCATCTATTTCCCATGAAGTGATGGGATCAGATGCCATTTTTCTGAATGTTGAGCTTTAAGCCAACTTTTTCACTCTCCTCTTTCGCTTTCATCAAGAGGCTCTTTAGTTCCTCTTCACTTTCTGCCATAAGGGTGGTGTCATCTGCATATCTGAGGTTATTGATATTTCTCCCGGTGATCTTGATTCCAGGTTGTGCTTCTTCCAGCCCAGTGTTTCTCATGATGTACTCTGCATATAAGTTAAATAAGCAGGGTGACAATATACAGCCTTGACATACTCCTTTTCCTATTTGGAACCAGTCTGTTGTTCCATGTCCAGTTCTAACTGTTGCTTCCTGACCTACATGTAGGTTTCTCAAGGTATTCATAGAACCATTCAAATTCAGCTTCTTTGGCATTATTAGCTGAGGCATAGACTTGGATTATTGTGAAACTGAATGGTTTTCCTTGGCAATGAACAGAGATCATTCTGTCATTTTTGAGATTGCACTCAAGTACTGCATTTCAAACTCTTTTGTTGACTATGAGGGTTACTCCATTTCTTCTAAGGGATTCTTGCTTACAGGAGTAGATATAATGGTCATCTGAGTTAAATCCACCCACTCCAGTCCATTGTAGTTCTCAGATTCCTAAAGTGTCGATGTTCTCTCTTGCCACCTCCTGTTGGACTGCTTCCAATTTACCTTGATTCATGGAACTGACATTCCAGGTTCCTATGCAATACTGTTCTTTACAGCATCAGACTTTACTTCCATCACCAATCACATCCACAACAGGGCATTGTTTTTGCTTTGGCTCCATTGCTTCATTCTTTCTGGATTTATTTCTCCACTCTTCTCCAGTAGCATATTGGGCACCTACTGACCTGGGGAGTTCATCTTTCAGTGTCCTTTCTCCCTTGTTCATACTGTTCATGGGGTTCTGAAGGCAAGAATACTGAAGTAATTCGCCATTCCTTTCTCTAGGGGACCAAGTTTTGTCAGAACTCTCCACCATGACCTGTCTGTCTTGGGTGGCCCTACATGGCAAGACTCATAGTTTCATTCAGTTAGAGAAGGCTGTGAGTCATGTGATCAGTTTGGCTAGTTTTCTGTGATTGTGGTTTTCATTCTGTCTGCCCTGTGATGGATAAGGATAAGAGGCTTGCGGAAGCTCCCAAGTATCCTTACCATAAAGTTACCCCTCCCTTGTCATTCTTCTCTTTGGAAGCAAGCCATCAAGCAGAGCCCATGCTAAAGAGGAGTATGGGGCAGAGAGGAAGAATTAATCTGTACCTCCTGGAAGGCCAAGTGTCTACATAAATTTTTTGTCATTCTTCTATGTATGTATAAGATTCTCTTCCTTCTTCCCTTCATTTATTTCTTCAGTTATTCATTCATTCAACCACTTATTTATCTTAGTATGGAATCACAGATATTTATCTTACACCTTGGGTTATAGTCCAATTCCATGTTCTTTATTCTGTTGCTCAACATACTCCTTTCCTAATTTTGAGCCAGTCAGTTGTTCCATGATTGGTTTTAGCTGTTGCTTCTTGACCCGCATACAGGTTTCTCAGGAGGCAGGTAAGGTGTTCTGGTATTTCCATCTCTCAAAGAATTTCCCACAGTTTGTTGTGATCTACACAGTCAAAGGCTTTAGTGTGGTCAATGAAGCAGAAGTAGGTGTTTTTCAGGAATTCCTTTGCTTTTTCTATGACCCAGCAGATGTTGGAAATTAGAATGGAGATAAATAAAATCAAGAACAGAAAAATAGAAAGTCAACAAGATCAAAAATAGTTTTTCCAAAAAAATGACAAAATTGACACACATTTAGCTATACTGACAAAAAAAAAGGGAGAAGACACATATAACTAAAATCAAAAGAAGAAGTGGGGACATATATTTTACAGAAATAACAAAATTATAAGTGAACACTCTGAACAGTGGTAACCAACAAATTAGATAACCCATACACAAAAATTAATTCAAAATAGGTCAAGATCTAAACATAAGGGTGAAAATGATACAACTTCTAGAAAGAAAACATAGGAAAAAATCTTTGTAACCTTGAATTTGTTAATGAATCCTCAGATAAGACACCAAAAATGCAAGCAACAAGAGAAAAATGGATAAATTGAATATCAAACATTTTACATTTATGCATCAAAGGACATTATCAAGAAAGTAGAAGACATGCTACAGTATGGGAGAAAAATATTTTCAAATCATTATCTGATAAGGGATAGATATACAGAATATATTAACAACTCCTACAACTCAACAACACAAAAACTGAAGAATAAATAAAATGAGTAAAAGGCTTGAATAGACATTTCTCCAAAGAAATACAATATAAAGAAATACAACTGGTCACTCAGTTCAGTTACTTCGGTCACTCAGTTGTGTCCAACTCTTGCAACTCCATGAACGGCAGCGCGCCAGGCTTCCCTGTCCATCACCAGTTCCTGGAGCTTGCTCAAACTCATGTCCAACCAGTTGGTGATGCCACGCAACCATCTTATCCTCTGTCTTCCCCTCTTCTTCCTGCCTTCAATCTTTCCCAGCATCAGAGTCTTTTCCAATGAGTCAGTTCTTCACATCAGGTGACCAAAGTATAAAAGCAAATCAAAATGGGTTACCACTTTACACCTACCAGGATGACTATAATTTAAAAAATAGAAAATTACAAATTTCAGCAAAAATGTGGAGAAACTGGAACACTTTTACATTGCTGATGGGTAATTTTAAATGGTTCAGTCATTGTTGAAAACAGTTTGGTAGCTCTGCAAAAGGTTAAATATATAATAGAATTACCACATTATCCAGGAATTCCAGCCCTAGGTATATGCTCCAAAGAACTGAAAACAGGAACACAGATAATTTATGTCAATGTTTATTGTAGCATTATTTACAATAGTAAAAAGGTGGAAACCATTCAAGTACCCACCAATACATGAATGGATACATAAAATGTGGTATATACATTCAGTAGAATATTATTTGGGCATAAATTGAAATAAAGCTCAGATTCATGTTACAACACAGATGAACTTTGAAAACCATATGCTAAATGCAATGTCAGACACAAAAGGACCAAAAAAACCACATGATTACTCTTATTTGCAGTATCTAGAATAGGTAAATTCACAGAGATAGAAGTAAATTAGAGGTCATCAAGGGCTGAATCAGGGTGGAAAGGGTTCTGTTTGGAGCAATTGAAAAAGCTTGGGAAATAGAGATAATGGTGGAAGAAAATTGTGAATGTAATCAATACCACCGAACTGTACACCTAAAAGTGTTTTAAATGACAAATTTTATGTGTACACTTTCCACAATAAAAAAAAAGAATAAAAAGTGGCCTCAAAAAAAAAAAACAGTGGTTAATGTGTCATTTTTCCACTTATAATTCTCAGCTGCTATTTGTAGTAAAGGTTTCAAACAAGCAACACATTTGCTTATATGCATACACAACTAAAGTGTGTCTGGGGCTACATACAAAATTTGAGGACATGGGTTGTGTTTTGAAGGGAAGCAAAGTAGAGATGAGAGGACTGCTTTTCATTATATACTATTTTGTTTCTCTGAATTTACTGTTTGTTTCATTTAAACACAAGTAGATCGCAGTGAAACTTCTGAAAGAGAAGACTGCCTTGTGAGCAGTAAAGCATGAGCTCAGCAGGTCTAGGTTATCCAGACTTGTACTTCTCAAAGGAAGGTCCAGCTACTGCTGGCCTCCTGGGAGTTAACTTCTAAGTCCTGTCAGTTAAGACAGCCTGAGGCCTCACCAGAGGGTTTATGTTGATATTTAGATTTATAGTTGGGGCCTTGAAACATGCGGTAATAGCTTGATCTCTGGAAGGAATGGTCATCTGAATTAAACGCACCCATTCCAGTCCATTTTAGTTCACTGATTCCTAAAGTGTCGATGTTCACTCTTTCCATCTCCTGTTTGACCACTTCCAATTTATCTTGATTCATGGACCTAACATTCCAGGTTTCTGTGCAGTATTGTTCTTCACAGCGCTGGACTTTACTATCATCATGGGTCACATCCACAACTGGGCACTGTTTTCACTTTGGCTTCGTCTAGTCATTGTTTCTGGAGTTATTTCTCCATTCTTCTCCAGTAGCGTATTGGGCACCTACCGACCTGGGGAGTTCATCTTTCAGTGTCATATCTTTTTGCCTTTTCATACTGTTTATGGGGATCTCAAGGCAAGAATACTGAAGGGGTTTGCCATTCCCTTCTCCAGTGGACCACATTTTGTCAGAACTCTCCACCATGACCCATCTGTCTTGGTGGCCCTACACGGCATGGCTCATAGTTTCATTGAGTTAGACAAGTTGGGCAAATTTAATTCCAATGACCATTATATCAACTCTTGTGGGCAAGAATCCCTTGGAAGGAATGGAGTAGCCCTATAGTCAACAAGAGTCCAAAGTGCAGTACTTGGGTGCAATCTCAAAAACAACAGAATGATCTCTGTTTGTTTCTAAGGAAAACCATTCAATATCACAGTAATCCAAGTCTATGCCCCAGGCACCAATGCAAAAGAAGCTGAAGTTGAACAGTTCTATGATGACCTATAAGACCTTCTAGAACTAACACCAAAAAAAGATGTTCTTTTCATCATAGGGGACTGGAATGCAAAAGTAGGAAATCAAGAGACACCTGGAGTAACAGGCAAGTTTGGCCTTGGAGTACAAAATGAAGCAGGCAAAGGCTAACAGTTTTGCCAAGAGAACACACTGGTCATAGCAAACACCCTCATCCAACAACACAAGAGATGACTCCTCACATAGACATCAGTTCAGTTCACTTCAGTCGCTCAGTTGTGTCTGAATCTTTGTGATCCCATGGACTGCAGCTCACCAGGCTTCCCTGTCCATCACCAACTCCTGGAGCTTGCTCAAACTGATGTCAATCAAGTCAGTAATGCCATCCAATAATCTTATCCTCTGTCATCCCCTTGTCTTCCCGCCTTCAATCTTTCCCAGCATCAGGGTCTTTTTCAATGAGTCAGTTTTTCACATCAGGTAGCCAAAGTATTGGAGTTTCAGCTTCAGCATCAGTCCTTCCAATGAATATTCGGGGTTGGCTTCCTTTAGGATGGACTGGTTTGATATCCTTGAAGTCCAAGTGACTCTTTTTGTGACCCCATGGACTATTATATAGTCCAGGGAATTCTCCACGCCAGAATACTGGAGTGGGTAGCCTTTCCTTTCTCCAAGGGGTATTCCCAACCCAGCTATCAAACTCACACCTCCCGTGTTGCAGGTGGATTCTTTACCAGCTGAGTCACAAGGGAAGCCCCACATAGAAATCAGCTGATGGTCAATGGCGAAATCAGATTGATTAAAATCTTTGCAGCTAAAGATGGAGAAGTTCTATACAGTCAGCAAAAGCAAGACCCAGAGCTGACTGTGGCTCAGATCATGAACTCCTTACTGCCAAATTCAGACTTAAATTGAAGAAAGTGGGGAACACTACTGGGCCATTCAGGTACGACCTAAGTCAAATCCCTTACAATTATACAGTAGAAGTGGCAAATAGATTCAAGGGATTAGATCTGTTAGACAGAGTGCCTAAAGAATTATGGATGGAGGTTCGTGACATTGTATAGGAGGCAGGGATTAAAACGATCCCCAAGAAGAAGAAATGCAAAAAGGCAAAAGGTTGTTCTGAGGAGGCCTTGCAAATAGCCGAGAAAAGAAGAGAAGTGAAAGGCAAAGGAGAAAAGGAAATACATATCCATCTGCACGCAGAATTCCAAAGAATAGCAAGGAGAGATAAGAAAGCCTTCCTCAGCAATCAATGCAAAGAAATGGAGGAAAACAATCTAATGGGAAAGACTAGAGAATCTCCTCAAGAAAATTAGAGATACCAAGGGAACCTTTCATGCAAAGATGGGCACAATAAAGGACAGAAACAGCATGGACCTAACAGAAGAAGATATTAAGCAGATATTAAGAAGAGGTGGCAAAAATTCACAGAAGTACTCTACAAAAAAGATCTTAATGACCCAGAGAGCCACGATGGTGTGATCACCCACTTAGAGTCAGACATCCTGGAATGTGAAGTCAAGTGGGCCTTAGGAAGCATCACTTATGAACAAAGCTAATGGAGGTGATGGAATTCCAGCTGAGCTATTTCAAATCCTAAAAGATGGTGCTGTTAAAATGCTCCACTCAATATGCCAGCAAATTTGGAAAACTCAGCAGTGGCCACAGAACTGGAAAAGCTCAGTTTTCATTCCAATCCCAAAGAAAGGCAATGCCAAAGAATGTTCAAACTACTGCACAATTGCACTCATCTCACACGCCAGCAAAGTAATGCTCAAAATTCTCCAAGTGAGTCCAGCAGTACGTGAACCAAAAACTTCCAGATGTTCAAGTTGGATTTAGAAAAGGCAGAGAAACCAGAGATCAAGTTGCCAACATATGTTGGATCATACAGAAAAACAAGAAGATTCCAGAAAAACATCCACTTTGCTTTATTGACAATGCCAAAGCCTTTGACTCTGTGGATCACAACAAACTGTGGAACTTTCTGAAAGAGATGGGGATAACAGAGCACCTTACCTGCCTCCTGAGAAGTCTATGTGCAGGTCAAAAAGCAACAATTAGAACCAGACATGAAACAACGGACTGGTTCCAAATTGGGAAAGGAGTACGTCAAGGCTGCATATTGTCACCCTGCTTATTTAGCTTGTATGCAGACCACATCAAGTGAGATGCCAGGCTGGATGAAACACAAGCTGGAATCACATTTTCCGGGAGAAATATCAATAACCTCAGGTATGCAGATGACACCACCCTTATGGCCGAAAGCAACAAGGAACTGAAGATCCTCTTGATGAAAGTGAAAGAGAAGAGTGAAAAAACTGGCTTAAAACTCACCATTCAAAAAAGTAAGATCAGTGAGAGTGAAAAAACTGGCTTAAAACTCACCATTCAAAAAAGTAAGATCAGTGAGAGTGAAAAAACTGGCTTAAAACTCACCATTCAAAAAAGTAAGATCAGTGAGAGTGAAAAAACTGGCTTAAAACTCACCATTCAAAAAAGTAAGATCAGTGAGAGTGAAAAAACTGGCTTAAAACTCACCATTCAAAAAAGTAAGATCAGTGAGAGTGAAAAAACTGGCTTAAAACTCACCATTCAAAAAAGTAAGATCAGTGAGAGTGAAAAAACTGGCTTAAAACTCACCATTCAAAAAAGTAAGATCAGTGAGAGTGAAAAAACTGGCTTAAAACTCACCATTCAAAAAAGTAAGATCAGTGAGAGTGAAAAAACTGGCTTAAAACTCACCATTCAAAAAAGTAAGATCAGTGAGAGTGAAAAAACTGGCTTAAAACTCACCATTCAAAAAAGTAAGATCAGTGAGAGTGAAAAAACTGGCTTAAAACTCACCATTCAAAAAAGTAAGATCAGTGCCCACTGATCTTACTTTTTTGAATGGTGAGTTTTAAGCCAGTTTTTTTCACTCTCCTCTTTCACTTTCATCAAGAGGATCTTCAGTTCCTTGTTGCTTTTGGCCATAAGGGTGGTGTCATCTGCATACCTGAGGTTATTGATATTTCTCCCGGAAAATGTGATTCCAGCTTGTGTTAGCAGATGAATGGATAAGAAAGCTGTGGTACATATACACAATGGAGTATTACTCAGCCATTAAAAAGAATACATTGGAATCAGTTCTAATGAGGTGGATGAAACTGGAGCCTATTATACAGAGTGAAGTAAGCCAGAAGGAAAAACACCAATACAGTATACTAACACATATATATGGAATTTAGAAAGATGATAACAATAACCCTGTGTACGAGACAGCAAAAGTGACGCTGATGTATAGAACAGTCTTATGGAATCTGTGGGAGAGGGAGAGGGTGGGAAGATTTGGGAGAATGGCATTGAAACATGTAAAATATCATGTATGAAATGAGATGCCAGTCCAGGTTCAATGCACGATACTGGATGCTTGGGGCTAGTGCACTGGGACGACCCAGAGGGATGGTATGGGGAGGGAGGAGGGAGGAGGGTTCAGGATGGGGAGCACATGTATACCTGTGATGGATTCATTTTGATATTTGGCAAAACTAATACAATTATGTAAATTTTAAAAATAAAATTAAAAAAAAAAAGTAAGATCATACTTTTGAATGATCTTTATTTGCCATGAAGTGACCAGTCCCATCACTTCATGGCAAATAGATGGGGAAACAATGGAAACAGTGACAGACTTTATCTTTTGGGCTCCAAAATCATTGCAGATGCAATGATTTCATGCAACCATGAAATGTAAAGATGCTTGCTCCTTGAAAGAAAAGCTATGACAATCTAGACAGCACATTAAAAAGCAGAGACATTACTTTGCTGACAAAGGTCTGTCAATCAAAGCTGTGGTTTTTCCAGTAGTCATGTATGGATGTGAGAGCTGGACCATAAATAAAGCTGAGTGCCAAAGAACTGATGCTTTTGAACTGTGGTGTTGGAGAAGACTCTTGGGAGTCCCTTGGACTGCAAGGAGATCAAACCAGTCAACCCTAAAGGAAATCAGTCTTGAATATTCATTGCAAGGAGTGATGCTGAAGCTGAAACTCTAATACTTTGGCTACCTGATGGAAAAGACCCTGATGCTGGGAAAGATTGAAGGCAGGAGAAGAAGGGAACGATAGAGGATGAGATGGTTAGATGGCATCACCAACTCAATGGACCTGAGTTTGAGTAAGCTCCAGAAGTTGGTGATGGACAGCGAAGCCTGGTTTGCTGCAGTTCATGGGGTCGCAAAGAGTCAGACAAGACTGAGCGACTGAACTGAACTGAACTCATCAGCAGTCACTCCCCATTCCCAATTCCTGCTCCGCAGCCTGAGGCAACCACTAATTTATATTTGGTGTGTAGATTTGCCTGCTCTGGACATTTCATGTGAATTGATTCATGCAATATTTATCCCTTTATGTCTGATTTCTTTCACTCTACATAATGTCTTCAAATTGTTTTTCTTAATTTCCTTTTTGGATTGTTTATTGCAAGTGTGTAGAAAAGCAAATTATTTTTGTGTATTGATTTTGTATTCTGCAACTTTGTTGGAATTATGTATTAATTCTAACAGTTTTTGCTTCTCACTCTGTATGTATGTGTAAAAATTTTAGCATTTTTGACAAAAAAAAAAAATCCTATCATCTGTGAATAGATGTTTTACTTCTTCCTTTCTAATTTGATTATTTTTATTCCTTTTCTTGACTAATAGCTACGATTATATTATGGAACAAATGCTCCTGCCAAATTCATATGTTGAAGCCTTAATCCTTGATCTTCTGATATTTGAGAGGTAATTTGGTCTAGAGGGTGGAGTCCTCATGAATGCAATGCATACCCTTATTTTCTACAAAAGGCACAAGAGAGATTCTCTGTCTCTTCCTCTCAGCAATGTGAGGAGGCAATCTGCAAACCAAAAATAGAGTTCTCATCAGGACGCAAATTGCCTTTGATCTTAGATTTCCCAGACTCCAGAACTGTGAGAAACAAATGTCTGTTGTTTAAGCCACTGGATTTATGGTATTCTGCTCTAGCAGCCCAAACGGAAAAGAAAAAAACTTTTAAAGGCTAGAACTTTCAATACTCTGTTGAATAGAAATGGTAAAAATTAACATTCTGGTCTTGTTTCTGATTTCAGAGGAAGAGTTCTCAGTATTTCACCACTGAGCGTGAGGTTAGCGGTACATTTTTCATATATGACCTTTATTATGTTTAGTAGTTTTCTTCTATTCCTAGTTTGCTGAGTGATCCATGAAAGAGTGCTGGATTTTGTCAAATGCTTTCTCTATGTTAATTGAGATGATAATGTAATTTCCCCACACTGTGTTAATGGGTGTACTTCAGCATATGAAAGATATTCATATGCTGAAGCATCGTTGCATTGCAGGAATAAATACCACTTGCCCACGGTGTATAATACTTTCAGCATGCTGATAAGATCAGTTTGATTCTATTTTCTAGAAGAGTTTTGGATCAATATTCATGAGGGACCTTCATCTGTAGTTTTCTTTTCTTGTAGTGTTCCGTGGCTGAGGTATCAGAGCATTGCTAACCTCTCCCTGATAGCTCAGTTGGTAAAGAATCTGCCTGCAATGCAGGAAACCCCAGTCCAATTCCTGGGATGGGAAGATCCCCTGGAGAAGGGATAGGCTACCCACTCCAGAATTCTTGGGCTTCTCTTGTGGCTCAGCTGCTAAAGAATCCACCTGCAATGTGGGAGACCTGGATTCGATCCCTGGGTTGGGAAGACCCCCTGGAGAAGGGAAAGGCTACCCACTCCAGTATTCTGACCTAGAGAATTCCATGGTCTGTATAGTCCATGGGGTCGCAAAGAGTCAGACACGACTGAGAGACTTTCACTTTCATTTAGAATAAATCTGGAAGTAACTCTCTTCTAAATTCGTTGAGTTTGAGAAGGATTGGTGTTGTTTCTTCTTCAAATGCTGTCCGGTCCTGGGCTTCTCTTTGTTGGGAGATTTTTTTATTATTGATTCAGGCTCCTCGCTAGCTACATCTCTATTCAGATTTTCTATTCATGATTCAGTCTTGCTAAGTTTTGTGTCTCCAGGTTTTTGTCCATTTCATATAGGTTATCCAATTTGTTGATGTACAGCTGTTCATGTGCCCTCTTGTATTCTTTGGTGTACCTGTAGTTTGGTAGTAAAGTCCCCACTTTAATTTCTAATTCTAGTGATTTGAGTCTTTCTTTTTGACTTACTCCAACTTGCTTCAGGCTTGTCAATTTCGTTGATCTCTTTGAAGAACCAACTTCTGCTTCATTGAATTTCTCTATTGTTTTTCTATTCTCTATTTTATTTATCTCTGTTCTGATCTTTATTATTTCCTTCCTTCTGCTAGCTTTGAGGTTAGTTTGTTCTTCTTTTTCTAGTTCCTTAAAGGATAAATTTAGATTGTTGATTTGAGGTCTTTCTTCTTTTTTAATATAAGCATTTACAGTTATAAATTTTACTCTTTGCAGTGCATTCACTGCATTGTATCAATTTTGACATGCTATATTTTCACCTTTATGCAAGTCTAAGTATTTTCTAATTTCTTTTGTGAGTTCTTCTTTGATCCACTTCTTATTTAAGACTATACTTTTACATTATTACATATACGTAAATTTTTTCTATTTTATTTCTATTATTAACTTCTAATTTCAACTTGTGTTTAGAAAAGGCATTGTGTGATAGCAATCTTCTAAAATCTATTGAGACTAGTTTGTGGTCCAGTGTACGGTTTATCTTGGAGAATGTGCCATGCACGCTGGAGAAGAATATGCATTCCGGTTTTGTTGTTGTTAGGTGAAGTGTTCTGTGTATTATGTTTGTTAGATCTAGCTGGTTTATTGTGTTGTTCAAGTCTTCTGTTTCCTTACTTATCTCCTATCAGGTTGTTCTATTCATTATTGAAGATGGGAAATTAAATCTCTAACTATTATTGTAGAACTGTCTATATCTCCCTTTAGTTCTGCCAGATTTTTCTTCATATATATTTTGAGGGTCTGTTATTAGGTGTGTAAATATTTATAATTGTTATATAATCTTGCTGTATTGAAACATTATTATATAGAGATTTTTTGTCTCTTACAGGAATTTTTGATTCAAGCTTATTTTGTATGATATTAGCATATGCTCCCAAGCTCTCCTGGTTTCTATACATAGAATATCTTTTTCCATCTTTTCACTCTAAATCTTTTTATGTCTTTGAATCTAAAGTGAATCCTTGAAAGCAGCATACAGTTGGATTATTTTTAAAAATTCATTCTGCCAATATTTGTCTTTCATTTGAGAGCTTGATCCATTTACATTTAAACTATTTACTAATAAGGAGGGACTTGTTTCTGCCATTTTACTGTTCATTTCTGTAGGGTTTATTGTGTCTTTGTCCTTCATTTCCTGCATTACTGTATTACTTTGTGTTTGATTGAAACAGTTTCCTTCCTTTTTCAGTTTCTTTCTGTGCACACACTATAACTATTTTCTTTGTGGTTACCATGGGGATTACATTTAATATCCTAAGGTGTTAACATTCTAGTTTGAGGTTATACCTGTCTGAGTTTAATACAAAGCAAAACCTCTGCTCCTACACAACTCTGTTCTGAGTTCCCGTCTAACCTCCTTTTATTTCAACCTGGTGGATTTCCTTATCATTTCTTGCAGTGAGGTCAGATGCTCATAACCCCCCTCAGCTTTTGTTTATCTGGAAACATCTTAATTTCTCCCTTATTTCTAAGGAAGAGTTTTCCTAAATGTAGAATTCTAAGTTGACGGTTTTCTTCTTTCAGCACATTGATTATCTGAACTCATTGCCTTCTGGTCTCCAAGGTTTCTGGCGGGAACTATGCTAATTTTGTTGGGGGTGCTGGGTGTGTGTGATGAATAACTTCTCTTTTACTTTCAAGATACTCTCTTTGTTTTTGTCTTTCAACAGTTTGAGTATAACTTGTCTCAGTGTGGGTCTCTTTGAATGTATCCTGCTTGGAGTCCATTGAGCTTCTTGGATTTGTAGATTCTTATCTTAGTTCAAGTTTAGGAAGTTTTATATCATTATTTCTTCAAATATCTCTCTGCCCCTTTCTTTCTTCTCCTTCTCCTTCTGTTCCTTTTCTTGATGATGTTCCACAGATCCCTTAGGCTCTATTCCCATTTCTTCAACCTTTTTTCTGTTCCTCAGACCTGATAATTTCGATTGTCTTTTCCTCAAGTCTACTGATTCTTTCTTTTGCCTGCTCAAATCTGCTTTTGAATCCCTTTAGTGGATTTTTCATTTCTGTTACACTTTTCAATTTCAGCATTTGTTTTTGGTCCTTTTATGCTTTATGTTTCTTTACTGATATTTCTATTTTGTGCATACATTGCTTTTCCTGACTTGCCCACATCTTCCTGTAACTCTCTGAGCATCTTTAAGAAAGTTGCTCTAAAGTCTTTGTCTAGTAAGTCTGGCATTTGGTCATCCTCAGGAATCATTTCTATCCATTTATTTGTCTCTCTGCATGGGTCATACTTTCCTGTTTCTTATATGCCTTATAATTTGTTGTTATTGTTGACACCTGGATATTTGAGTCTTGTTACATGGTGACTCTGGAAAGTAGATTCTCTCCATTCCCTAACGCTTGCTGTTTTGTCTTTTTCCTACAAAGAAAAGCAGACAAACTTTTGAAATATTGGGAACACTATATGCTAAGCACTATAACCTTTACATATGACTTTTTATTGCTGAAAACTATTTGCAAAATGGAATGAGATCTTTTCCTTATGTTAAAAATGTATAGTGTAATAAATCCTTGACAGTTGCTAGATTATTTTGAGATATTTTCCATTTCCCCAGATTTGCAACTATCTTTGTATCATAGCAGTTGAATTTCTTTGGAGGTCATCTCACAAAGAACAAAGCTTTAACCTATTTATGGTGATAAGTAGAATACAACAAACTGTAAGTGAAATTTGTGTGCTCATCAGTGATAAAGCACACATATCAACTAAGTAACTTGGTTCTACACATTGTAAAGCAAAAATGATTCAGATTTCCCTCAAAAGCATTATACATGACCATGAGTTGAAGACCTTTGACATCTCTCATATTTAATCTTTAAATCCCATTGTACAAATGTTGACCATAAATAGCATTTATATTTTTTCTTTGTTCATTTTAGTTTTGTCTCTCTCCCTCCATCCCTCTGTTCTTACCTCCATCTCTCTTTCTTTCTCTCATAGTTAAAATAATCTGAGCTGCTTATTTAGGACAAATTTTATCATTTTCCTAATTTTAAAAAGTCATGGCAGCCTTAATAAATGTAATAGAATCCTTACATTCTGCACATAAAACAGCTACCAAGTACTTACCATGTGCAAGGCACTGAGTCGTTCACATGTTTCTTTGAACCTGCGTGTGCAGTGCAACCACCCAGGGAATCTTTTAAAACTCAGATGCCCAGGTCCAGGCTTAGACCCGCTGAACCAAAGGCAGGTAACCAGTGGATTCCTGAGTTCCTAGCTACACCAACCACTTTCATACACATCTCATAATTCTCACAACTGTGTGAGGTTGTATCTTGCCACACACTCTGTTGAGACGACTGATTCTCTTCAGTAACTGCCCAGGGTTGCCAGGTGTCCTTTTCTTGCTCTTGATCTCAGATAAAAAGTTTTCAGCTTTTCACCACTGAGTATGATGTTAATAGAACTCCCATACAGGTAAATAGGTAACTGTAAAGGCTGCTGCTGCTGCCAAGTCACTCAGTCGTGTCCAACTCTGTGCAACCCCAGAGACGGCCGCCCACCAGGCTCCGCCATCCCTGGGATTCTCCAGGCAAGAACACTGGAGTGGGTTGCCATTTCCTTCTCCAATGCATGAAAGTGAGAAGTGAAAGTGAAGTCGCTCAGTCGTGTCTGACTCTTAGTGACCCCATGGACTGAAGCCCACCAGGCCCCTCTGTCCATGGGATTTTCCAGGCAAGAGTACTGGAGTGGGGTGCCATTGCCTTCTCCAAACTGTAAAGGTTTCCACCTCTGAAATATTAGTGTAACATGTTATTCACATCCTTCATAGTTTTGGTAGCATCATCACTATACATTTCTAGCACAGTAACTGTAGTCCTCTTAAAGTGAGTTAAAAGAGATGCAAGCATTCGTGTAATTTTAAATATATTTCAATGTCATTTGGTAAAACTTTTGGTGCTGCACTGTGTTAGCCATCAATATCACATAATAAACCATGACCCAGTCATCTAGTTAGAAGTTCAAGTTTAAGTTTCATTCATGTTTACTTTTTTAATGTAACAGACATCACTTGACTAAAGGTTCATCCCATAATTAACATTTCTCTAGAATAGTCAAAACACAAGGTTAGATTTCCAGGCATATTTCGTCTACACTAAATGTCCCTGATTTCAGGGTCATAATTAATAAGCCCAGTGTACGCATCTGACCTAACATGGGCCAATCAAAGTTTTTCTCCCAGGCATTTAAAATCTGGAAATGAAAACCCAGATGTTAAGAGTTGCTGGAGGAGAGTTACATTATTGCACTATCTCAGGAAAAGTTCACCAATTCCTCTTGCTCAGGAATGCTCCTGTTCCTTGGAGACGTGCTGGATATTTCTCTCCTGACTATTGGTTGCTTCATTTTTCCTTTGAGTCTGAGATAACTCATTGTTCACTGCCTAGTCAAGAACCCTCCCTCACTCTTCTTTGCTTAAACCCCCTAGATATCTCTCATGACTGTTCATGAGATGACTTATAATTGCTCTAAGACTTTCCAGACAATGTAGTTTATCTCTACCCGATACTCTATTTTTTATCCTTTCTTGCAACAAAGGTGGCCATTTGACCCCATACTGACCAAGGATACATAATTAAGTTTGAAGGAGAGATTCTATAATAATTCTCCCTCTTTTTTATGGCCTTGAAAGCAGACACAGTGCCTGGGACGGCAGCAATAGCAGCAAGTCAAAACACTAAAGATGGTGGAGTAGAAAGATGAAAGAGACTAATTCCTTGATGGACCACCCAAATCTAATCTCACTGCCTCCAGACTCCATCTTATTGCAGAGAAATAATTTCTATTTCTTTAAATCGCTATTAGTCATGTTTTCTATTTACAGCTTCAAAATTTTTGACTGATGCTCTATGGTAGACAGAATAAATCAAATATGTGCACATCCTAACCTCTTGTGAATATGTTGCTTTTTACAGCAAAATGCACTTTGCTGCTGTAATTAAGGCTAAGAACCCTGGAATAGAGATATTATCCAGACCCAGTGAACCCTTCAAAGTGGAAAACTAAAAGAAGAGTGTCAGAGAAGCACAATGTGCAAAGGATTGATGTTACTACTGCTTTGAAGATGGAGGAAGGAATCCAGGGATCCCCAGAAGAGGAAATGGCCCTTTGCTTACAGCCAGAGGGGCTTCCCTGATAGTTCAGATGGTAAAGAATCTGCCTGCAACGCAGGAGACCCAGGTTCAATCCCTGGGTCAGGAAGATCCTCTGGAGAAGGAAATGGCAACCCACTTCAGTGTCCTTGCCTGGAAAATCCCACAGACAGAGGAGCCTGGCAGACTACAGTCCATGGGGTCGCAAAGAGTCAGACATGACTGAGCAACTTCACTTACAGCCAGAGAGAAAACATGGACATAGGTTTTACAACTGCAAGAACTGAATTCTGCCAACAAACCAATGAGAAGGAAACAGATTCTCCTCTACAGTCTCCAAAAAGGATGCCTCCTACCAACACCTTGATTTCAGCCCAGTGCAACCCAAGTCAGACCTCTAACCTATAGAACTGTATAAGTGGTAACTTGTTAAAGCAGCAGGAGAAAATTAGTACATACACATAACATCTCAGTAAATTCAATTTATCTCCCCTAGAACTAAAAGAATTTTTGTAATTCAAGAATTTAGATTCATTAAATTAAGCCTGTATATTCTCTGAGTTAAAAGGAAAATATGCTCTCCCAATACTCTCAGATATGTGCCCAGTATAATCATGTTTTTGTTGTTGTCATTGTTAGTCTGTACTCTAAGACAAGGAAATTTCTGTACTGCTCTCTGTTATTCTTCAGAATTATATCTGGAATTGTGGTTCCTCTTTGCTGCTTCCTCCATCAACTTAGATACACTCAGCCAATCAGAAACAAATATTTAGCAGAATTAATTAGAATCACAGTAGATGTCTAGAAATAAGTGTATGAAATGAAAAACAATAAATTCTAATCTGTGATTATATTATTCAGCTCAACATATGGATAATTCATTAATATTATTAAAAATAACTTTATTATTTTAAAATGGCTGTTTGAATTCCGTGTGGGGTTGTTCAGTGATTCTCTCTAATGAATGCAGAGTAAGCATGCATCATGCAGAGCTCACACTGGAGTAACAGCTGGGTGCTGGCTCCCTGAAGCCACACCGCCAGATACAAACATCGCTCTTCCCACTTACTCAGCACGTGATTATACGGAGCTCGTCTCTTTTAAGGTTTCCAGGTGGTGCTAGTGCTGAAGAACACCTAACAGTGCAGGAGGCATAAGAGACGAGGGTTCAGTCCCTAGATGGGGAAGATTCCCATGGAGGACGGAATGGCAACCCACTCCAGTATTCTTGCCTGGAGAATCCCATGGACGGAACAGCCTGGCAGGCTACAGTCCATAGCGTCACAAAGAGTTGGACACAACTGAAGCAACTTAGCACTCACACACCCTCTTTTAACTTTAGTTTTGGATCAGTTAAAATGGGAGTACAGTAAGTGAATCATAGACCTGTAGGCATCAAGTTAATAACCCATACTAATGCTAAAAATTATGTATTATGTATGTAAAAACAATTTTTTTTTCTGACAACCCTACCCACACATGACCTACCAAAGATATGCAGAACAATGTGACTCCCTGGGAAGGGGGAGAAGCCCAGTCCTGGAGCCCCAGGCACACCTTCTGAGACTCACACTGAACCAGGATGACAGACTTTCCCCTGTTTTGAATCCAAAGACAGTAAGCATTAAGGAACAAGAAAGAATTGTCTACCACTGGGAGGTGGCATATTTACACAAATTTTTTATTGTTCGTGTGAAACTCAAATTTAGCTCTATTTTTATTGCTAAATCTGGTAACCCTGTGTGTTGCAGTCCCTGCCGTCTCCCAGTGGCAGGAGATCCTGGTACAGGGTCCTGGGCAGGACTGTCTTCTGTCCTTCCCCCAAAGATAGAGGGCTTTATTTCTAAACTTTCTTCAGACACAATGCACGTTCACTAGTGCCCCAGGGCTGACAATGTTTCAAAGCTCTCCCCGTGACATAGAGCTTTAGTCACACAAGGAAGAAAGATCTGGATGGGGCTCACGGTTCTCCTGGAGTGGAAGCACCTCCTCCTCCATGTCTGCACCCCCTCGGGGAGAGGGGGCTCTATTCAATCTCCTGCCCCTCCCACCCCTGATCGCACTGATGGGAAAGTGGTGAAAGTCTGTGGGATGAGCCTGCAGAAGGGCGCAGGCGCTCCTCATGTCCTTTGGTGCCTTCTGTTACAGAAAGCATAGCTCTTACCTACTTGTCTGGTGCCTGACGTCTTTCCACTGTGTCCCCCCACTGGTGGGCAAGTGCTGGTAGGCCTTGAAAGGGCCTACCTTTCCTTGGATTTGGAGCTGTTTGGTTAACCTATAACCTCAGGTCTTTGATGGGTTCAAGGCAAGTTACAACTGTACGGTTTATCTAGATCTCACTTGTTAGAGTAGGAGAAACACTCCTTGTTTTCTGGATGTTCACAACTCCTTGTCTTTCTGTTATTATTAGGACATAGAAAAGCATACAACATTTTATTGTAATAAAGAAAATACAATATTTAGTGCCTTATCTTTCTTATTAGCCAGCTATATATTAGGGGCATTTTTGCACCAACAGTGTAACCACACAAAGGCTTCTGCCAAGGGCTTTTAGGACCACTGAAAGCCATTCCTCTCACACACTTCTTGGCTCCAAGGAGCATATGCTGACCACAACTAGGGTTGTCAGAGCTACCGAAGCACTGAGGTTGAGGTGGGTGATAAAATAAATGATTTCAAATTAAAATCTCATAAAGCCATCCTTGAAGTCTCTTTTTTAGAACACATAGGCGTTTTTATTATCTTCACAAGTTTCAGTATTGCACAGTTCACTTCCTCGTTATGCGCTGCCTCTTTGAGCTGACTAATTTGAAACGTCACACTAGAAAGAGGCCTACTGCATGATGTGTACAATGCGCTCTACCCATGGGTAAGAGTTGCCTTTATCTGCCCTTTATGCCTACTGTTACTGTCTTTCTTTTTTATAAGATACTACTCCTTTGTCTTTAATTTTTTTTTTTGGCTGTGCTGGGTCTTCTCTGCTGTGTGAGGGCTCTCTCCAGCTGTGGTGAGTGGGCTTCTCACTGTGGTGGCCCCTCTAGTTGCAGAGCATGGACTCCAGGCACATGGGCTTCAGCAGTTGCAGCACACAGGCTCAGCTGCCTCATGGCATGTGGAATCATCCCGAACTAGGGATGGAACCCGTGTCTCCTGCATTGGCAGGTGGACTCAACCACTGAACCACCAAGAAGTCCCCTCACTGCTGTTTTCTGTAACAGGCGGAGTGTGGCTTCTGAGCAGCTCAGCCACCACACTGGTGTTCAGCAGGCAAACTTGAGACTCATCGTGTGCGCATTTATCCCATCCTCTCCGGGTCACTCTTTTGTTTCATTTCTGTAACTCCACCTGCTATTCCTGGAAGACTTTATTTTATTCAACTTTCACTACTATCGTCCCATCTCCCAATACCTATTTTTAGTACTTTACGTAAAATTGGAACAACAGTTTCATGTTTTAAAAGGTACTGAAATAACATGCTTATAACTATGACCTAATCATGGTGGTATTTGCTTACCTCTCAGAACAAAGGTAGGAAAAATAATCACTTTTTAGAGCAACCAAAATATTGTGATTTATAAGATGCAACAAAATTTAAGTTACCACTGGGTTTTCTGTATTTCCTGGTGTAATTTAGCTCTGTATTTTCTACCTGGATGACCCAGAGGCATGTGAAACTCAGCGTATCAGACAATTGTCGCTCTCCCATCAGCCCTCGTCCTCCTGTGTTCCCACCCTGAGACTGGTGCCACCACATGTGTATGTACCCAAGCTACGAACCTGGGGGCAAACCTTTGGTCTTCAATTCTTCCAATTTCCTGTATCTAGTAAGTCTTCAAGTCTTATGAATTCTCCCTCCTCCCCTTTCCCAAACCAGGCCCCACTGCCAATCTTTATTGAAGGTTCTCATTACTTGTCATCTGGCAATGGCCTTCTAAGAGAGCTCCCCGTCTTCACTCTCACTTACTAAAATGCTATCCTCCATAAAGCCCTGAAGATGCTCATTTTAAAATCCAAATCCTGCAAAGGGTCCCCAAGTTCTCTGAGAAGGAGTCGGCATTTCCTGGCATGGCATATGAAGATGTCTCTACACTGCCCTGCCCCCCTTGCACTGCTGTCTAGCTTCTCTCCACTTTGCATTCCGGTTGTCACCTTGCTAAACCTCCGCAGGTCCCCAGCATGCCACTGTCTCTCTTGGCAACATGCCTTTTTGTCTGTAATATCCTCTTTCAGACTGTCCTTCACCCAGGCTTCATCATCTGGCTGACAGCTACCAGGATGCAACTTGGATGGGCCGCTCTTGAGCTGGACAGGCTTGAGGCAGGTTGAGCTGTTTGCTCAGCCTCTTGTCTGTAAGAAGGGAAAGTAATGCCAGCCTTTCTGAACTGCTAGGTTGAGCTAGAAATAGTAAACACAAGGGTCTGGTGGTGAAAACAGCACCACACATAACTTATACTATGGTGTAAGAAATCTCAGTGCTCTATTCATGTTAACCCCTTTATTATTCCCATACTCAGTTCAAGAGTCACCTCCTCCATGTAGTCTTTCTCGATTTCTCAAAACTTGATGAGATGTCTCTGCTGATCATTTTCTATTTGTCCCCCTGAATCCATTCTCACCCTTCTCTGTCCTGCAAAGCCCTGGGAGAGTACAAATGTGGAGCAAGTCACTTAGGCTCCTTGGCCGGCCTCCAGGTTGCTTTTTTTAAGTGAGATCGCAGAGCCGTTGGAAAGAGAGGCTAGGGTACCTTTCCCCATGGCCTCCCTGACAGAATCATGGTTCTGCCATGGCTGCTTCCTTCTCTGTATTAGTTTGCTAGAACTGCTGCCATATCGAAGCACCACAGCCTGGACAGGCAACAGCTGTCATCTCTTCTAACAGCAGGACATCCATGTCCCACGGTTCTGGAAGCCAGAAGTCCAAGACCAAGGTGTCAGCTGGATTGGTGCCTTCTGCATCCTCTCCTTGGCCAAGTTCTCCGCGTCCTCCCGAAGAAGTCGTCTCTGCGGTCTGTGCCCTGGTCGCCCCTTCTTATAAGGACACCAGGCATGACTGACCCCCCCACAGGACCTCATTTCACCTTCATCACCTTTGTACAGACCCTCTCTCCAAACACAGTCACATTCTGAGGTGCTGGGTTGACTTCGACATACAGCTGGGGACACAACTCAGCCCACAGCACTCCCCACCCTCAGCTCCAGTCAGGTGTCCTGGTGTCGCGGCTGCAGCCTCCACTGGGCCTCTGGTGGTCTCCCCTTCAGGAGCAGGTGTGGCAGCGGCTCCCCCGCGCTCTCCCCTGCTGCCAGCGTCTGCTGTGGCCCTCAGCCTGGGTACACTGTCGCGAGGTAATGCCTCACTGTGGTCGCGTGAGCTAGCCAACTGCATTCCATTTCCTGCTGCAGCACTGATGTGGTGCTACTCCAGGGCTTCCCTCGCCTACCCCCAGCACTTAGGTTACAGTATGGCAACTGTTGACCCCCTGTCCATGTTCCCTTTGGAACTGCAAGCTCCTCGGGGATAAAAACCATTCCTTTTGCATTTTGTACCTTTGGGTCTGCACAGCAGGTGTCACAGTCTGCCGTGCAGTTAGACCATTGGCTGGCGCTCCCGCCGACTTTCCCTTATACCCTCCTGCAGCTCCTGCCGACTCTCCCTTATACCCTCTTGCAGCCTCATTTGTTTAGAACGCTAGTAAATCCCCCCAGGCTACAGAAACAGCTTGAGTGGATCTCACCCTTCCGCACCTCTTCCTCCATCAGTGCTGATGACAGGCTAAGCTTCCTAATCAGTGATGCTCAGTGATGTCTATACTGTCCTAACCTACCCTGCCCGTCACCACCACCTGCCTTGCAACCCAGAAAAAACTACTGCCAACTTTGTGCTGCTGCTCACGAACCTCTTTCCACCTGAAGCGGTTGCCTTCCTTACCTTCGGCTGGAATCTCACCCAGCCTTCTAGGGTGGACGTTCAGGACATCATGGTATCACAAGTACTGGCCCACCCAAACAAGATTAGCTTGGAGTGGGAGCAGGGCTGAAAGGCTGGGTTGTGGTGAGCTGCCCTTCTGGTCACTGGTTAGGGGGAAGGCGTGTGAGTATCTGAGGATGGGCTGGATAACGAGGGAAAGCCTGAGACAGCAGGTGTATTCTGCTACTGCGTATCTGTGTGGCCCTAAGAAACCACTGTTTATTTTGGTGCCTCAGTTGTCCAGCAGCTTAGACTAGAATCTGATGGTCTTCAAAGGCCCTTCAAGTTCTGCAATTTTATTTTCTTCAATATACACCAGATTTGATTTGCTGATTTAGCTCATAACTTTCTATCTCTCAAGGCCACATTTCCCTCAAGAAAAAGGGAAAAAGCTTTCTCTTCACAGGCTGAATATTTCCCAAACCTGTATATCGTACGCCACTTTCATTTATCTGCAGTTCCTGTAGGTCCAGTCTTGTCTTGACAATGGTACCTGTCAGTTTTCGCTCATAAGCAAGAGCACAGTCTAGGGCTGCCCTTGTTATGTCCAATCATGAGGGAATCGCATCATTCCATATGTTCCAACACTCTTGAAAATAATATTTTATGAACTGAGAGTTCCTGGATGTGGCAATAAGACAAGCCCTGAATAACCAGAACCTCTGTGCTTGAAATGCACACGAGTGTATGTGTTTGATGAGAACTTGCACACGAGTGTATACATTTGAAGAGAACTCGCACACAAGAAGTGGGAAATGGAAGGCCACCTACGTTCACAGAAAAGAAGAGTCACTGAGGCAGTTCTGAGCACCTCCTCTACCATAAAAGCAAGCTTTACAAGCTCAGAGTGTACCACGTTACATGGAAATCATTCATGTATTAAGTCCCTATTTCCAAACAACTTATGAATGAATGTGAATTAAGCATGGGAACAGTTTGGGTTTTATTTCTGTATCCTCAGCTTCTGGCACAATATGTAGAACATAGTAGGTTTTCAACAAATGGTAGTTGAACGAATAAAAATGCCACCTCGGTGCTTGGAAACGGGGCTGCAGAGGACATGTATGACCCTGTTCCCTGCAGAGCAGTGACTGGGCTGAGGACAGAGAGCAAGCGGTGAGGGTGTGAGAGGAGAAAGAAGAGTATGAATTAAAACACTTCTGTACTCAAACCTCCTGCTTTATGAAAATCTAACCACTTTTAGGAGTCTATTTCCCTTGAAATAAATACTCATTAAAGCATTGTGATCTCTTCGATTTAATATTTTAAGGAAAATCTATTAGGCTTTCATGGTTGCTCTGAGGCAGTTTCTATGGCAAATACTCAAGTTGAACTTAACACAACTATTGATTTGTTTTGGGAAAGATCAATATGTATTTTTCTTCAGGGAGAAATACTAACATTGACTTTTCTTTAACCAATGCTTCCCTTCTGGCAAGTGCCAGCTGCCAATGACGAGGTCAGAGGAGAGACCAGTGCCTGCTGGAAACCGCCAGACCCGTCCTGTAGTGGAGGAAGCAGGGCTCCTTTCCAACGTGGCACGCCTGGAGCCATTTGTAAACAAACAGGAAGCCATTTGTAAATAAACAGGAAGCCATGTGTAAACAATTTAAACCAATTGCTTAAACAACAATTAAGTATTGTCTCTCGTTTAAAGCCAATGTACGTTTTCCCAAACACACCACAGATCAAGGGTCACCAGTCGTCCCGCGGCCAAGGAGTAAAGGGCTCCTAGGAAGCAGGACACCTATTTCAGAAAGAAAGAGACCCAGGGCACACTGGACAAAAGGGTCCGCTCGTGAAAGACACTCTACGCCGAGTGCAAGGACCCAACTTCCCCTCTTCTTTACGTGACAACTGAGCATTTTATGAATAAGAAAATGTTTACAACTAAAAGGAACAGAAAGTGACCAAGTATTTCTTTAGAAACTAGGTAAAGAGGGCTAAGGGATTATTACCTCCACTCTGTGAAACTTTATTCAATAACTAGAAGAGAGCACAGTCTGCCTCCCACAGAGGAGGCCCTTCACTCTGAGCCTATCACCGTCAGATGTGTGATTCTGGCGATCAGAACAACACTTATACTGACTCTGAAGTTCTAGAGTTGCTGTTACTCAAGGAAAAAACCACACACGTACCTTTATAACAGAAAGAAACTTCATACATGGCTTGAATAAAACAACCACAAAGCAGAGAGCTTCCTGCCCCACTGGCTTGGTTGTTATGACTGCAATGAAAATAGTGAGATTTTAAAAGCAAAAGTTCACCTCGTATTGCACATTTTTATGATATTCAATAGTTTGTAATAGCCTGTAATGAAAATTAATCTGAAATTGTGTGTGTGTGTGTGTGTGTATATATATATAAAACTGAATCACTTTGTTGTACACCTGAAACCAAAACAATATGGTAAATTCTATACTTCAAAAAACTGTACATGTTTTTGAAAGCACTGCGTTGAGGAAAGATATCCACAGGTCGTCCTGTCTGATGGATCAGTCATCTGTGTCTCCAACAGACAGTGCCCTTGTCCTTGGTCTGCCTCACAGAACTGTGACAAGCGGGAGGGGGACTGCCATTTAAAAGTCACAAAGTTTTCTCTGTTTAGAGACAGAGATCTCATATCCCCTTCAAAACTGTGCCCTTGATAGGGTTAAAACACCATCATGGACGCTTTCATGACAAGAGTGGTAAAATAAGCACTCCCTTATACTTTGGAGCAGAATGGGAGAGAAATGGACGTCAGTATAAAGTCAAGTATAAAGACGTCAGTATAAAGTCAAGTACAGGTGTTTTTAGATGGAGAGCTGCTCCAGCCTGTGCGGTGTGCAAGTTGTGTGTTGGTGAACCAGGGCGTGCATGGCCACAGGCCCCCTGCCCTCGTTCAGGGGTTACTGGATGTGAGAGAAATACACCCTCACTTCCTGTTCACTGAGTAACCCTGTCCTCCCTGCGGCAGCTACTCCTGTGCTAGCGGTTGTGCCTGCAGCCTGGAGTGGAAGCCCTGCACAGAAAGGGCATGCAGCGTGGCAGGGCTGGCAGAGTGCGGGACACAGCACTGGACGTGTGGGCTTGGACGGCAGCGCCGCGCTGACCGAACCCGTCCTGTCTGGGTGGAGGCAGACAGCCCCCTGCAGACCAAGAGGTGGTCAGTGAGAAGCCACCAGTGCTTGCTGTGGGTAAGAAAACGATCCCGCTCTGTCATCGAGCCCGAGGAGCACTTCGTGTGTAATGGTCTTTCTGTAATGCACAGGGCTTTAAAGACGAATGACTAATCAAAATACTGACAAACATTAATAAACTGTCAACAGAGTGTTGAACAGTGACGCCATTATGTAATATGAACTGGACTTCCCCCCCACAATAAGTGAGATTTCTCTTGGGACATTCCATCCTCTGAGGAAACCCCCTTCTCCCTCCAGCCCCCTACCCAGACACCTTTTAATGTCTTCAGATCCACTCAATTTCTGTTTCACATAAAAGGGGAAGAAAACAAACAAACAAAACTGACCAACATGAGCTCTTCAGTAGGAAAGAACTGCAGAGTAACATTTAGCAGATGGGGGTCAGTTTCTCTGAAGGGGAGCAGCCCTTTCCTTCTATCACTTTGGGCTGCCCCAACCCCCAAAGGCATTTGAAGAAGCAGAAGTGTGCCTCCAAGAGGGCAGCTGGATACGTAGGTGTGGTAAATGCAGACAGACGGGATCCTCTGACTAGGGACACTTAGGGACTATCCCTTTCCACTGGATTGCAGTCACGTGGTCACTTTGAATAGGATTTTATGAGGATTTGGAGATCATGAAAATAGAACTACAAAGAGTGCAACTCTGTGTGTGCCTGGATGAGCTAGAGTGAAAGGCAAGGCCCAAGCCGTCAAAGGCGAAAAAGACAATTATTCGACTAAATCTAAAAAGACACTGGTTGTTCAGATTTTGTCAGATACTTTGGGCTGGGATCCTCAACTGTGAAGACTCTTTTGTTTTTTTCACCATAGAAAGTTTTAAAGGACCTGTTTGTTGTCTCAGGTAGACCATCCAGATAGAAGGAAATGCAAACCATCCCAGACAAAAAAAAAAAGAACCACAGCCAAGCGGCAAGATGATGTTCATAAACCAGGAATGCTTCCTAACCAATGCTCAGAGAACACAGGATGTCAAGGGCGGAACTGCAGCCTGTACTGGGCTCTGCCGACCACAGCTATGGCTGCGAATCAGGAGGAAGACTACAGCAACTCTGAAGACACTGCGGGAAATGCCTCCCCTCCCTTCATCTCCTTCCTTCGCCTCCCTACTTCTGTCTCTTTCTCTCCAGTAGACACAACATCGATTTCAAAAGGACTCAGTCACTCCTAGATCACAGCCATCCCACTTGGAAACTGTGCTGCTGTAGAAAAGCCCCACCAGGGAGATACAGCATTGACAGAGTAGCTGGCAAATAAAGGGATAATTATTTGTGAACCTCACAGCTGGATAAATGCAACAATCTCCCAGTCGTATTTTCTCTTTTTAATCAACAAACATCTAAAAGCTTCCCCACACAGCAGGGCTTATTTCAGGTGTTGGAGAGTAAGATTGAGGAAAACTTGTCCCTGCTCCCATGAAGCTTGCAATTTTGGAAACCTAGTACTACCTACACACAACATGCTATGACCGTAGGCTGACAACACTGTCACCTTCCTCCAGCGTTAGGAACCTGGGCTCTGTCTTGCTCCCCCTTGCCTGGTGCTCTGCTCTATAATTTGCTGAACAGCTCCATTCCTCCACAGCTGGCCATCCTCTGCCAACTCTGTTGGGGACTCCATGTCAACAGGCTCCCAACTATATGCATGCCAGGGTCTCTCCATTTACCTCTCCCAGGCTCTCTCTCACGTCTCTCTGCCCTGTTTACCTACTTGGGTATTCATTCCTCTTGCTGTCTTCCCCTGACACCACCCTCTTCAGAAGTCAGGGCTCTGAGATCTGAGGTCTCCAAACTTCTTAAGTGGAAAGAGGAAACCAAGTTCATATTCAGGAGAGTGTGTGGAGGGCTGGAAATCAGTGACCTTTTAAAGGCTGAGGTCACTGAAGGGCCCATCCTCATGATCAAGCAGTCAACTGGATGCCCATTCTCTTTCTAGGCAGTTGGAGAAGCAGAGAAAATGTTTTGTGTTTTTGCTTCAGTAGTTATAGATTCCACTTCCTTTTACTTCTGTCCACAATTCATTAGGTCCCAGCTTTTAAATAAAAAAC
>NW_011494893.1:143383-145026 GCF_000754665.1 Bison bison bison
AAAAACTTTCAGTCATGTTTTTGGCTAATTAGCTCTTCATTTTAACTTCTTGTTCTTAATTTGCTGTAATCTGACAGTGTGGCCTGAGGCTTCTGCAGAGGGTTGACATTATCTATTAGTATGTATTTAAGCAGTTATCAGTGGGAGAAACAGATGGAAAGAGACACCGATAAAGACATTTCATCCCCAAAAGATATCCCTGTAACCCCACTGCACAGAGGGTAGTGGCAGGAGGCGCACCTGCTCTCTGGGGCTGGAGACTCTTCCGACAATCATCTGGTGGGGGGCGGCGCTGGCACACAGGAGCAGAGGCCAGGGACACTGCTAAACACCACACTGCGCACAGGACAACCCCACAGGAAAAAAGACATAGCCCCAAATGTCAGCAATGCCGAGGCTGAGACACTCTGGACCACAGTATGTTCAAAAAGCCAAGGAACATTACTTAACTACTTTCTGCCCACGCCAAGGTTTATCTCAATTCTCTGAACTGTCAGAAACACCCCAAAGGGCTCGGCTGGCTCTAATGGCTGAACTTCTGCTTGTGGTCCTTTACCCACTCCCACCTTAAAGTTCAAAGTTATTGCTCACTAAACACACCACTAACTGGTTATCCTTAACCACATGTGCATGGTTCTGGTTGGCCCACATGACTAGTAACCATTCCACATTATGCACACATGAAACCTCTGTTGGAGAGTTGCTGCCAAAATCTGTGATGGTGGCTGTGCTGAGAGATAGGGAAACAGCAGCATGAAATTCCACTAGGCTTATGATGCCTTAACAATTTTATTAATAAGAGAGAACACAAATGAACAAATTCTACCTTAAATGTGACAAAAGCCAGTTTCTTCTAGGTGTCTTTGTTTCTCCCTTCTTTCCATTATCAGGGGCTTTATGGAATGAGGAGGAAGACAGGAAGGAGCCTGGAAATTGCTTGACACCAGCTTAGCATGAGAGCTGAACTTGAAAATCTCTGGTCTATGAAAATGAAGAGAGAGAACCAGGATTTGTCAAAATGGGTCAGACTTTCTCTTTTCCTTTTCTTTAGCTTGAACTGCAAGACAATGGCGATTACTAGGTGGGGTCAGGTTCAAGGAGGTGGATGCAGTACAGGGAGACTCTCTCTTATGGAAAACCTTCCCCAACACACACACACACACACATACACACACACTCACACACACACTCACACACACTCATACACACTGACTCTTCTGACTTCTGATGCTAATGCTTTCACCTTTTCTCATTTAACCAAAAAGCAGAATTTGAAATGCGCTCTGGGCATGTAAGTCTTGTAGGGCCATTCTGAATGTAGGCCAGAGTGCCACTTCTGACGGTTAGGAGGCAGCCAGAGCTGGTTCTGAGCTTAAGAGAGATTGCTAAGCAGCTGATCTGAGCTAGAAAAATAAATTTATGAGAAATAAGAGAAAGAAAATGTTCCAAGTGAATGGCAGAAGAAAAACTGGGTGTGGATCTGTCATTTATGGGCAAAATACTAACTTATGAATTGTGATTTCACAAGTTCATCTGACTACTACAAGCTCAACAGCACAGTAGAGAAGGAAAATAAAAGTCATTCATTGATTTCGGGGTAGGATCTTTGTAAATTTTCAAGAGGAAAAAAAAAAAAAAAAAAA
>NW_011494893.1:145126-146851 GCF_000754665.1 Bison bison bison
AAAAAAAACACAGTTCAGAAAAGTTGATCATCTTGCCCAACAGCACTCTGAGACTTAGGATCAGAGGTTGGTCTTGGGATTCCCCAGGCAGTCCAGTAACCATGCTGTGCTGCCTACACAAGTAAGAATGGTACAGAGCAGAGGAGGAGCTGCCCAGGTGACTGGGAGGTCAGAGGGAAAAGAGGATGTCAAGGCAGGAGGGAAGAACACTCCAGAAGCAAGGGGCAGGGAGGGTGCTGTCTGGTCTGCGTGCCATCCTACCCACGGGGACAAGGTGGGAGCACGCTGAGGGGGCATTTCCTACACACGAGGCTCTGGTACCTGTTTGGCCCAGAAGACATCAACAAGGGGGGAAATGACTAAGGTGGAGTTCTTTGCAAAATGTCAGCACTCCTTAGAACCACACGACTGTTTTCTCAGCCCTCTGGAATTCGTTAATTTATTCAACAATATTTTCGAGCACCTGTTTTGTTCCAGGCGCTGCTCCTGGCCATATGAATAAAACCCACCCTTAAAAGACAGGCCCTTTTCCTCTGGAGGGTGTTCTAGTGAGATATAGGAAAATAAATAAATATGAGAGTGTCTAATCATGTTAAGTGCTATGAAGAAAACTGCACAGAGTAATATGAGAGTGACTGGAGGATCTGCTTTGGATTGGGTGGTTAGGAAAACCTCTTTAAGGAGGCGGCATTTGAGCTGAGACCTCGAAGAGAAGAGCCAGTGACACAGTGAGACAGATGGTTAGAGAGCACAGGCCATGCAAAGGCTCAAGGACAAGGTCAAGTGATCATGAGACCAAGGGTGGCAGGTTCAAGGAAACACAGAAAGTCTGCGTGGCTGTGACTCTGGGAGGAAGGAGGAGCGGATGAAATGAGGTCATCCCGGTGAGCTCAGCCGTACCAGAGAGATGCATCTGTCCACTTAACAAGTATCAAGCGTCCGCTAGGTGCAGGGCATTGCTGAGGATATAAAAAAGAAAGATGAAACCCTGATTCAAGGGTTCTGTCTGCAGGGAAGAAGTTAGGAGTTTAGCAGGAGTGCAGAATACTTACACAATTGTGTTAGAGAGTACTCCACTCCGGGCAGAAACACGGTGCGGACATGACCATGTGCTGAGCAAGGGCAGGGGCTTTCCAGAAGCACCTGAACCAACACACCCAAGCACCTACTCGAGCCAGTATATAATCTGAAGAAGGGAACGCACTAGCCGTCCAAAGTCACGGTATGAGGTCTCAAATCCGGACATCTGCTCTGCTGGGGTCGGGAGGTGAGGTCATCCCAGAGATGAGTCACCGAGCCCACCTTTCGCCACCGGGTGAGCCTTCTCGGTCTTCGTGGGTGGGGCAGGGCCGTAGGAATCCCCCCACCCGGCCTAAATCGGGCGCACTCAGAAAACCCAGACAGGGGAGCTGCCAAGACCAAGGCTCTGATTAGCACCTGATTCACCCAGGCAGTCAAGGCAGGGCGGTGACTGCTGGTAACAGGCCCCCAGTCTCCCCGGGGAAAGGCCTGCGGGAGTTTTGGTGACCGTGATCCCAGGGGAGCCTCCGTGACTCTCCCCACCGGGTCGGGGCGCGCCTGCGTGACCACCGGCCCCGCCCAGACTCAGAACGCGCACGGCAGCTGCGGCGGGGGTGCGCGTGCGCCCTGGCCCGGGCCTCCGAGGAGCGCCAGTCCCCAGTCTCCTGGCCCGGCCGCCGAGGAGCCGTAATTCCGGAGGCCTCC
>NW_011494893.1:147557-152870 GCF_000754665.1 Bison bison bison
CTTTTTCTTACGGACAGAAAAGTTGATAGAAGCCTAAATCCTGGGGTGCTTGTAACTGCCCGGGTGTGGGGCACAGATTCGAAGCTGCTTTATCGCGGCCGTGCGGCTGCTCCCCGCCTCTGCTCGGCCGGCCCTCCAGCCCTCCCTGCCCAGACCCCTCCCTGCTGTGCCTCTCCTGCCGGGGAGGGGATCGGACTCCAGCTGCCTGGGGCAAACACGGCGAAGGATTTTATGATCTGGTACTGCCGGCTTAAAGAAAAGAATACAGAACTTTTTTTAAAAAGCCTTCATCGAAAACTGTCTGTTCTCGGGTCTTTGAAGTGGTCCTGGACCAGAGGGTGGACTGTCCTCTTCTCCTCCCCGCGCACCACACTCACCCAGGGTCCGTGCAGGTTCAGCTGTCCTGCTGGGTGGGTCCACGGCCGACTCGTGGGCCCCGGGGTTCCTTCAGTGTCCGCGGCCGAGGCAGGCCGTGAAGGTGCTGCAGGGAGTGTCCTGTCTACCTGCCCAACTGCTTACCTGCCACGTTCACCGTGTCATTGAGACTTAGTTTATCAAAGGTCGAGTGCGCGGTTTAGGCCCGCATACCAGAGGTTTTTGTTAACCAGGGTCCTATTCCTTGCGAGGGCTTTTTGGAGGGAAGGCGGGTGACAGTAATCAAATTTGGAAAGAGACTGTTTCTTGGATAAATACTTGCATTATGTCTCCATTAGCACGGCACCATGAACTTTTTTTTTAGTGAAAGCAGAACCTTGAAGGGTCTTCCGCGAGGCAGTGGGCTCTGTTTGCCTTCCCATTAGTTGTGATTATGCCTCAGGCTTATTTTGGTGTTTTTCCTAGTTTTCTCCACTTGAGGTGTTCACTCTCCACTTTTTTCAGCATTTAATTTGTAGTATTTTTCTATTAAAACTGAAAGAACATACTTAGGGATACAGATCATTGCCTAAGTGTTCAAAATTATTTTCAGATTTTTAGCCAAAGCTGTCTTTTTCATACATGATTTTTACCTTTCAAAGAAAGCAGTATGTTTCTTATTAATGTTATTATCATAATCATCTTGTATTGTAAGTAGAACCAGTATCTCCAAGGTAGAGATGGGGAAACATGGGTAGAGATTTGGAGACACCATTAAATCAGTGAGTTTTTATTGTGTGCTTACTATTAGGTGCTGGTTGTGGGGACCAAGGTGGGGGGTGCAGTGGTAAATGACACAGACAGGTCTTTCATGAAACCTTCAGTAGAGACCAGCAGTTGCCCAATAGAAATATAATGTGAGCTATATGTGTAATTTAGAATTTTCCAGTAGCCACATTAAAAAAGTAAAAATAATTTTAATAATATATTTTATTTAACTGAAATATATTGTGAATATTGTCATTCAACATTTAACTAATAGATAAAAATCACTTTTGTATATATATTTTTTGTACTAAGTCTTCAAAGTCTGGTGTATATTTGATACTTAAATGACATCTCATTTGGGATTAGCCACGTTTTAAGTACTCAGAGTCACTGTGGCTAATGGCTACTGTATTGCATGACAGCCTGTGTGCGTGTGCATGTGTGTGTGACTTGAGAGAGAGAACAAACACACGGTCAAGAGGAGTGGAGGCCCCAGAGGATAGAGTCAGAAATAGATGTGATGAGCACAGCCTGGAAGCAGCGTTCAGAGCAGGCCAAGGATCATGTGGAGTAAAGATGTTTAAGCTGAGATCTGAAGAACTGCTCAAAGTTGCAAGATTGTTTGGTGGCAAAGTAGATTGCTGGAAGCCAGAAATTAAAAACCTTAACTAGAATGTGTTCATGTGTTATTGTGTGACTTGGAACTAGGCTTCATTTCTTCTGTAAGAACAGGAGTGGTTGATTTGCAGATCTAGTGGAAGCAGTATAAGGTGCTGGCCACAGAAATGCCTTTCTAAGAGCATTTGTAGGTTAGAACACAATGCCCTTGGAACTGAAAACTTAATTTGCAATGTGTGTGTGGGTCCTGAGGTGCCTGGCACAAGATTTATTTCCCATCTCACAAAAATCGGTCATCCTTGGCCAAGGAGAACTTATGAACCAAGCAATGCAGATTCTGTTCTTACTGTTTTGAATACAGCAGTTTTTATTTGTGATCCATGTCCCTGTGGAGGGTCTTCTCATCAACACATGCCAGTCTCCTATGTGGCAGCATATTGTGCCCATGTCAGCTAGGTGTACATAGCATTCTACACAGCTCTAGAGGGGCAGGGGAAGAGGTGTTTGCGTTCTGGGCAATTAAAGATGATGAGGAGACAAAGAAAAGAGCACAGCACTGGTGGACTTTTTTTGAGTCTCATATGATGTGCCTGCGGTTTGTCACTGTAGCCCCAGGAGGTCAGTACGCCTTATCTGACTGTTTACGCAGATTGGGAAATGGACACTCAGATTAAGTGGCATGACTGAGGTCTTAAAGCTAGGAAGCGGCGGAACTGGTTTTGAACCCAGCTGCCACTGATTTTGACGATAGTAGAAGTCTTTACTTTAAACTAGAACGCCAGTTTAATCCAATTGATTTCTAAAGACGCTGGAAAATAACCTGAAAAGAGCTCCCCAGAGTCCCAAATTAGTTGTAAAATAGGAAAAATCCATCTCCTGTCTTCCTTCATGTTTGATACGGATAAAGAGGAGAGGGGAAGGTTAGGCAACCAAGACTGGCCAAGGTGTGTGCCAAGGCCTGTTTTGAACTTCACCACATAGGGTAACTCATCGAACCCCAGACCGCCATTCCATCCCTAGGCATTTACAGGTGCCCAGGCCAGAGTCACCCACTGGGTGAGTGGCAGAGCCTGGACTCAAGGCCTGGTGGCCTGGCTCTTTTCTTCATACTGACTGCCTAGCTGTGCTGCTAAAGGCCAGTCTGGCAAGTGCCTCAAGTAGGATCAGGTTAAACTCAACAGGTTGCTGCAAGCAAATGTGTTTCTGTGGAGTCTTTGAAAATTCCTAGTTGAGTCCAAGCTTTCTCCAGGGTCTGACCACAACATCTTTTGGGGAAGGACCTGTAAAGAAAAGTCCTCATTCTCATCCTATTAGTCTTAAGTACAATAATACCTGATTAAAAACAACAATCAGATCTCTCTGGCTAAGCATCATACTTCAGCCGGAACCAGTGACCTAACAGTGGGCTGGAGCACTGCCATCCTGGGGCAGCTTGTGAGCACCAGGTTTGGCTCAGTTCATCAGTGTTGTTAAGGGACCTCTTTCTTCCTCACTGCCCTGTTTTCCCGGAAAGCAGCCTACCTGGTAGAAGTGAGGCTACCCTAGTCTTTCATGGGAGACTTGCTCTTGGTAGTGGGAGGTAGATCCTTCCCTGACTGCATTGCCTTGTTATGAGAAGTGCACTGTTGTGAAAGGGGCATAGCTGTCAGAAAGCCTAATTTGGGGTGTCCACCACTCTGCTGTTGCATGGGTGTGTTCTTGAACGAGTCCTTCAGTGTTCCTAAGCAGCAGTTTCTTTATTGCCCTTGATTCGTAGGGATGGTGGTTTGCTTAGCTAGTCTCCTTATTTGTTTTAAAATGAGTACAATGTTGCCTCCCCCAATTACTACCCAGATTCTTGGAGAAACAGATGAGAATATACTAGAAGACCTTTTTTGCAAATTGCAAAGTACAGATTATTGTTGTTATTTTAGTCGCTCAGTCGTGTCCTACTCTTTGTGACCCCATGGACCCACCAGATTCCTCTGTCCATGGGATTTCCCAGGCAAGAATACTGGAGTGGGTTGCCATTTCCTAGAGCAGTCATCTCAAATGAGATCTGAGTGACAAGCAGCCATCCAGGTAGACGATAGGGCGTCAACACCCTCAGCAGAGGGAAAGGACTTCCTTTAGAGCCTAGGACGTTCTCACATGGCACATACAGACTTTCTTTGACCTGTCCTTACTTCTCGCCATGGGGTGATGACTTCACTCCCCCTGTGTTCTCAATTCTGGCTTGAGCCCCAACTCTCAGTGATGTCACTGATCAGCCACTTCACCCTCCATGAGCCAGGAGGAGCCTGAGCCTGCTAGAACATTGTTTCATTTCATTTTCTCTTTCTTTGTCCTTAGGGATTACCAGCACCAGTTATACTGGGGAAACCTACCAGTCAAATATTTAGAGTTTTAAGTTTGAGTTGAAGCTGACTGATGTAGATATTTAAATATTTATGGGCTTTTTATTCTCCTTGAAAACAAAAATGTAGTTTCTCTCCCTGTCAATGGCCAGTTCTCTAGCTTTCCTGGATCTTGTTTTATAACTCTATCATGGGAAGTAGATGGGGAAACAGTGGAAACAGTGTCAGACTTTATTTTTTTGGACTCCAAAATCACTGCAGATGGTGACTGCAGGCATGAAATTAAAAGACGTTTACTCCTTGGAAGGAAAGTTATGACCAACCTGGGCAGAATATTAAAAAGCAGAGACATTACTTTGCCAGCAAAGGTCCATGTAGTCAAGGCTATGGTTTTCCCAGTGGTCATGTATGGATGTGAGAGTTGGACTGTGAAGAAAGCTGAGTGCCGAAGAATTGATGCTTTTGAACTGTGGTGTTGGAGAAGACTCTTAAGAGTCCCTTGGACTGCAAGGAGATCCAACCAGTCCATTCTGAAGGAGATCAGCCCTGGGATTTCTTTGGAAGGAATGATGCTAAAGCTGAAACTCCAGTACTTTGGTTACTGCATGCAAAGAGTTGACTCACTGGAAAAGACTCTGATGCTGGGAGGGATTGGGGGCAGGAGGAGAAGGGGACGACAGAGGATGAGATGGCTGGATGGCATCGCCGACTCGGTGGATGTGAGTCTGGGTGAACTCCGGAAGTTGGTGATGGACAGGGAGGCTTGGCGTGCTGTGATTCATGGGGTCGCAAAGAGTCGGACACGACTGAGCGACTGAACTGAACTGAACTGATGGAAGAAACTACAGAAATTGGGATTGAGCAGTTGGCTCGCATGGTAAAGAATCTGCCTGCAATGCAGGAGACCTGGGTTTGATCCATGGGTTGGGAAGATCCCCTGGAGGAGGGCATGGGAACCGACTCCAGTATTCTTGCCTGGAGAATCCCCATGGACAGAGGAGACTGGCAGGCTACAGTCTATGGGGTCGCAAAGAGTCAGACACAACTGAACAACTTAGCATGCAATTTGCTTTCTATTTCCAGCCCTTGAAACTGTAATTTATTCTCCTCGTCTGGAAAATGGAGTTGAAAGTTTACTCACACAACTCTGTCCTGTTTTTACAATTAAAATATTTAAATGCATATAAATGTGCAGCTTGCATGGTTTCGAGTGAGTTGCCTCCCTGATGTTGGTGAG
>NW_011494893.1:152970-162447 GCF_000754665.1 Bison bison bison
ACCTCTTATCCTTGCCGTCGTTTGGGCCTGGGCACCGACCTTCCCAGAGCAGAAAGGGGCAAAGCAGGATCTCTCAGGCCTCATCCACAGTGGTTTTCCATCTCTCTCTTCTTTGCGTGGCCCCTCCCACCTGGCTCATGTTGTTCATTCATTCATTGAAGAGACATTTACCTAAGTAGTGATCTGCTGATCATGCAGCAACCACTCAGGTTTAGAGAAAGCGTATTCACAGATATGATGCAGGCAGCGTATAGGGGTCATAGTCATTTATCACAGTATTTAAGGTTTTTAAAAATATACAGTTGACAGTGCTTGAAAATGGAGATGTTTCCCATGAGACCTAGGTGCTGGAGCTGGGGAGCCTGACTTGTGTCTCTGCCTCATCACCTCGGGCTGTGGGGCGGAGGCTAAAGGCATCGAAACCTCCATCCCTGAAGGACAGCTCTTGTTGAGGTATCTAATTTCCCAGAGCTATTTGGAGCCCTGGGAAGAGTTTAATCTGGAGTCACATGGTCAACTTGGCACCTTGAAGGCAGGTTCAGGAGCCCTTTGGGGGACAAAGCCAGAGGTAGGGGATCTCTAAGAAGTTGTGTCAGTGGATCAGATGGGAGCTGGACAAAGGCCTGCACCACGGCTTCCAGAGGAGCAGACTGGTTGGGATTCCAGGGAGGCGTGGAAGCCAGTGCTGACCAAGGCAGGAGTGATGCCCAGAGGAGGGCGGACTCTCCTGGTGGTCCCTGCAGCGCTGGTGGGGCTGCTTTCCCAGGTGGGCAGGGCTTTGCTGCCCTGTGACTTGCTTGAAGATTTGTGCAGTTTATTTACATTTGTGCATTTTTCTGGGTTGAAAGGCCTACATCGGGATGCCTGCTGCTGCTGCTAAGTCACTTCAGTCGTGTCCGACTCTGTGCGACCCCGTAGACGGCAGCCTTCCAGGCTCCCCTGTCCCTGGGATTCTCCAGGCAAGAACACTGGAGTGGGTTGCCATTTCCTTCTCCAGTGCATGAAAGTGAAAAGTGAAAGTGAAGTCGCTCAGTCGTGTCCAACTCTCAGCGACCCCATGGACTGCAGCCTACCAGGCTCCTCCGTCTGTGGGATTTTCCAGGCAAGAGTACTGGAGTGGGGTGCCCTTGCCTTCTCCGGGCAGGCAGACCTGCTCTGCGACTATGGTGTGGTCTGTCGTAACTGTCAGCTGTGTGAATTGGGAGACTTTCGTGGTCAATATTATGAAAGAAAAATAATTTCAACACATTAAAAATGACAATGAAGATTTTTATTCAAGACATTACAAGTGAGAGATGGGGTTCCACTCCCAGTATAACAGGGGCAGATGAATGGATGGAAGATCACTGACGGAACTTGGTTAGATGCCAGGGGTGGAGGAAGAGGAGCTTGGCTGATACTAAGAGCAGGTGGATGCTTGACAACTGGCTTAGCAGGATTCTTTGCTAAGTGTGGCCAAGGACCAGGCCTGCAGTGGAGACTCAAAGGAGCCTGAGCAACGCTTGGTCCGGGAGGCTGTCTTTGTCCCCATCAGTGAAAAGAACTGTGCTGGTTTTGCCCTCGAATGTCTCATAAAGACAGGACAGGCCCTGGGGGACTGGAGATGGAAATGACAAAGCCCCACACAGGCAAGAGCTGCCAGGGAATGCAGTTTGAGCTGTCTCCTGGATGAGCTTGCATTGTTCTTCCATTTTAGAACAGGAATTGTGAACTATCTGTTCCACCCTTGCTCACAGGAGAATTCCACAAACTGTTTGAGGAGAGACCTGCTGAGTGCTTTATCTCCTTGGCAATGGATGCCGGGGTTTCCTCTGAGACACAGTTTTGTATTTCCTGGTTCCAGGGAGAATCCTGCCTGCCTCAGTCTGTGACTTCAGGCGGCAACAGACCCAGGCCTTCAGTCCCCTGGGGTGCTTTCCAAGCCAGTTTTGGCTCCCAGCTTGTTGAGTCAGCCAGAGTGACCACAAGGCCCAGTGCCCACGTCCCTTCTGGGTTTTGCCTCTTGTCCTGGAGTGGTTATTAACAGAATCTCTTTTCACTCTCCTGAGTGTCCCATCTTGGTCAATTAGTCCCACGGTTCCCAGCACAGACGCTGAGCCTGTGTCCTAGTAGGTCCCCGCAGTCACTTTTTAGCAGCAGCTGGGTGTCAGGAAAGTGCTCGAAAGAATCCACACAGCTGATGAACATTACTGCCCTTGCTCTCAGCTTTCTTACCGAGAGTGGAGAGAAGAGGGAGTGCGAAGCAGACAGGCCAAGAGGAGTGTTTGGTGGTGGCTGACGGGGGTGTCGCCAGGGCACGGGGCTTGCAGTGAAGTGTCACCACGGCCAGTGTGCTGTGCACACTTGGAAATCACAACGGCGGTGTAGCTTCCCGGGGGTTGTCTGCATTTGGATTTCAGAGTTTCCATACAGAGTATTGCAGGGCGGAGGTTGGCTTCGTATTCTGCAAGGTGGGGGGTACCTGTGACCTGCAGTCACCCATTCTCATCTCAGATCTGCTGAATCTCTGTGTCAACCCTGGGGCTTTCCAGAAATCTGATTCTGGCTTGAGAACCTTAGAAGAAGTAGATGTTTTGGAGTAAATGTGTGTTCTTCTTAACTTGCATGTTTAGACAGTTCACTCACTCATTTAGCAACTCTCTACTGAATGGTCATCATGGGCCAAGCCCTGGGCTGGGCTCTAGGTCTGCAGCCCAGCAGAGGGGACTGCCCTCCACCTGGTGATGCCCACGACAGCCTCATGTGAGGGGAGCACAGAGGATGGGGGCACTGAAGCAGGAGCCCCCTAGGCACGGGTGTCGGGCTCAGGTCAGGCCTCCCCAGGTTGTGAGTTGGAGCTGAGGCCGGAAGGATGGGGAGCAGGAGGGGAGGGACAGCAGGTGCAAGTCCTCAGATGGTGGCGGACGGGTGCTGGAGCCCGGAGCAGAGGGGCTGGGGGACAGGAGGCAGGACGGGAGGACGGGCTGTGGAGACTCTGGTTTGGGGCTGGACTCAGAATGTGGTGAACACTGTGAGGCCTGGAGACAAGGAGACCTTTTGGTCTGTCTGAGAAGCTGCTGGGAGGTAGGTGTGGTGGGCACAGGCCTTGGGAGGGCCCAGCCTCTGTGACGAATGCCATCAGACTGAAACCTGTAACACTTCTGTCTGGTCTGTCTCCCCATAGATCCTGCCTGGCCTGTATATTGGCAACTTCAAAGGTGAGTTCTCTTTTTTCATTATTGTGGTAGAATATGCAAAAAACTATTAAATATGCTGTTTAACCCTTTTTAAGCGGCAGTTCAGGGGCATTAAGTACATTCTTGCTATTGTGCAGCCATCACCTCCACCCATCCCCAGCACGCTTTCCTTTCCAGCTGAGTCTCTGTCCCCACTAGACACTACTTCCTGCCCTGCACCCCAGCCCTTGGAAACCACCCTCCTGCTGCTTGTCTCCGAGTCTGACTGCGCCAGGGGCCTCGTGTGAGCAGGCTCATGTGGCCGTGGTCCTCTTGTGACTGGCTGACTTCACGGAGCTTGACGTTGTTCTTTCGTTGCTGTGCTTGTGTCGTAATTTCCTTCCTTGTTAAGACTGAATAACCGTGTGTGGATGGGCCACACTGTGTTATCCTTCATCTGTGGAAGGACACGGGTGTCTTTTGCCAGTGGTGAGCTTGCTTCTTTAAAGCTCAGCTTTAGGCTCTCATGCGTGACGGCGTCGAGGTGAGGACTCAGTGTGTGCAGTCTGGTCTGGACACCACCGGCAGCCTTATCCTTGTGCCTCGACGTCTTGGCCCATGGCTCAAAGAGTGGTGTAGAGAGCCCTGCAGGGTCCACCTTGACCTCTGACCTTCATTTAACTGTGCACACATGTTGGAGTTTCACTATCAAAAGAGGATGGCTAAAAGGCACACTTAGCAGCCATATAACCTGTTTATCATCTTCATCACTTTTATTTTCTAGTTAGTAATAAACTTTCAGAGACCTATTTTTTTAGTCACCTGGGGAAAATAAGTGGCAGTTTCATCTCTAGCCGATTATTCTTGTCACACATTTCTCTGCAACTTCTTTGATATTTACTGATATGCTATTAGCTGTTGACTTTTCATTTTTAGCTTATTTGTCTCAAAATGCTCTGTAGCTGCAAAGGTGAGTAGAAAGCCACCGAGCAAAATGCGCAGGGAGGGGAGAGGAGGGGAGGGGAGGGGGAAGGGGCTGGCCCCACCCCCCGTGTGTGGGGGAGGGCAGGTGTGCTGTCATGGATGGGCCGGACACAGGCAGGAAGGAGCCTGCCGTGCTGGTGGGGAGACCCCCCTCACCACGCCGCCCTTTCTGGACACACGAGCTGGAACACACTCCTGTCTGTTTTCTGGTTGTGTAAATCTGCAAGTTCAGGTTCACATTGACTCTTAAAACAATCTCTGACGTCTCTGCCCTGATATTCATGTCGTCTTCCCCGCTGGGCTCAGAGGGCAGCTAATTGACCTTAAAGAGTATTCTGAGCACACTGGACTGACAGCTGCTCATCGCTGCTAGAAGGTGTTAAAAATAGTCCTGGAGTTCCTAAATTAGTAAGCTTTTTTGTTCTGAGAAAGCAGCGAGTGCTTTGTGGCAGGTAGGCGAGTTGGGCTGGAATGCATGGACATCTTTATGGTTATTTAATGAGTTGTTATTAATGGTTTCGTGGGAAGAGGGGAATGTCTTTGAGTTTGGAAACAATATGGAATTTAGGATAAATTCTCGGATGTAGAATTGCTGGGTGAATATTTTTACAAATCAAAAAACTGTAATGAAAACCAACCAAATTCAGGACTTCTGCCAGCAGTTCCAGCACACTTGCAGATGGCAGACCTTGGTTTGAGCAACAGAGGACTGAGTTCTCCTAGGACTCCCTGCTCAGGCAGAGCTTGTGCGCATGCGGGTGGGCGGGCTGAGCCCCCAAGGCGGGTTCCAGCTGCGCGTGTGCTCCTCCCCATAGTGCCCGTGGCTGTAGACAGCCGCCCACCAGCCGCTTCTAGTCCTGAAGAACGGATGTCGTCATCAGTAGTGCACTCACACGTGTGGACAGACACATGCTTGTGGGAAGAGCTGTCCTACGGTGTGTGTGTGCGGATGGCGCTACCGCAGAATAGAAAGGCTCGGACTGGACTGGGAATGCGAGGAGCAGAAGGAGCAGGGGCGTCTCCAGGAGCCACTTCTGTGTTCTTAAGGGCACAGCAGTCAGTTTTTCTGATGTGTGGTACCAAGTGTGGTTATGTTCAAAACAAAGTAATTTTGACTTCAAACCACCTTTTTTGTTGTTGTTTACCTTAATCTGTGTTACAAATGTATATTCATGGGGTGATGAAAATATTCTAAATTTAGGTTGTAGTGATGGTTAGACAATTCTGAATATACTGAAAACCATTGAATTGTACACTTTAAAAGGGTGAATTATCTCAGTAACACTTTTTTTTCCACTTTATTTTTTAAATTGAAGGATAATTGCTTTACAGAATTTTGTTGTTTTCGGTCATACATCAACAAGAATCAGTCATCAGTGTCCCCTCCCTCCTGTACCTCCCTTCCATCTCCCTCTCCGTCCCACCCCTCTAGATTGTCACAGAGCCCCTGTTCGGGTCTCCTGAGTCAGGCAGCTGATTCCCATAGGCTCTGTTTTGCATGAGGTGCTGTAAGTCCCCACCTCAATCTCTCCATACATCTCTCCCTCTCCACCCCCATGTCCTTGGGCCTGTCCTCTGTGTCTGTTTATCCACTGCTGTTCTGTCTCAATAACATTGCTTTTTACAAAAAGGAAAAAAGAACATATATGTAAACAATTATTATGGACATGAGTTTGAGCAAACTCAGGGAGATAGTGATGGACAGAGAAGCCTGGTGTGCTGCAGTTCGTGGGGTCACAAAGAGTGGGACACGACTTAGCAACTGAACAATAACAAAACAATTATTGATTTTCCAACTTTGTTCCTGGGTGGAGTCAGAATCTGGAAGATCCTGGCCCACAGTGTCTCCTCCAACTGTGCAGACCCTCCCCATGCCCCTCCCAGCCCAGCGGCTCTGAACACCCCTCCTGCTGGCTGCCTCACCTTGTCTGGGAGCCTAATGCTCCAGCTTGACCGTTCCACTACTTGTCCAAAATGCACAGCCTGGTGGGGATTGGAAAATCACATTTGAGTTAAAACGTGGGGGATGCCTGTCTGTGGACCCTAAATAAGTCCAGTTCCTGCCAAGTTCAAGGCTCACCTAGGTCACAACTTGGTGTACTTGGGAGCTGGGTGGCTAGATGAGTCCCCGTGTAATGGATTGAGAGGCTGTTTGAGGTGGTTGGAGCAATTAAGAGAGTCAAAATAAAAGCCAGCATTTTTATATCACTTTTAAAGATTATTTTCCTGACTATAAACGTGGTATGTGCTTATTGTAGAATGTTTTAGAACGGTGCTTCTTCGTTTCTACTCTTGTTCACTAAGGCTTATTCGGAATGTGGCCCTGCCATAGACCCTGAACTAAGTTGGAGCCCAGGAATCTGCCTTTGTAAAAAAATCCGGGTAGTTCTTAGGCATGTTGAACTCTTACAGCCATCTGTATTGAATATACACACACAAACGATAAAGAAGAAACTTAACACGTAGTTCTGTCTCTTCGAGACGGTCACTGTCTAGGCCGATTCCTGACAACAGCGTCCCCTCTGTGTTTGTCGTCTTTATGTGTTTTTACAAGTTGAGTTCATATTGTATTTGTAGTTTGGTGCCTGCTTCCCCTTTCCCCTGTTTAATGCTACATCCTGAGTGTTTTCTCATGGCGTTAATATTCTCCAGAAACAGAATGATCAGACATTCGGTTTTCAATCATCTTACCCTGTATCACTTTAGAAAACGTGTCCCGGGGGAATGGACCTCCTTGTCTCCTGCTGCACCCTGTTCTGTAGATTAGCAGAAGTTCCAGCTTGAGGGGATTCGCGTGGCTTTCTTCTCTGGGTGGGTTCATAGGAAGGGAATATAATTTGGTATCTCCTTAGTTTCACATGCAAATAATTTCATAGCCAGATGACTTATGAACTGCTTTGTCTGGACTTTCCATTAAGTACCCGTTTTTAGTTTAGCGTAAGTGGATGCATTCGTAAACCACGTCATACCTGCATCTGGTCCCATTCCTGCTGTTTGACATTAGGTCGATTAGTCTCTGGCAGGTTCCTGTATCTTAGAAGATTGTTTTGTATTTAATTTTAATTTAGATTCCTAATCATTAAGAGGTAATTAAAAATATTTGAAATATCTTTCTTTTTCCATGTTTCATGTGAATAGCTAATGTGAGGGTCTGCAACTTAATAAGCATCAGCTACAACATGACTTAGTGGTTCATTTCCTTTAAACAGCAATAATCATCATTATAATATTTATCAGTCTACATACTTTTTAAGTTTTATATGACCACTTTGTATCAAAAGACTTGTCAGTCAGAAATAAACTGAGTTATCTGCAGAATACCTAAAAGCAATAACTCTAGATTCCCTTTATTGTTCAGTCGCTAAGTTGTGTCCAACTCTTTGCAACTCCATGGACTGCAGGACACCAGGCTTCCCTGTCCTTCGCTATCTCCTGGAGTTTGTTCAAACTTATGTCCATTGAGACAGTGATGCCATCCAGCCATCTCTGTTGTCCCCTTCCCCTCCTGCCCTCAATCTTTCCCAGTATCAGGGTCTTTTCCAATGAGTCGGCTCTTTGTGTTAGGTGGCCAAAGTATTGGAGCTTCAGCTTCAGCATCAGTCCTTCCAATGAATATTCAGGGTTGATTTCCTTTAGGATTGATTGAGTTGATCTCCTTGCAGTCCAAGGGACTCTCAAGAGTCTTCTCAAGCACCACAATTCAATTACGAATTTTTAAGAAAGAAATATGCAAGTAATTTTGTGTTTTTTCCTTAAGGAGTATTCACTTGCAGAAAATACTAAAATGCCCCCCCTTTCTTCTGTGACAGATGCCAGAGATGCAGAGCAGTTGAGCAAGAACAAGGTGACGCACATTCTGTCTGTGCACGACAGCGCCAGGCCAATGCTGGAGGTGAGGCTGCTGATCTGTGCACCTGTCTGTGCTGTGCTCCTGGGCGGGGCAGCTGGCCAGGCAGTCTGTGCTCTGCAGCAACAGCTCCGTGTCCTGGCTGTGCTAACCCGTGCTTGGCCACGCCTGGGCCTGGGCCTCTGGCTGGGCTGGGCCGGCAGTGGGGTGCTTCTTGTTCTCACCATCCTCCTGTTATGTCACTACCTTGGCTTTCTTGGCTGAACACCGAAGAACAGGCTGATACAGTGTTTTCCTTTAGATTTTAAGGACATTTAAAACCCATTTTCATTTCTTTCAAAATTACCTCTTGTTTTAGAATCCCAAAGAATTCAGGCTGCTCGTTTCCTGATTTTTTTTTTCCATTTGAGCTCAATTGTCAATCATTTGCATTTCGGAAAACAAGGCCTCTGAGGATAAATTGTCCCTAGAGATTTTCTAGTGCTTCTCTCTGCAGACGGTCAGTGAAGAAGCTGTTGTTGTATTTCAGGTTTTAAAGTAAATAGGATGTGTCTGCCTGTACACTGATTCCAAAAACATCTTCAATTTTACTTTAATCGATGGTTTGAGCTGTTGGCTGGGAGCACAGTCTCTCTCTGTTTATTAGCCTTGACAAAGCCCAAGCTACCTCTTTTCAGAAAATAGTGTGAATATGGTTGTGAGATGTGTGTGTGTGTTTGTTTCTATTTCAGGGTGGGGTACTGGAAGGGAGGTGTGGCTCATTCTGAAAGAATCGTCATTCAAGCAGTTTTCACTAAAATTCATATTATACAAGAGTAGGTAATATATTCTTATTTCAAAGTCATCAGTTTTACCTGGCCATTAGAGCTGCCGGATTTCAGTCAGTATCCAAAAAGATGAGAACTTAGAATAATAAGCAATTCAACTGATGACATCACCATAAGAGGACCACAGGAGGTGAACGGGCTCTTTCTCTGGATCCGAGCTCGCAGTTCCCTCTGCTGCTTTGTCTCATGGTTTTGTTAAGGTGCTATAATTTGTGCTGCAGCATGGTTTTATTGGAAACCACAGCAACAAAGCATCGTTGTTTCAAAGGCTGACATCTCCTTTGAAAATAGGTATCCATTTTCCATGTATCAGCAAGAGTTTGTTAAACACATGGCCAAGCTATGGCCTAGGTGATAAGTTAAATGTAAGCTGATCATGATTGACTTGCTCTTTAATCACAAGATGAGGCTTGCTGCTGGTGCTAAGTCACTTCAGTCGTGTCCGACTCTGTGCGACCCCATAGACGGCAGCCCACCAGGCTCCCCCGTCCCTGGGATTCTCCAGGCAAGAGTACTGGAGTGGGGTGCCATTGCCTTCTCCAAGATGAGGCTTAGGTTTCCTTTATTTTAATAAACTGCATCGATGTCCTGCCTACCCTGACCCTCCAGGCTGCCTCGTGGCATTGTACCCCGCTGCCCACAGCCGCCGTCACGTAGGAAGCCG